>NC_068944.1:8487500-8792500 GCF_026419915.1 Harpia harpyja
TGAACTGAAGCTCCAGTGCCAACTGTAAGCCACCATTTGTAACAAGACGGAAATGCTCACTGAAGGCAACGACTTGAGAGAGGGCATCTCACTCTGAACTTGGAAACATACCACAATGCTGTTGTTACTGGCAATCCGAAATGCGTCTCTTAACGGTTGATTTCCTAGGCTCACCACCTGCTCTCTAGTGTTGGAAAGTTGGGGGGAGCGGGGGGAGAACCAAGAATCAGGCAAGGGGGCTTTCTTCAAAGATACCTATTCCCTACCGATTCCCATGCCGTTCTACTTCAGATTTTGAAGGTATAATGTGCTCCAGTAATCTGGGACAATTGCCTGCCTCAAGCCAAACTAGTTGCTTCAAAATGTGAAAACCATTTCTGAATTTTCCCACAACTTTCACCCTTGCCCAAAACCATTCTGTAACCCTCAATAACCTTCTGCTTTCTTTGTCAAGGCAGCTGCTCCTGAAAGACAACCTGAACCACCTTATGCCAGAGGATGGAGATATATTAGTAATTTCAGGCCAAGTCAATCAATTAATTGGTAATAACTACTAGAATTAATCATCCTTGCCTATCTGGATTCATTACTCAGAAACAAAGCATCCACATCTCTTTCGTGCTGTCATTACTGTTCATTTTTCCTATATGTTTTGCTTAATCTTAGATGGCATTACATCTAAATTTATTTAAAAGTCAGGTCTCATACCACTTTTCAGTATCCGTGCTTTGCCCTGTACCAGCACAGCATGAGGAAATAAAATGCTTTGCTTGCTACGCTGCATTTTCATGAGTGGAAAGAGAAAGTGAGAGTGTGTATTAGGAACAGTGCAAAACTGGGCAGAGCCGGTGATGCTATGGCTTCTACCTTTGCATCTGCCAGTAGGCTGAAAGTGTGACCATGGACTCTAACAGGTATTTGAAGTAGGATTAAAATAAGATGGCAAAAGTCACCATTTCTTGCCAGCCTTGCCATATTCACCACCCCAAATGCAAAGACTTTTTTGCATAGGCCATCAGCAGCCACAGTCATAGGCTTGGTAATATTAATATAGATGCTGAGGTGAAATCTGTGAGGGTTTAGGAGAAAATGAGGTTTCTCTGCCTCAAGAACAGAAACATCTGTCAGACAGTTGGAGGAGATACTGGCCCTGTATAGCTTCAGCTGTCCTGTTGTTACCTACTCCTGGTTGTTTATTCAGTTCCTGTGCTACAAGTTTTATCCCAGAATGGAAATGCAAGAACACTCTATCCACAAAAATGGACCAGTTGGTGCCATTTCACAAATATTCTCATCCAAAAGGGTTCTCTCATATGAGTAAACTCTAGACATCTATGTTGAACACAAACCTAGTATGATCAAACTCAACCATCCAGTCCTGACCTTCTCCTTCATGAGTTTTAGTTATTCTTCTAGATATTACTGTTTAAAGCCTTTCCATGGTTTATAGCACATTACTCCACACTTTCTTTAGTTTCCAAAGCCAGGTCCTAAATAAAGACCAAAAAACACTTCAAACAACTTAATCCTTCCTAGAAAAGGCTGTTAGCATTCAAAGATGACATTACATCAAAAGCAAAGGTTAAACTCCAGAATGCATTCTTTGAATGAAGTAACAAAAGCTCTATTATATCCTTTGATCACTTGAGCTCACCTGTAGGAAATGTTACACCTTTTTATTAAACTGTTGAATTGTCTTTGCTGTACAAGCTGGAGACATTCTTGACAGGCTTAAAGTCGTTAACACCTCAGAGGAATGCTCAGCAGAGCCTATAATACCCTCTCGTGTCGATGCACGTCCATACAGCAACTCTATAGTTCCCTAACATCCCAGGCACTCTTTCCTCTTGATCTTTGTGTAACAAATTTATTGAAATGAGTGAAATAATAGCATACTGTCAAAATTCTCTATGACACAGATGTGCACAGTAAAATATTTGATGGTTACAAATAAAAACCCCTAGCACTAAATTAGCAAACTTATTGAATTACCATGACACATTTGTAAAATAAATCACCAGTTAATTACAGTTTTAAAAAAACCCCAAACATCTTTGCATTTTTTATTTGTGTCTGGCCAGTACATTTACCACTGCCCATCACCAACTACTGTATACACGGTCAATCCATTCATATAAAATACATTCATATTCTCACACAATAGACACCCCCCCCATGCACTTTCTTGTTCTCTCTAGAAATATCTACTTATATATAAGTGTATAGGCATGCAAGTATGGCTTATTAAAATAAGATTAAAGATCAACACTGTATCTTTGGTTTCTCGTCTTTTAAAGATTTCGTTATACATTTATTTTGTTTTAGAAGTAGAGCCAACTATAAACATGCCTTCTCTTAAAAATAGATAAATAAATAAATAAATAAGCTTATAAGGATTTTCTGGCAATCCAGACTGCTATTTAGTTCTAATATCTTCAGCAATGAACAGCTGAAAGCCATTTTCCCCCAGCCTCAGTGGATCCTTTGTTTCCTTTTATTCCTTCAGTTCTTTTGCAGAGCTCATCTCTTCATGCTTAAACAATATTTTTATAAAGACTAGCATTTCTACATGGATGCAGTCTCTCAGACACACAGAGAACTAGGAGCTGATTCTCCTCTTCTTCTCAAGTTGTGCTCTATATACATTATTTCTTACATGTCACAAAGCTTTTGAATATTTCTAATACACTTCACACTTCAGGTTCTGAGACATCTTCTGCTGAATAAGCACTCATATACATGAACGCTTACTGTCAGACCATCACTACATACACATACAAAAAGAATTCTTACATAGCAATGAATGCTATGAGACAGCTAAGAAACACAGCGCGAACAACTACCAAATATAAATGATGGTAGATTTTAAAAAGAACATGTATCCTTTAAAAAAGGAAATGTACATGCTCTCTGTTTTGTAGCCAAAGCCCCATACACAAGCTAATGTAATCACCAAAAACTAAGTTTACATCCTTCTTTCATACTTGACCTATGATTTTCTGAGAGAACTTTTGACTTACTCATGCTTCTATTCTTGGCCTATTTAGAGATAACTATTCAGTGGAGGCTTACAGTGAGCTTCTGGATCTTAATCCTGTTGTCTCGATTAGTCTCTCTAATGATTACACAGTTTGATTGCCTCAGAGGGAGGTGGAGAAGAATGGGGTAGAGGGAAGGGAGCAGTTTGTATAGTCCCCATTAGCTTCTGATTACAGGAAAAACAAGATAGTGTCATGTTGGCTGAGTTCAGTGGGGAGGAAGGCAACGTGCCTTAGAATAATTCTGTACAATCAAGAGATTAGAAGGATTAAATGTAACCAAACCTTTCCTAAAACAGAAGGATGAGCTATATGTTTTTAAATGGTAAACACTGGCTAATTTGTTGACTCATTTGTGAGATAGTCTACTAACACAGTGAACACTGGTAAGAATAAAGCAGCCACCTGTACCTGTTTCTCTGTTGAATCACATGGAATGGATTTAAGATTGCTGTGCCTATCCGACTTTGTTCACTGAAGATTTATCTCTCTGTCCCACCCCCGACTTAAGCAGGCAATAAAAACTGAGTATTTTCTAAAACTATGAATTTTTCTGTACCTGTGGGTAACCAGAATGAATGAGTAAAAGCTACCTCACTTGGAAGAATTTTTCATCAGCAGTTTCTTCTTAGGATTTGAGTGATTTAGAATTTGTATTTTTCATAAAATTTGAAAATGGCTTTCATAACAATTCAGCCAGGAAAAAAAAACCCACCATAAATTTATTTGCCAGTTTCCTTTGAAAAATTATACAATGCAAAAATGAGCCTAACAGACTTTTCATTTTTCTTTTTTTGATCCCTTCTTAAATTAACAATTAATGTTTTCCTTATTTCATTTTACGAAAATAGCTCATTATTTGCAATGTCATATGGAAATTCTTCTACTTCAATGTCTTCTGTTTCTGGAGAATAATTGCATCTTTTCTGTAATCACGCCGCTGTCTGATGCAGAAAGCAAGTTTCACTCTGCCCAGAGAAGCCCTTTTCAGTCCCCACAAGATCACTACTACTAGAAATAATATTCACACCAGTGAAAAAACAGAAACATATCCAGTGCTATCCTCCCCTAAAAGCTCATAGAAGGTGGTGGCTTAAACTGAGAACGGCAGCTCCTCTGACTGGAAAAAACACGTCCCTTCCTTACCAAGCACTTTAGTCTGTGCTGCTTACACTTTTAAAAAAGTCATTTATCCCCACTAATGTCAGCCTGCTTTTCCCTTACAGTCACAGCATTCAGCAGAGAGGGCTAACTGCAGTGAAGTATGCAAGCTGCATGATCCTAAAGGTTACGGAAAGCAGTTGTAATTCCCTCCTACAAGAGCAGTAACACCAGAAGAGTGGAGGAGCTGTGGCCTGTCAATTGCTATTCTCACAACATTAAAATAAAGATGTTCAGTGAGACTTTATAAGGAGTTTACGTAATTGGTTTAAGACTATGTATCATGTCAACAGAACTCAGAGAGTATCTGTAAGGAGAGAGAATAACTTTTATGAGGTCAGCCAGTGTAGCTAGAAAACACAAACAAATTTCTGAAGTCCTTCATCAGATTAAATACAGGAGTTCTTGGTTTCCAAACTTTTTTTAGCCCGTATAACTCCATTTCCAACCAACTCAAAGATCTAAAAATGAAGGTAACAGCATACGAAAACCGAAAGTTTACAGCTCGTAGGCACATGGGCTGAGGCTCCCAACAAACTCAGACACAGACGTGAAAAAAAATTTTAATTGCTCTTGGCTTCAGATACCTGGCCTTCAGTCATCAGGATGAGTCTCAGATTAGCATTCCCAGATTAGTTTACTTCATAAGAACTGTGTTTATCATAGAATCATAGAATAGTTTGGGTTGGAAGGGACCTTTAAAGGTCATCTAGTCCAACCCCCTGCCATGAGCAGGGACATCTTCAACTAGATCAAGTTGCTCAGAGCCCCCTCCAACTTGACTTTGAATGTTTCCAACGATGGGGCACCTACCACCTCTCTGGGCAGCCTGTTCACCACCCTCATTGTATAGAACACGCACCCTTCTTGTGGGGAGCTCAGCCTTATTTGGAAAGTAAATGTATAGGCAGTAGCTGAATTAAGGATGAGAAAGATCAGGTTAAGATGGAAGTTTTAACAAAAGGAAAATGGTGTTTTCCAAATAGTCGGCCCAAAGTTGGATTGTTTTCCACATCATTTGTTCAGCAACCTTAGTAATCAGTAAAGGAGTCTAAGGATTCTTTTGACACATTATTCATCACAAGCAGAAACTAGAAAGTCATAACATTAAAAAAAAGTTTGTTGCCCTAGGCATGTTTTAGCTTACTGTCAGCTCAGTCTGTTCTAGTGTTTCGCTTGTAATAGCTCCCTTGCTGTACTTATGACTAATAACAATAAAATATTAACAAAATAGTTTTGCTTGGTGGTGACTCTAGAGATAGGAATGAAAGCTGTTGTTGTGTCCTTTGTTTTGTTTCAAGTCTGACAACTACTTTTGCTCCCATTACCACTGTATCGTTTCGGTGCTGAAAGGATCAGTGACAGCAGTAGCACCATGTTCCTCACTGGTGTGAGAATAAACAGGCCAGTATGCTCCCACCTTAGAAGGAATTTATTTTCCTGTAGCGTTTCTCCTCCTCAGCTTGAACTCCTCAACATCCTCCAGCTTTTCCAGCTTCCTCCCTGATGCTCGAAGACGCGGTGAGACTTTTCCTCCTTCAGCTGCCTCGCTGCCTGTGTTGAACTCCCCTTCATCTCTTCCAGCTCCTTCTGCACTCATTCTTTCTCCAGCCGCAGCCCCCATCGCTGCGACGAGTCACGGAGCCTGCGGAGTGATGATTTCTTCACAAGCCAACCCTCTCCCGCTCCGTACTACGGCAATGAATGTGAGAAGTTTGCCAGTTCTCAGAAGGCGCTCCCATAAAATGACCCCCAAATATCTGACAGATTACGTTGGAAATTTTTAAAAATATGGTTTTATTTGATTGTAATTACTGCTTGCTTATAATGATGCCTACAGGCCGTAGGTGAGATTGGGCACCATCTCTACCCATAGTAATAAACAGCCCTCAATGCAGAGTGTGCAGCATAAGCTTAATCAGACCAAAGTTAAGGGAAGCAAATACTATGATTCTTATTATCTCATTTCACTCCAAGGTAGAGCTGAGTTTGTTCAAAATCTTTGGCAACTGCAGCAGAAGCGGTCAGGCAGTACTATGAGCTTGGTGCTGTGTATAGTGAAATGAGTTTGTATCATTTTCACGTTGTGTTGCAAAAGCCTCATGTGGTTCTAGTACTTACAGAATTAGTCTATTTGTTTCAGCACTGGTGCCTTATGAACTAACAAGGGATCTGTTAAAGGGTTCTCGAACATTTCATTCAAACTAAATTCCCTGGTAAAGTTAAGTTTAATTTCTTTAAATAAACTAAGGTCTATGTTTTTAATTCCTTGGGTGATGTCACATGAATGTACAATTTTATGGGCTAGCTAGGATGGATTCTTAGAATGAGAACAAAGAAAATTAAAAAGAGAAAATAAAATATAGCTTAAAAAAGTCAGGCACTAACCATCAGCTAATATTGAGGTTCACTTTTACATTTTCTGTGTAATTTGTAGCCTGTCATTAAAACCAAATGATGCCTTTAAAATCTGTTTTGCAAACAATGTGACAAGATTAGACAAGATTTGTGATCATAGAGAGATCCCCGTCTGTCCTAATGCTGTGGTCCTCACCTCTTCAAGGTATTTTAATTTCCATAGTTTGTCCTCTCAGACTTTTGTATTCTGGTGCTTTTTTAATGCTAACACCAGTCGACTCCAGATTGCAATATCCCTTGGCATTACAGTGGTGATATGATTCACATTACCACTGGCAGGTTATCTCAGGATAATTGTATAATTAACTTACTGTGTAATTACCACTGTTTCCAGCAACTTGTTATATGATTCCCACCTTGTTACCACAAAGTAGCACATGTTGGTTTTGACACAGTCAAACCATGTGGTGTTTGAAGGCTTGTGAACTTTATGATGTCTGGAGGGCTTGCAAGCTAGTTTGTCGTAGCTGGGAGCCTAAAGTGGGAGCTGAGTCAACCTGAGGAGGACCACCATACTTAAATGAATAACGGCAATCTCTCTAACCTCCAAAACATAATATTTCTGTGAATAAATTATACATTCTTAACAATAAATAAATTCTGGATACATGGAAGCTTCTATCAGTTAGGAAAATTTTGACACATATGGATATGCTAAGCACTGCGTATGTCACAGTATGCTGGTGTTTAAATTTTTCTAGGTGTTTCTTTTTTATATACTACAATGACCATACTTTTCCACATTGTCTGTTCTTTGCTCCTGTTTTCAACCCACTTATTTTTTCTTAAGGTTTCTACTCCATTTCTCTAGCCATTTTGTTTCATTCACTCATTGAGAAGAATTTTCAAACACAGGATTTTCAAGCCAATTCAAGAAGAGGCAAATGTGGTCTTCTCATCCCACATGCTTCTACAGAAACCAGGAGGAAAAATAGGGTCCCCAGTGCTTCACTACAAACACGGCACTTTTTAAACATCAGTTGTTATCAGTAAGAAAGACCAGTGTTCTCATTTTTTTACACACAGATCGATTGCTCGATTTTGTTCTAGCTCTGTTCAGTTTTTTCTAAATACTGAAAGGATATAGGAACTCCTTTCAGTTCAAACTGACAAATTTTCCCAACACCCCTGGATTGAACAAGCATTTAATTGCCTATGACCAGACCAAACATTGACATAAATGTGTATTAAGTCTGCAGATCAGTAGCAGAAGCAGAGGTAGGACAGATCTACTGGGCGATCTGGGAGTTAATCAACTTTGGGTTTTATGCCAGCACGTGACACACTGTTTGCTTCAATTTCTTAGGCTGAAGGCCAGGGATACCTATTCTAAACCATCCTTTTGAACTTCCCTGAGAATGCTGAACAAATTACACTGGCTATGACCACATTATTTTTATATATAAATAGTTAGAATTGATTCTGGATTCAGATGAGACTGAAAACACTTTTCCTACTGAAGACTTCTCCAGCGAGACAGGCCAGAAGGGTGATGTTCACTATTGTTTAAATATCTGCCAAACTGCAGCTTTAATATTAATGGCTTATTCAGGTCATGCCATTTCTTAACGGGTTTTTTGTACCATCCTCTATGATATTTATGCTAATGGCCAAATGCTTTCAGTGAACCTAATTTCCAGCTTCAGTGAAATAACTTCTACACATCTAATTTAAGAAGTAGAACACTTAATTTAAACAGAATATACATAAAAGGTTTTTTTTCTCTTTTGCCTTATAATGCTATTGTTAAGCCTGAATCAGATATGAAATCTAAGCTTGTTACTGGGAAAAAAATCCATTCACATTCAAAGTTTAATGTTACTCAGCTTTCCATACAATCACTGCAATAACACTTTATCTGCCTATTATGAGTGTCCTTGACAGAATGTTCGCAGAGCTAATCATTTACAGAAAAAATCAGAAATTAGGGTGAGAGGATATGTATACGTGTGTGTATATATATATATATATACACACACACGTGTGTGTGTGTGTGTGCGTGTGTACATACAAGCATATGCACACTTGGAGTTCATTTTTTTTTCTGCTCTGGACATTTGCAACTTCCCACCAAAGCCATAAGAAGTTACTATAACCTAAGCAGGGAAACTAGGGCTTCTGGATTCAGTTACATTTTTAAATTCTTACAATTACATAAATTGTTTTGAAATTCTTAAAATACCAACCATTGCTGCGTACTGATTCACCACCTGTATTGAAGAAAATATTGTTGTCAAATATAATCCTACTCTTTATGGTGAAATCATATAACCAAGCAACAAAAACTTTCAGAAAGTTATGACTTCGTTCAGCTATTTACAGCTGCTGGCCTAACGTACATTCTGGTACATCTTCTTTTTTAACCTTTTAATGAAACCTAATACTGCAGATCGGAGCCTAGCTCCTTAAAACTGCGGCTTACAGGATACCTTTGTGGTGCATTAATCTTTTAACCCCTTGAGGCATACTGAACATCAATTACACAGTGCCGTTGCCCAGAGGTGAGATATGTGAGCTGGAGCTGAAGACAGACTACAGCCGCGGCATCTCACACACAGATCATGAACAATCCATCTTCTTCAGGGTGTGGGGGCAGAACAACTTCAGAAAGCCATCAGCGCGTAATACGGTATGTGAGCACATTCGCGGCTAAAACTAACTTGTCGCACAAGGAAGAGCTCGCAAATCATCCCGACCTTCCTGACCCCACGCAATCTGCTGCTGAGGAGCACGGGCTGTTAAAGAGCCTCGCAAGGTCCACACAAAAGGAGCAAAAAGGGACTCTCATAACTGCCATGGATTTCTCAGAGCGTCCAGCTTAGCAGGAGGATGGAAGGTAAATAACACCACCAAAACTGAGAGTCACCATTGGTATTGCTTAAAGACAAGACAGGCCCACTCTCAGAAAAAAAAAAAAAAAAAGGGAAAATCAGCTCAAAAAACATGATATGAATTCCCTGCTATTGAGATTTCCCAGCAGTTGTGAATATTAAAAAGTGAGCTTTTCCTACATAATAAGGCTCCTGTGGAAACTGCAATAACTGTATACCTCCTCCACATGTTCTGCCAGATGCTAAGAGGTTAAGAAAGTAAGAATCTTATTGTTTAGGAAGTAGAAATCTAAAACATACAGAGTGGTTCTTATGAACTTCAGCTTTCTTAAGGATAGATAGAACTGGTACCATCACCTTTAAGGTCATCCAGTACTCCCTGTTATAGGACTAGCTGCTTATGTCATGAATATATGTGCACCTTTCGTGAGCAGCTACCTGCAATTTCATCAAGGCTCACCTTGATGCTATGACGTGCCATCTCTTCAAAAACTCACCAAAGCAGCTAGTTCAAGAAACCTCTAAAACACTGAATAAAGGATGCATTGACTGAATAAGCATAACACTGAAGAAGGATAACAATATACTGAACAAGGGATGTGTTAGAGTATGACAATTGCATTTCTCAAAGATTTTCACTGAGGCATCCTGGGGCTGAAGAAAGGGAATAAGTAGCCAGGAACCAACCCTGGTGTCAAGCTCCAGTACTAAGAGTTTATTATCTGCTTTTTATTGCTCCTCTATTTCTATTCGAGAGAATAACATGGAAGTAAAGGAAGTCTGAACCCATCTGTGTTCAATATTTTACGTATCTTGATACCTATTGCACAGCAAATGAACTATCAAAATAAGTGCACATTACTGGATGATTTCTTTCTTCAGAAAATACTGGGTACACCTCTTCTTGTTGCAATTTTTTGTTGAGGTTGGTATTTACTACCTGCTCAATTCCTTCCGTGAAGAGGCTTACTCTAAACTCCTTAGAAATTCTCGGTTCGTCTGACATTGCTATCTTCTGTGTTTCAACAATGTTTCCCATTTTAGAGATATCCTTTGATATAAGTAATGCTCTATGCTGGCTGACTGTGTAAAGGCATAAACATTTCTCTAGTTATCAGATAGAAAAGCTGCTACTGTAAAAGTCCATTATCTCCTTCTGTTTGTTTGCCACAAGTCTGACTATTGTCTGTGACAGCCTTAAGTCAGACAAGGTGTCTGCTCCTGCTCACGATCATCAACACCCTTCACAGGAGGCAGAAGTTTTCAGAAAGCAAACCAAGGTCCATGGTTTGTGGGCCTGCCCAAAGTTTCTCAGGAGCATAGGCAAAACCAAATTTGTCATCTGCAAGATGAGGAACAAGTAACTTTGTTTTCATGCACAGGGTAGTAAAATTCATTTTTTATTGCAGCAAAGCAGGTGCCATCTTCTACTCATGCTCAGTCTCTGCTTAAAGCTGGCCACAGTTATCTCTGCCTACCATTTCCACTCTTGCCTTCATTTGCAGCCTATCGGTATTTTAAGTACCTGAACAAAGGCATGAAATATTTAGGCATTTGCTTCAACTGTATAACCAAAGAATTAAATGTAGTAAATAAACACTGACTTTAGTAAAGCTCAAACATTACATAGATTATAGCTAAACATTAGATAGATTAAAGCTCTTCTTTGATTCAGTATGTTGCAGATGCAGAAGCTTGCTGTGCTTGCAAAATAACTTTCCACAATCACAACCTTTATTCAAGGAGGAGAAAGCCTAGACTGAAGTTGGATATTTTGCACACACATAAACAGACTTGAACATGGCAGCAGCAGTGCCGGCCTTGCTGCAGTTTGTGCAGTCACTGATTTTAGTAGGGCCAGGGTCTCATTCCCTCTTTTTTAGAAAATAATTGGAGGGGTTGGCAGCATCTTTCACTAATGGAGAAGTAAGGGAGAGCCTTGGCTCCATTAGATCTTTAACTTCTAGATAGATAAAGCTGATCTAAAATAGGCTCCCTCTATACTTAATGGATGCAGATAGACATCTCCAGAGGGTGTTTCATCCCACCTAGTTTTGATGTATACCAAGGAAGAACTGCCCTCAGGAGATGCATGTTTTTCTGTGCTGATTATAGAGAGAATACAAATGACTAGTGCATTTAGATGTCTAGCTTTCAGATAGCTAACTTTACATTAAACAAATACCACTCTGAATAGATATTAGGAGGTAGATATTTTATAAAGTCTTGTGATCTCACTTCCAAAATGAAAATAAAAATGCAGAATAAACAAGTTATTTATTAAAAATGCTGTATAGATGCATGCAAAGAAGGTAATGGGTCTCTCCCAACACCATTAACTTTTCCCTAACATGCTAGATAACACTTATTTCTTTGGTCAGTCAGAGCAAAGCATTTCTATGCTATATTATCTATAAAGCCACACAGCTGGAGTAATATTCATTGCCTTCATACATAGGCACTTTTACATAGCACCTTCAGTGTCTGGGTCTCAGAACATCTTACAAACATTAATGAATTTAACTTCCCTGTGAGCAAAAGAACATTATTGTATTTCCTATATAGCCATTGAAACTATAGCAGCACACATGGGATAGATTCTAGTGCTTGAGAACTACAAAGTTTCATTTAATGTTCACCCTATGAATGTAAATGTGAAACAAAGACTTTTGAAAGCTGCTTTCTGGAGGAAATGGTTCTTGGCAGCAGTGCCAAAATTACAACTGTCTCTCATTTTTGTGCAACCTGTGATTGGCAATTATCATAGAACAGAAGATTAAAATCAGACATGCTGAGATACTTTAAAATCTTGTCAAATGAAGAAATATATTTTTAAGGCAGTTTGGAGGAAAGCTTGCAACTTAATACGTGACATATTGTCTTTTCCATCATAGTACACCATGCATAGTATGGTGAGTGTATATCTTAAGACTAGTTGGGAAACACGTATCATCATTATTTTTAAAATGTTTACTTTTTGAACACAGTGTTTATTCTGAATTACAATAAAAACTATTCTTGAAAACTTTTTTTTAAAATATTGTACCTGTACTAATGAAAAAAATGTAATTTAATTTTAAGTGCCAAAAAACCCTTTGCAGTTGTATACTATTAGATAAGCATGTATTCTGTACATTATGTAATGTGCACGTCTATAAATATATGCATATGTCCGGAGAGACATAGATAAGAGGAAAAAGCCAGTAACATTGGAGACCGTGTTAGAATTTTCAGGAGATTGTGTTTTATTATTTTGATCATTGAGAAATGTTTCTAATAACTTTCTACAGGCATATAACTCACTTGGGGAGGAACATTTCAAAGTCTATTTCATGAACTTGTGCCTTGAAGTATCACAAGTGCTTTGTATTTTGAAGAAGAAATTTATTCACAATAATATTGACTAGCCTGGAATGCTTTATTTATTGAATGAAAACATCAGATCATTCGGTCACTTAGCCGTTTAATCCTTTAATGGTTTTTTGATCATTAAAAGGATCATTCTCTAATTTATGAAAGTAGATGACGAGACTCTTTCAATGTGAATTCTTTACATATATGCACATCTATATGTACATGTATACACATACACAAACACAGAAATTACAACGTCTCTGCAGTATCTTTTATTCTTTTAATCACTGGTAAAAAGTAGACAATATCTCCATCATCATCTGCTCCAACTGTAAGAACATTCCCATCATTAGGAACACATTAACTGTCCTCTCTCCATAAAAAAGCATTACAGGATTTGCTTCTAAAGGTCCCTTGTGGTCCAGACAGAAATCCAGGGGCCTCCAGAGATCACTGTCAACTGTTTGGAGCCATCCATCTCAGTAGTAAATTCCCTGGTAGGCCAGCTTCTACCAAAATAAGACTGTTGAGTCTGTTTGTAGCACAGTATACCCAGTCGCCATTTCCAAGCAGAAATGTGAACTAGAAGTTATTTCTGGATAGTTTTGTTCAGTGTGTCTGCTCCATCACCTTACTCTGCCCAAAATTCTTCTCCCAGGCTCTTCAAAGGGGCGTTTCTCCCCTGCAAGAAGCAGGTAGTTCGCAGGAGGCTGCTCTTTCTCTGAATGTGACATTTCTTGCCTTCCAGCTTATGGGAGAAGAATAGATAATGTTGGCTGAAGACTCAAGACAAAGAACACCGAACGTCTGAAGCATGCAAAGAGTTACAATACAGGCCATTTCTCCCTCTCAGGTTAGCAGTCTGTTGCAGCCACAGGGCTTTTCTCATCAGATGGGCTTACCTGCCTTAGCACCGCTTTTGGATCTCGGTGCCAGAAATGCCTAGAAAAGTATCTACTAATTATCTGATAAATGTGTTTGTTCATGTCTGAAGTGCAGCTTATCTAATTGCCAGTGCCCTTCCTATTTTCCTCTAAGGGGTGGGTTTAGTTGAGAATTCTCCCAAAGAGCTTGCTTTTCATGTAAGTAATTATGTGCTTTGCTTGCTTCGAAGGGATATTAGCTCATCTGCCAATGGCAGCAAACAAAAAAAAAAAATATATTCTCAAGGAGATTCAGATCTAAAATAAAACAGAAAGAAAGAATTTTGGATTTGTGGCTTTAGGCTTTATTGAAATTAACATAAAGCTAACAGTGAGGCTTGCTAGAAAGTACTAGCAGATCTGTGTTACTGGAAGCGCTGTCTTAAGGGCATAAACTTGTAAGGCCAAGTCACTAATCACCTTTGTACTTGGGAGCCAGGAGATTGAAAAGTTAATAAAAACAATCAAACAAACAAGAAAAAATTAGGTGTTATTAAGAGGGTAAACTTTTGCAAACTTTGCAAATCCCTTGGCAACAGCTTCTACATCTGAAATTCCCACTACTTGCTAGGTCCCACCAACCCAGTTTTGAGGCCCAGATGTCCCTTTCTTTATGTTTTGCAAATCTTCAGGAGCTACTACGAACCTGCAGGAAACAGAATATGGTTCAGCTTCTTACTAGGTCTACTGGACTTGGAACAAGAGGAGAAGGACTCAATCCTTTTCATAAGATATATAGGTATTAACTCAGGCAGAATATGGTCCAGCTTTATTCAATACAGTAGAAAGGATTAATCTGGGTAATACTGGAAAACACGAGATAAATTGTAACAGATATATATTGCATACAAAATAAAATAATGTTTACATTTATCACTAGAACAAGCATGTGGATGAAGGAGAATGTTAACACTGTTAGATGATTTTATAGTTCATTTGATGACGTCCTTCACTAAAGGCTTTTAAAGAACCTAAAATTCGGTGGGACAATATGTATCTGCAAGCGGTTGTAACTGAAGTCTGACAAAGAGCTGTGCCATGGGCAGTGTTATGCAATGTAAACATTCTTGAAAGGGGATGAGCTGATATAATTTATTGTCACTCATCGGGGCTGACTGCTAAGAACTACAGACTAACCTCATTATACTTAGTGATAGAATGAACTTCAAGATTAACATAAAAAAGGGGAGGGCGGAAGAACTTTCCTTATTCACAGACACGGGGATGGTCTCTTGACTTACTGTTACCCCAAGTTAAAAAAATCTTGATAATATATTTGGAACTTTATGAAAATGTCAACTCAGTGGTAAAAAACAGTTTGTGAACAAAAACAAATATGCAGACTAGGACTAGACTTTGGCTATCAAAGCTTATCAAAACTACTTAAATTACTTCACACAGTTTCTTGCAAAAGCTGAACAAGTTCTACTTTGAAATGTGTTTGATAGCTAGCCTCCACTACCCTTAAAAGATCTTACTCATCCAAAGCTTAGAAACCTCATTTTCAATCTTAAGTTGTTCCAAAAAAATTTATAAGCACTGGTTTTTTAGCTACCACTGTATCCTAAAAGCTCTTTGTCCCCTCAGTTTCAACTGTTGCTCCCTCATCTTCCCTTCATCCCTAATGAGCAACAGAGGAAGATCAATTATACCTCCTTCCAGACTTTATTTTGCTGGTTTAAAAAAAATGGAGTTGTTTATGAAATTAAACCTTTGGACTTGGTGAAATTGCCATTATTTTATACATTTTTTTAAAGCAAAGAATATTTCATTTTGATGACAGTACCTTTTCTAACAATGAGGTACTTCAGCCCTTAATGAACTGTGCAGTACGCAAGTCTTCAGTCTGGCTGAACTAACGCTGCTCGGGAATATCTACATGTGTACCACCCACACTAAAATATCAGTAAAGCTAATTTCATCAGGGAAAAACAGGAGATCATGTTTGGTTGATTTTGGTTTTGTGTTTGTTTGCTTATCTTGGGAGTTAATTTCTGGCACCCTAAATGGAAACAGAAAAGAATTAAAGAGAAAATGGAAATATGACAATGAGTGAAGTAAAATAATAAGAATAGTATCACAGAAAACATTCCCTGAAGTAAAAATGGATTAGTAGCTAGTTAGATAACATGGTCATGAAAAGCATTTGTAAAGATCTGTATAAAATGGAATGTACAAGTAGTGTGAGAGGGTCATTGAAGACTCACATGTTCCTGGAGACCGAAGATCATAATGGGGGCATATGCATAATACAAAAGATATAAAATATGTTTCTGCATGCAATACTGGAGATAACTTAGCTTTTCATTTCCTTTTTCCAATATCTTTATGTCCTGTTCAGCATGTGTGCATTAACTTTTTCAATGCATGCGAAAATGCTTAGGTATTAGTAAGTACTGGTGGAAGGTTCAATATTCTGCATATATCCATAAGCTTATGGTTTAATATTATTTAGCAATGATAGTCTTCCATCTTGAATATCCTTCTGATCCAGCTAGATACTACCCCTTCTGTCAGTACATATGATACAGCCTCATCTCAGCAAAACACATTATAATTCAGTATCATTTCACTGAAGAAAAAATGGCAAGATTGGTAAAATTCACAGAAGACAAGCAATGATAGGAGATCAATGCATGATTATTTTGTTTTATCATCTCACCATAAGTATCCTCACACATCCAGAAAGAAAAATGGATGAAATAGAAGAGAAACAAAAGTATGGCAGTATCCAACACATCTTAATAACAAAGAAGTAAATCTTTGTTTCTCAGTGGACTAGACTCTTGCAAACTCTCAGATACCCTAACCTGACTATAAATTTACCCTTCCTAGACCTTATCACCCTCTATATTATTTTTTCTCTGAATAGACTGCTACTAACATTGTTGGCTGCAAACCCCACCGAAGTATGAAATTCAATTAAATAAGTGTCTACTGCTAAGAGTATTGCCAAGAGCTGCTATTCCTATAGGAATATATTTTCAGCAAGATAGTGCAATTTGATGTGGCTGCCTTATTTAGATGATGTGCAATTTAACCATGGAAGTAAAGTATTCCTGGCTGATTGGAAATATCTACATCTATGTTATTTTGATACGTTATCTGTATCACAGCAGATGTCTCACAGCAGCTCTCCGTATACGTGCTGTCTTGTGAGAGGGGAGGCCAATACTGAAACCCAGAGAGGTGCCAGCTCACAGGGGTACAGACCTTCAGTGATAAACCTGCACGCTATAGGAGTCCGGTCATTGCAGTGACTCAGCAGGGTTTTTAAGTTTTTGAAAAAAAAAAAGGGGGGGGGGGGGGACACGACAAAAGATACCCTAAGCAAAATGGACCACTGCACTGCTACTGCTACTAACCTTTGTCCCAGTCACACACTTCTTTCCAAAATGAGATAGGGAGAAAGCCTGACGACTTCTGTCTGAAGTACTATGGAGAAAAGTACAAGCAATACTACAACCACTTCTTTGATGCTCAGGCAAACAACTACAGGGAAGTATGAGGAGGCAATGGCAAGCTGAGGGAGAGAGATGTTCAAAGTTCCCCGATACTGTTATGAAACAAGCACACTCCTGCAAAGTACTTTTTGCTTCAGTGTCAAATCTGCAAAAAAACCAAAGACCGCCAAGTAGCCTGAAGGGAACTGTGATGAAACCTCCCTTCCCTCTTCTAACCTACTCCCCTCCCTGCCTCCTTTCTCACTCTACTGCCTTCCCTTCAGTTAATCATCCCTGAAAATTAAACAAAAGAAAATAAGGCTTTTTCTTATTGCGGAGCTGGAACAATCCTCAAATACTACCTCCAAGTGGGTGCCCTATCCTTCTTGCCATTATTTGTCTTATCTTCTGTACTAAGATCATGCCTTCTTTAGGTAAGGAATGATATTCATTCCATGGTGTCTAGAACAACCTCAGGTTTGGCTGGCTCCTCCTACCATATCAAACAGCAAACTAACAACTAGAAAAGACACCTAACTGTATGCTAAACAAAATTGTGAAGCAACACGCTGAACTTCTTTTAGCTGAAAGGTTTGTCTTCACCCAGTACAGTCTGGGATTAACAATGAAGCGAAGGTGAAATACCTGGTACCATTCCACCCTCACTCCTATGTTATTTACACATAGAAGACTATCTAATTGAAATGAAGCAAGACCTGTTGCACCTGGACAAGAACTTTTACCCTCTACCCAGAAGATCATCTTAAGAAGAAAGTTTTTTATGAAGAAAAACACAGGATTCAAGAAAGAGAGAAATCCCTAAATTAATGTTACCCCAAATCCTGTAATAATTGAATATCACGTGACATCCTACTTAAATTGGTGACAAACAGAGACCCAGTGGGTGCAAAATACAAGATCCCAGTAGGGAATGTTCAGAACAATTCTCTCATTTTCTGAAATTGCTGAAATTCTGGGAGCAAAGCAGGATGTCACATGGTAATTATTACAGGATTTGAAGTCATTCTTATAGCAACACCGTGCAGGCAAAAGAAGGATGAAAAGTTTTCTGGCTTCTTTCTGAGAAGCTGGAACATAAATTGCTTCATGTATTGAGGCTGGCGTCCAGTCACTTCACGTGCAGCTTACCTGATGTTCTGGCTGACTCTTAGCGTTCAGATTTTCAAACCGCCACAACCAACAATCACGACGTAAAAGCCACTGGTACTTTGGCTGACCAACAATGGCCACCTAAGATGCAACTAGATGCCCTAGTTGCAGGTATTTGAAAAATGATAATAATTTAAAAAGCCTTGTGCAGATAAGCATGCAAACTCTATTGACTTCTAATAACATTTGGGTGTCTAAATACCTTAAGCTACCTTAAAAATCCATGTATGAGTGTGTATCTCCCCTGCAGTTGCACTGACTACCGACGAGAGATGTAAGTAAATGTTGCACTAGCTCGCACCAGCAGCAGAAGCAGTCTAGACACAGCATCCTGAGGTCGTTTGCAACTGATTTCCTGAGTTTCTCAGGCAGGTTTTGAGCCTGCAATGCTCAAGGCAACTGAAGTTATGTTACCTAGACTAATTTACTGTGTTGATGGCACAGTTAGTTGAACTTATGTGTAGTACACTCTTAAATTTCAGTAACAAGTTTCAACTCATAAACCTTAACGTTTTTAAATTAGTAAGTACCAGATTTGCAAGTACAGAGTCGGTTAAATTATTTCGCCATAGCAATACAAAAAAGATAGATAACTTAGAGTATCCATGCTTACAAGTAGTTTGAAGCCAGAGGGTTTTCCCATGTTGGTAATTTATTATGTCACATGAATCTGTCAGCTTCTCTAGATTTAAGTTTACATTTGTGAGTTTTAACTTGAGAATTCACTGATTTAACATATAGTTAGACTTAACAACACCTAGCATGCTTTATATATATCCTCAAAAATGTGAGCTATTACTTTTGTGCTGATTTTAAACTGCTTAATTTCTTGGAGTCATAAACTGCTTTGAACATTAAAGGTATGTAAGTTTCTTATCACTGAATTCAATAAAAACCTTGTTATCAACATGAAGGAAATCAGAATCAGGTTCTCAGTGAATATTTAATGGCTGGCACTAATAGGGTTAGCTGTGAACAAACACTACCTGGGAAAACAGTTTTCAACATAATTGAATTAGTTTCAGTCAAATGAGTAGTCAGTTAAATCATAGTATCAAACTTCTGAATTACTTACCTTCACTACTTTCATTCAGCCAGTAGCAGATACAGAGTTTCCATTAGACCTTCCAGTTTGACTGGCAAACTAATAAAGAGCTCAATAAAGCTGCCATGGTTCCTTTTAATATGGGATTTGAATATGTTTGTCTTTTTAAAATAATTTTGATTCTATTACTTTGATTTATTCTTTCTTGTTACATCCTGTCTTGAAGTTGTTTATTTAGCCATTGTAAACATGAGTATATAACCACTTTATTATAACTTCTGTTCTGATTAATAATCATCAAGCCCATATTTTATTGCAAACAATCTGCATTTGTGAGAAACGTGCTAAAGGACAAGCAGTCCTTAACTGCAGTTATTTTACTAGCACATGTCTTACCTTAATTGCTTTGTTGTTTTCAATGCAAGGTAGAAAATTAGGTTACTGCTTCATAACTATCATCTCTATTTTCAGAGCAGAATTTGAAGTCTGGTCCCAAACTATTGTACTAGACATGGACTGATTTTCAAACACTTGGATGAACTTACCAAGTATACTTATGTGCTGAAATACAAGTCCAGCTCCTTTGAAAGGCTGGACCCAAAGGCTTGATCCTGTACAATGCTGGACTATACGTGGAATATTTCCATGATCTTTTTCTTTTCTGCTGCCTTCAAAGTAAATCTTCCCTACCACTGCAAAATACACTTCCATATTCACACACACAAACACACACACACACACAGAGACACACATAGTTACCCCTTCTCTTTTTTCTGTACTTTCTCTTTCCTTGAACCCCTCTATGTCCGTCCCTTCCCATCCGTTTAACTTTCTTCTGGTGCTCCCTTCTAAGAAAAAGTTCAAAGACTGAGAGGTTTAGCACTATTTGGATAAGCATGAAATTCTAGTTGCTTATCCCAATTACACAAAACCTCTAAGTCTTTTGAACTTTCCCTTAGAAGGGAGAACGCAAAATTTTATGCTTATCCAGGACACCTGGATTTTCAAACCTGAGCTGGAATTTTATGAGGACAGTCTCTCTCTCATGGGGTAGTACACGTACAAGAGCAAACACAGACATAAGAAGAGAAAAACACTGATTTTTAATCCTGGATTTACTACTGGATTTTTGAAAACTTTGATGACCATCCTTCTGTCTCACCTTCTCTTTCTGTAAGATGAAACAAATGAAATTACCTACCCATCACAAGAAAACTGTTGGGGCTTTTAATTCATAACCCATTGCATATGCATTACTGTACAGAAGGAACATGATAATGCTGTTATTTCTCAATGCATTTCAGCACCAGAAGTTCCAGACTGGCCAGTGCAAAAAAAAAAAACCAAAAAAAACAAACCCCAAAAACAAAGGAGCCAAATAATTTTTTTTTTATTATGACAACAGTAGCAAAAATTGTATTTAAGTTTGTCAGTATTTAGGTTTGCATATATTTCATATATTCCATTTGGCTCATGATTTAAGTTCCAGCATCATAAAATCACATTCAAATTTATCTTTACAACTTTGCAGGTTGAAAAAAATCCTTGAGATTAAGGTTTTGCCTTTTAGTCTTGAAGCTGTCCTCCTATTCCTCAGCAACAGCATCTATAGACCGGCTGAGCACTTCAGTTTAAGCTTCCTTTTCTATAGTTATCACTGTTGGCAAAAGTACAATTCTGAGAATGGCATTAGAGAATATTATTGCAATGTAAGAACAAATGGTCTGAGTATTGCCCCACAAGAATGGAGTGACAGAGGTAGCAAGGCATCTGCCTTTCTTGTGGTACCTGTAACAGGCATCTTAGCTGAGTTTCTTTCGGCATCCCTGGTTATGACAGTACCATCAGAAACATTTATGTTTCATACCTGTGGTTCTTATAAGAGTACAGCAGACACAGTAAAACAATGAAAGTGGCATTATTAACATTAAATGTCGTAACACTTGACAGCTTCATGTAAATGAGGACCTCACTAGGCAAAAAAAGAAAAGAATGCTGCTTTTTCTTTAAAGTGAATTCAGGACTAAAATAACAACTGATCCAGGCTGGAACCCAGGAACGCAGTGCCTGTGACACACACAGGCACAAATTAGCTTCTCTTACTCTCTCTGCTTTTTCAGTGAGGAAAGGGTGGTTTGCCTATTTCGATATGAGTTGCATAATTCTCGGCAAAGCCTTCTGCTGTTTTACCTTTTCTTCAGCTGTTAGGAAGGGAGGAGGAAGAGAGAGACGGGAGGGAGAGCGATGCAGGCTGGACTGAGTGGCAGCACAGAACAGGACCAGCAGTTCGGGTCCCCCCGCTCTCTCCCTCCCTGTCAGAAACACAGCACGGGTGTTTTCAGACCTAAATGGAGCAAAGTCGGAGCATTCCTCCCCTATTGCCACAACAGACGTCGCTGGTCCTCCCCATGTGGCTTTCAGCTTTCTTGTCTTCTCGCCTTGTCAGAAGGTTGCCATCATTTAGAAAGGTGCAGAGTATTTTGAAAGGATTAGGGTATAAAACACAATTCAATCCTTTACAAAAGAGAGACAGAGAAGGGGAAGGGGAAAAGCAAAGTGTCAGGTGCTACAGAGCGACTGGACGAGAGCAACGTGCGCAAATAAAAACAGCAAATTGATTGAACAACTCCTGTTCCTATGAAGCAGGGGCAGAAAGAGATGATACGTGACAAATACTTAGTGCCAGAGCAAAGCAGGAGGAGCAAAATGTAGATTATGACAATGTATGAAGGCAGAGGATTAGGTGACACCAATAAGGGAGAGATCACCCCCCCAAAAAAGCACTAGTTCTACAGTTATTTAATACTGACATGGGAAGCTTCTGCTTTACTATTAACTGCATATTAAGTACAGAAATTTACAGTAATGACAACAAATGCTGCTTATTGTTGTACTACCAAAGCCTGACAAGTTTCTTTTTCTCTTTCTTGGGCTTTTCTCTCAAACTGCATCTCAGGAAATCTCCTTAAATATTCAGGTTGTCCACATCTCTTCCCCACCACAAAAAATGCCCTTGTGTGTGGGTTTGCACGTTTTCTTCTATTCTGTTTCACAAATTGTTAGCCTGCCCATGAACTTGATGCATTTGAAATATTTGTGCTGAGGAATGAATGAATGAATATTCATTCCTTTATTAACAGATCCCATTAATAGGTCAAACATCTGCTATTTCATTGGGTATTTTGAAAATACGAACAGCACTATGTATGATATGTAGTCTCTTATGCAAGTCAGAAGTCAGATTTTGCACTAATAGTTTCTAACATGAAATGCTGAAACACACCATTTGTTTCAAGAAAGAGAGTTAAAAAAATCACCTTTTTCATCACTCTAGTATATTTTAATGATTTTCCTCTCAATTTCTGCAGCAAATAAAAAATAAGAAACAAAGGTTTGTAATACTGTTTTTACCAAAGAGAACATTTTACTTGTTTCCCCTTAAATGAATATAAGGACTGTTCATGGCAATGTTTACAGTCACAAAAACCCCATGATTAATCACAGTTAACCAATTCACAGGAGCTTTCATTTGCAAAAAGTTTATATAAAACAGTTTTCATTAGTATCTTCTGCTACGATGTAGCTAATTTACCTCTAATTTATGTTTTCTTCTTTTCCTTCTATGTTACGGTACTTTTGTTTCGGCATCAGTGGTTACTTAAATAAGCCAGCATGCCAGTAATCACTTGCATGCACAGATTCTGGAGTGTGATACACAACACTTTTTCTATTGTAATACTGCCCAACAGCCTTTACTAAACCGTGTGTACTGACCAGCCAACCTATCAACTGACTCTTCATGGGAATGTGAGGCATCTGCAAGTGTGGGTTCCTTGTGCCACAAGAAGAAGTTCAAGTCTTTTGAATTGCCTAGGTCTCCTTAAGCATTTCAGAGACCTGAGAAGAACTGCTCCATTACTTTATCCAGTTATCTTTCATAAGAAAAAAAATAAAAATAGAAATGTGATTTCCATGGAACTGATAGAATTTATAATAAAAAGGCTGAAAACAAAGAAAAACCTTTGCATTCACATGTTCTGAATTTTTTGTGCATCTGTACAGAGCCTATTGTCCTTCAGCTCTAAAAACATTTCTCAATTTTAAAATGTATTAACACACTTATTACAATAAAAAGTTATTAAAAGATCTATTTTAAAATACCTTATAACTATTTTACAAGGTATTTTAATGCTTTTTTTACTAGAATTGATAATATTCAGAATCTTCCTAGAATTGTTTGTGTGGTACTGGATGTCAGTACCACATGTTTACCCCTTTTATCACATACAATCTCTTGCATGCTGCAAAAGATGCTGTGTTCTTAAATTTTTCCTCTAGTTCTTAAAATGTTTGGTAATGTCACTAACACGGCATCTCTCTAGACTGTCTTTCAACTTTCTTGCTGGTCTGAACAAGGAGCAAATACAAGTAGGGTAAGTTCATTCATGTCCTGGTTTACCTAATCTCTGAGAAATGTCTCTGTTCATTCCCTGCCGCTACTAGCTTTCTCTAGCCACTTGTGGACAGGACAAAACAGACACACACCAACCCTGTAAATTAAATTCTTCCTGAAAGAACAGTAGCAACTATGCAGAACAAACCTGTAAAGAAAAGAAATGGCAATGTAGGCTTAATCCTGTGTCTTGCAGTAGCGTTTATAAGAGAAGTGCCATTTATGATCTTTTGAGTAGCCTGACCTGCAGTAGGAAGATCCTGCAAGAAAATAACTTTGCAAGTGCCAGTTATGCAAGAACAGTAAGTGCCTCTGCCCAAGGCCATTTCTGAGTGATAGAGTACCCACCTAGATAGCTACAGCATTGGTTGCCCACACTTCATTCTTATTTGTAAATAAATCTCTGCCCGCACGGTTAGTCTGCTGTCTGGCCTCTCCTGAAGATGACAGGTTCTCTCCTAAACTCCTAACTGGGGGTAGCTGTCTTATACCACCTCCTTTTATTTTCCCCTGTTGCAAACTCTATCCCGAGGGAATTATTCAGTGAATTCTAACAAGCGGCAGGAAACACTTTGGTGTGCCATGCAGCTTGAAGCAGCACCTTCTACTAAGGGAAAGATGGGGGAAAAAGATCCTGAAGCACAACTCCCAGAGATACCAGGAAGGCACAGGAGAGCACGAATTCCAGTTAAGCTGCCAAACAAAACAAATCCATTAGCTTGAAGAATACCTGTATCTTTCATTTCAGATGCCACACTGGACAGTCTCCCCGTAGTCACTGGGCTTCAACTAAAAAAATTATTTTAATAAAAGTTACTATTCCAAGGCAAGTAACACAGTCAGATAGGTCTTATCTTTAACTTGCTTTACTTCTCAGGTTTTTATTTTTTTGGTTTTGCCTTTTTAAACCTTTTTAATTTTTATCCTCTAATTCACAAAACAAAGAAAAAGCGATTTTTCTTAACACTTTCTAATTTTTGCTCCTCTACCCATAGCTGATGAATCCTTGCTGACAGCAAACACCATCGTAATTCCTAAACACAGGACAGTAAAGCTGGGGATGAGCTCTACTGAAACCAGTCAATTTGTTAATTGCTGAGAGGAACTTGACTTAATGTGACAATGGCTGCCCTCAATCAAGAGTTTCAAAAGATTTTGTGTTCCTCAATGGCTGTTTTGGAAAGGATATTACCTGACTCAGAAATTACAGCAGGATGTTGGCAAGCTTTAAGTTCTCTGGGCAGGACTTCAGCAGTCTAGCTAGAGCCTTTTCTACACTCTCAGCATCTACTTGGCCACAACACAATCCCATTTATCCTGGAACATCAGAACCAGCCTAAGCCAGGACCAGTTCACATAAAAGAGGAGAAAATAGCGAGCTAACTACCCTAAGTGCATGCAGCTTCTTAAATTGTTGTAGTCATTCCTGAACATGATTTGAATCAAATACTTGAAGTATGTGGACAGAAAGTTCACAGTAATCTGCAACTGTATGACACACCACAGATCTGAGAATTAAAGGGGAAAGTCCTAGTATATGCATCCAAAATATACTCACGGCTATTTAACTGTTTTATTCTATTTTCAGCCTACTTAAAGCTGAAATAACTAGTACACTTAAAAGATGCTATTAGATCAATTCCTTAATTATGAAAAATAGCAGTTATCATATAAACAGTTTAAAATAAAAAATACATGATATTATGACAAAAAAGTTAGTGGGAGAACATGAATGCAGGCCTGCATATATGGACATCTAAGTCTGAAAGCAAAAGCAGGTAAACAGATTTTGTAATACTCATAGGAAAGTTACAGGTATTCTATCACTCTCACCTATTTTGTGTAATTCATGAGAATACATAGAGAAAGCTACCACTCATTATAATGGAAATACAGAATCTTAATCCATATAATCACATTTAATTAGAGACTGGGCAGTAATGCATACAAACAAAACCCTAATTTTGACCTTCCCTGATCTCTAAGTTGGTCATCACACTTCCTTACCCTCTTCAGAACATATATTTTTCTCTTGATATTAATAAAGTTAGCTGACTTTCAGAAGAGAAGTTTTTAATAACAGAAATTATTCAAATAATGACAATTGTGCATAATCTGTATTAGCGATTTTGTTATCCAGCTTAAGTATGCCCCACACTTGTTTTCAGCAGTTTTGGAAGAAGAGGTTTACACTCCAACTGAGTTTGGGGGATTGGTTGCTCTTGGTTTCTGATGGCTTTTCATTCTTATCTGTGATGGAAAGGCCAATGATATACGAACAGGTACTACAGCAATGGACCATTCTCTGTTCAGTAGCTGCAGAAATTTTTAGAAATAATTTTTTGCCATAAGCTACTTACATAGAAACTCTGAGCTACTGGACAAATTAACCCTTACACTTCGTATCATTTTATATCACATTTTTCATCATTACTGATGTGTTATCTGTTACCACTCCCTACCAAAACCATTACGGTGTGCTTTAAACAAACTCAGCTGCTTCAAGCTCAGAATGACAGCCAGTCAGTGCATAGTACATTTCATGATAAGACAAGAAAACTTGGTCAAAGACACCCAGATTCTACTTTTTACAAAATGAGGTTTATAATGAGGTTGTAATCTTCAAGCAGGGCTGTACAGGATCTCAGTCTATGAGGCTTTATCCTAAAAGTCGTACTGAGAATTTCAAAACAAATTTGAAAAGTCTGCAGAATTAAAGGTCTATAAACTGACACGCAATGGATAGTGCTTAGCATACATCAAATATATGTCAGCAATAAGGACTGCCACTCAAGAAGGAAATTTTGCTGGACGTTGCAGGTTGTCATCTTTAAGGCTGCAGTTCTGATGCAGACAGCTCATCTATTATGCTCCACAAGTCTTCAGTTTGGGGATATCTTAGTACAGAACTATCCAATTAATTGCTTAAAGCTGTAGTAATGTTATGCATGACAAGCAGGAAAATTGCTCTGATTAGGCAAAAGTGCAGAGTCAGACCTCAGAACAATGCAGTTTTATTTCCTTGTGAATACACAGGATGGAAAAACCAAGACAGCTCTTCTCTTTGAGTGGATGTGAAATATGTACTTGATGCTTTCATTAAAAATCAAGTAAATGGCATTTTTATATCAATGTCACAGAGGGCCATCAGACCCCTTTTACTGAAAGAGAAACATCTGTCTTTGAATGGCATGCTTGGAACATCTCTTACTCTTTCCATTGGAACATAAACAAAAATTCTCTCTACTAGAAATACATGAACAGAAGCAAACATACTTCATCTAGGATCACTGCAAATATATGGCCATTACTTTCTCTCCTACCACTGAGAATGCTTTCCCTTTTCCTAGTAATCCCTCTGGATATGTTGGTAGCGGAGGCACAGCACTGTGCACTCTGACCACTTCAGGAGAGCACAAATTCCACTCCAGCTGAAAAAAGGGCATTAAAACTGAAACAAGTGAATAATTAAGTATGATAGACAGAGAAAAATGAAATTAAATCAGCAAAATGTCCTACATTAAGACAAAAACTCAGAGGAAGATTGGACATTCCATAAGCCAAAATTAACAGATACAAATAAGATGGTTCATGCTGTAGTTTCACAAGTGACAGCTATATGTTCCAGCAGCAAGGGAGAGGTCAACCTGGAACTCAAAAGAAAAGTCAAAATAAGAAATTAATAACAGAATATAAGAGAAATATCATTAATAACTGATGAACTTTGGAAAGCATCAGGAAAAAAATAACACACAAGTAATGAAATGCAGCTCCCTGCACTTTGGAAATCCTTTTAGGTAAAGGCCATTGACCTCAGCCATTAAGACCATGAAATTAGAAAGGAAATTACCTAAATAAGCTGAAAAGTCTTAGTTAAAGCAGTAACATCCAGGATTATTGTAATCATTTTTCACAGTCCTAGTAAACCAATCATTTATTTATACTATATTTTATAGTTCTATAAGGATACACCACAGTTTGAAATGTGTGTCAATGTATGCATGTGCACTAAAAATATACAGTGACATTCTTATATTTTTCTGAACCAAGGACCTATGTAATAAATATTATATATAAAACACTATACACATAAACAGTATATAAACAAGAAATATGAAGAACAAGAGAAAAGTGACATGACCTAACTCTGAAGTTAGATCTGCTCTGAACAGGAGGTTAGACCACACAATTTCCAAAGTTCCTTTCCAATCTCAACTATTCTCTGATTCTACAGTGATTTTTTTTCTATAAACTACAAGCAAACATCGCACCTCATGAATCTCCTTGTGGTTCACCACTGGAAAGCAGCTTTGGGAACCAGTATCTGAGGGAAGCTGGTGTAACAGGGTCCCACATTATCTTACAGTTGTGGGGCTGACGGCAGTAA
This sequence comes from Harpia harpyja, assembly GCF_026419915.1. Lineage (NCBI taxonomy): Eukaryota > Metazoa > Chordata > Aves > Accipitriformes > Accipitridae > Harpia > Harpia harpyja. Next base: position 8,515,724 of record NC_068944.1, read on the forward strand.
TGATATTCCCAACCCCTAGCAGCCGAAGCTTGAATACGTACTGCCTTCTGCCCTACCACAGATTTCTTAGATAGAACTTTTTACATAATTGTTAGATCTTGCAATTACTGTAGAACCAAAATGGTCAGAAAGGATAAAAAGAGTGGAACTATAAATTGCAGATATGATGTTAACCTCTTGAGAAATATAATACAAATGAGACAGATAGATACATAAAAGTTTACGTGCACAGTATTGGGGCTACAAAACAGTTTACAGACATTCTGAAGCAAGTCTTTTTGAAGAAAGGTTTTTTCTGGCAAGCGTTGAAAAAAACAGGAGAAATCAGAGTACAGATAGAAACGATAATGGCCATAGTGCTTGGACAGAGTTACAAAAATTAAGGATGATAAACAGAACAAGCTGAAAACAGATCTCAAAAAAATGCCCTTCAGTGTATTTATGTTTGGGTTTCAAATCGTGTTTGTTCAGTTACCCGTTTATTATAGAGTGCTCAAAATTATGAAGACTGTAGACCAGGGTTTTCAAAGAAGCAGTAGAGAGAGCTAAATAGCATGTTGATTCTTGTCTGTGCCATAAACATAGCACACAACGCCGTTCATCCTAAGAGATGCTCCAAGTGAAGTGCTACGTTCACATTATATATTTGGCCCATAGCTATATCTGAACCCTGTATTGATCACTTTCCCCTTTCCCTGCGCTAAGCAACCATTCACACTCCACGTGGACACAGAAGAGCTGTCAGAAATGGCATGTAGAGATTAGTGGAAATTAGGCATGTCTCTTGCTGGAGCCTTGTGTTAGCACCAAAAGCAGCTCAGAAACTCAGAAGAGAGTCGACAGCAGACCCGGAATAATCCTGACCCTCTGTTGAAGTCACATTAACTACTTTTGGGTTTGCAAGACAGAGGATGAGATAGCACCAAGACAGCTAGCCTGGGGACAGGCTTCAGGTTATTAAGACAGCTACGGGGTTAGCCAGGAGGGATACAAACTTCGGTGAATTTTCCTGAGGGAAGGGGAAAAACGGGAGTTAAGACCAACCAAGTAGCCTGCCTGGTAGCAACAGTTATACGATGGCAGCCTTCAGCTAGCCAGAGGCGTCCATGAAAACTGCACAGAATCTGTTCTGAAATCCAACTGTAATGTCCATTTGTTGTAGAAATTAATTCCCCAAAGAAGAGAGCAAAGGAAAAAAATCAAACATAGCAAATTTTTTTGACATTACAAAATGAAGTGCGAGTCTATACCCTTCTCAATATACTATCTCTGTTAAAATAAGTACTTCCTTGGCAGTTCATTTCTGATGACAGCCAAATCCCCAAATATTAGTACCATGAAGCATTATTAGATATTGAACCACTGAAGAAATACAGTAGCAGCATAAATAGGGATGCTGTTCTATTTCTTTGAACTAGATTTTTGAAACAAATTGTGGGTCTTTCTGCTAGCTACACAGGTGTGACAGAGAAACAGTATGACTGAATAATGAAATCAAATGTTTCTCTATTAAATACAGTAAACGAGTTAATGCAGATGAATAGGTACGGCTCACTTGCTTTCCAGTAGCATTGGCTTGCAAATTATTTGCAAGAGGATGCTAAATTCTCTCTTTGGTATGGATCCAGCAAAACTGCTGCCAGATCACACCTCCTGGGAAATGTGGGACTTGGCATGGGATTTGGCACAAGACTTTACAAATGTCAGTTTTCCTGTAAAAACATCAGGTCTGTTGTCATGAAAACATCAGTTATGAGTAATTTCTTTTCTTAATATTACTAGCCAATACAAATAGAGAGGGGATGAGATGTCAGTCATGTGCAGCCATGCACTCAGGGCTGGATTTTTGTAACACAATTGCCCAGAATAGAAATATGGATTTTGGATTTTGAAATGGATGTCCACACTTTGGATCAGTACATGTTGTCTTTAAAAGTATATCTGCCCTGTACTTCAGAATACCTGTCATTATGAAATAGCTGACAATTAGGAGGAAAACAGCAAACAGTATGAGCTAGGCACTCATGTTCAATCCAGAGTCGCTGGGGGATCACCCTATTTCATTTTCTTTACAGATATCTGAAGAGTATGGATTTTTTTTTTCTTTTTTTTTAATGAATATTCCCTAAGAATATAAAGCACTAGAGAAAAGTTAGGATTGAACAAGATAGTCATGGCAATCAATTCAGCCACCTGTGATATTATTTTTACCAGTCTGGCAAGCAATGAGCTGCATGAATGCTTTGCTGAATCAGTACATACAAACTAAGCTCCTGGCAGGTCCAAGCCTTTAAGTGGTTAATTAGTACCTCATTTCTAATACAGTGCCTAATCTGTGGGAAAGCAGAGAATATCTGCTCCAAGCGAATGCAAGGAAGTAATCTTTTGGAAGATGGCTATTAAGTTTGGGAAGCCAGAAGAAACTTGTTGTCTGAATGGACATCTTACTCCACGCAGCCATTCAATAGATCTTAGTCACTTCTCTATGTATCAACCTGCCAACACTTAAACATTCAGCCTTCTGAGTCACACACTGTATTTGCACTGGGTTCTCCTCAGAATCTCCTATTGATAGCAACAGCAGTTACATCTGAACCTTAAGAAAAAAACACTGCTGAAGATCCCAAAATTAAACTTTGCCCATAACACCATCTTTTCTCAAATTCCCCTTTTAATACAAAATTAATTTGAAAGTATATTTTTATGTCCAGCCCTTGTGTAGAACAGTTATCCAGGAAGAAGTACACAGAACAAATCTCAGAGGTAAAAGCTTCAGTATGGGACCAGTGTCAAAGTAGGTCAATTTTTAGGACTAACAGCCTTGACAGTGTCCCTTTAATATGTTGATCTGTTTCTGTAAAGCACATTAAGAAAAGTTTAGCGTGAAAGAGGCTACAAATGTGTTTGATATGATATGGCAATAAGTGTACATTTTGAGCATACTAAAGCTGCCAAAGTACATTTTAAACTGCTTTTCTTTACTAGCTAAGGGCCCAGTTCAATGAAAAAAAATCCAGACTTCTGTACACTAGAAGTTGCAAAAAAATCTGGTTTTCTGTGACATCTGTAACTCACTGTATATATTTTCAAGGTGGAATCTGCATCTTTCTTTAAGACATAATGAATATTATTTGTCTGTTTGGACCCCTGAGAAACCTTAAGTTGTGATCAGAGCTGGATATTGTCCATATAGAGCTGGGCAAAATCACTTGCCTTGAGGATTTAAAAGTCCTGAGTACTTTGTTTTCAAGAATACTGCTGAATCACCTTGCCTGCTGCATTGTATTACAGCTGATTTGCTTCTGTTGTCCATTATACACATGTGAATCTATTTGATGAAAGTTTGATGCTGCAAGAGATATACAGTCTGCATCATATTTACAGGTATTGCTAAGGAAAGCACACTTGCCAAAGGAAGTTTTTTTTCAGTGAGATCTTATATCCAAAGAGAATTTACTGTTTTTTCTTGTTTTCTGCTTTGATTAAAACAGATATTAATTCAATGGTTAATGCATACAGAAAGTGTCTAAATAGTACAGATAGTTCAGGATGTGGTTCTCTGTAAAAAGGGTAAAGTTTAAAAGGCAGACTCCAATTTTATGAAGAACCCTTCCTCTATAAACTTCAGTGAGGAAGTTCCAAGCTGCCTTTATTTTTGTAATGTCTTGCACGATCTCTTTCTAAAGTACTGTCTATTATCAATTACTACTCTTAAGAAGCACTTACTGATGCTTTACGATTACATCATGGTGGCCTCTTCATTGTTCCTACTGTTGCACACTATTAAAATAAGCTGGAAGTACATTCAGTAGTTTTGTTTTATTGCTTTCCTTTTAAACAAGTTATCCTGTAGTATTCACCACTTTTGTATCATCTGCAGTAAAGGATATAGTAATCACAGGCTCTGTTTTAATCTCTTTTATTACACTAACTGATGCAATTGAAAAAGCAGACACATTTTCAAGCACACGAGCCCTTCTTCAGGTCTGGAATGGAAACAGCCAAATTTTAAGCACACGAGTTATATACACATACAAGCCTGTTATGTGAACACAACAAAATAAATTTATTTGGATGGCACTGTGTTCAAACCATTTCCTAGCAACATTTTTGGAGTTGCTTCCAAAATATTTCTAGAAGTGTAAACATTTAAGGAAAAGCATTTAAAAATATGGCAACGTAATCTACTATTGGGAGATGCTTTAAAAACTAAAATCCCCTCACAAAGCAACTACTAAGGCTTAATAAAATGAAGACTGACATTCTACAAAATATCAAAGAATGAAAAGACATAAAATATACATTAACACAAAAATAACTTTTCAAGGAATGTATGCACAACTGTTAATTAATAGCAAATGAGGATCAAATAATTTTCTTGCGCAGAGCCACAACTAACAAAGTGTAAAACATGACTCATTGAGCAACATAAATATAAAAGCAATCTGATCAACAGTAGGTACTTGATATTTCCAAGCGAACAACTCCCAAGACCTCATCTTCAACCAAAACATCCTTATACCAGCTTTGATTTATGGCAATGGAGTGTTTCCTCTGAAATGGTGGAGGGAAGATGTTTCGCAGTTTCTTAGTTTTACAATAGAGCTTCATCTCCTCGTATTCACACTTAGCACAACTGGATAGAAAGCAGATGACAATATTTTAGCTGTCAACATCTAGTGTTTAAGTTAATTTTTTCCTCCTAAAATTATAATGATTAGAAATGTAACCCTGCTCTGTTTCTTTATTCTTCCCAGAAACAGGCCTCCTACATTTGACACAAGTTTTACATTGCTGCCATGATAGAATCTGAAAAAATCATTTTTTGCGAGAAAAAAATGAAAAGGGCTGATTCATATACTAGCTTCCAAATCTAACTACATACTGAGCAATCCACACATTCCTTCTGAAATTCTTGTTATCTGCAGAAACAAAGATGGCAGGGCTAGTTTTCACAAATTCTCATTTTACAATGCCTGACTTCCTTCTCTTTAGGATTCTATTCTCCTGGAAAAGTAAACATTACCTAGCCTTTTTTTCTTTACATACTTTTCTATTTATTTTCCACATTTATTTGTTTTAGCTGGCACTCGCTCTATTTCATTGCTCCTTTCTGCAGATCCAATGTTTATAAAGAAACTTTTGGTTTAGAACGATCAAATTAGGAGTATAATTTATTACAAAGAGCTATTTCTCTAGAATTTCTTCAGCAACATCTTAATTAGCAACAAGGGCAAAGAACTGGTAAGGCAAGATTCATGTGCTGCAGGGCATCTCAAAACAGCTGCCCGATTGCCTGATATTTCTTTTGTATCAGACCACAGTGCTCAAAAACATTACCAGAACACAACTTGGCATTACTCTGATTTAATGCAGGGCAGCAGAAAATCGGGTGCCTCATCCTTGCAACAAAAATCCTTCTGCACTGAACATCTTTGATAAAAAAAATTCATAAGCAACAAGTCTTTAGATTTTATTTTTTTTTAAGTCTTGCCTAGTTGCATCTCACTGGCTTTTCCACAGAACAAAAATCTCTGAATCAAAATTAGAAAGTGACGCTCTCAGCCACTGCTGGCATGTACGAGTCGGTCCTGAAGCTGAGCACACAGTGAAAGAAAGTACAAGGCTATAGCAACAGTCTGCTGTATACATCTCTTCCCTACAGCTTTGTTAATGTGCAGCCAAGCCAAAATCATAAATCAGCCCTAGCTACGCAGAGAGCCTAGCTTTGCATATGGCTGTGTCCAAGGACTGGCAAGGTGCACTCACAACAGATTCAGAGGAGCAGGAGAAACAATTTGAATGGATGCTACGTCCCAACAACACACCTGCCAAAGCAGAAACACAGCTACTGTTCCTACTACACTGACAGGCAGCCTTGGATGGAACAGGCAGGAGGAAGCCATAGCCAAGTGTTGTTTAATTAATAATGCCAATGAGATAGCTGAAGCGTCTCTACTTTCCTTTTCTTTGCTAGCAGTCACATACTGGCAGAGGTAAAGTTTTGTGCGGACATTAATAAAAGAGGTACAGAGAGGCTAACTGCTGAGGAGCTAGGGAGGGCTCTCAGTCCCATACCAGAGCAGCCTTGCTCTAGGAACCACGTACCTCGTCCTCTTACACAGGAGATTCTGCGTTCACAGTTTGAAAATAGAAAGGACAGATTTAGTGCAACACCTGAATGCAACAGGTCTTTTTGGATACACCTGCTTTTACACAGGAATTGGTGTAAAACCGGCCTTGTACATTTGGCAGCCAGGAGCCATAGGTGAGAATCACTAACTGCATCCAACCAAATATAGCCAATTAAGTGACAATCACCAGAACTTTAAAAGAACTTTTGTTCTGTTTCTAGGATCCATCTTTTAAGTATTGTGTTAACTTTACCATTCATTCGGTACAAAGATAACCCATTCATATAGTTTACAGTAAACAGGGAACAAGCTTCTTACAAAGATCGGAGAGACTATGTACGCATTTGCTGTCTCCTACCCCAATGCCATACAAGATATGAGAAACAAATGTGTTTCTTATATAATATTGCACCTTCTCAGCAAAAAGCATATCACTGAGCCTGGGCAGACAAGAAAACAATCCCTCCTTCAGGGCGCCGCATTGCAGAGTTTCAAGCACAGAAGAAAGCAACTTCCTAAGAGGTAGTGCTATCTCAGAGCCCAATACTGAATATTTGTGCACACAAAAGTACAAATAGGAAAAAAGGAAGAACAGGGTGGTCATGAAATAGCCTTCGATGAAATAAAAAAAAAAAAATCACAGTGAATGACAGCAGCAGCAAAGGAGTGGGATATTTAAGACTAAGGCACTGAAAGAAATCCTTTGCATTTATAGCCAAATTTATATGAAGACAAAGTATTTAGGATTAGAGAAGATAAAAGATCAAAAGGTTGAAATTATGTTTGTTTAACTGAGTTTATGAAAGAGTATATTAAGAGGTGAGCTACACAAACAAATTAAGTTTATGTAGTTTTGACATACCCAACAAAGGGTAATGAAAACCACAACTACCACTGGGAAACAACAGCGGGTAACCAGCTTTTGCAAGGGAGTGGTTCAGGAGATGAGAAAATGATAAAGATCGCTTGATAAAAACATATTGGGAAGAGCAAAGCCCTAATGTGTTGTATCTTCTGATACTTCAGATTTCAGCCTTGTCATGGTTTACTATAATCAAAACGCAGGTAACAACACAACACAGAAATGGAAAGCAAGCCTGAGGTTATTTTCACTTGAGACACAGGAGTTGCCATGCAAATTACTGAGAAGTATTTGGCCTCCAGAACTTATCTGGCCTCTTTTCACTCCGGGAGCTAACAAGACAAATATAATAACTGAGGCTCCCTCCAGGTGTCTGGAAGAACCTGCTGGAGTCAAGGCTGCAAATACTTTGTAACTTCTTGTTTTCACATCGCTGTAACTACTTGAACTCCCCTCCCATCCCATCCTGGCATTCCACACACACATGCACACTCCAGGTGATACTTCACTTGTCTGAAAAAATTAAAAATGTTTTCTAAGACAAAACCCCTTCAGCCCATCTCCCCAGTTACTGGCCAAGAGTATTGCTGAAGATATCCCAGTGTGTGCTAAATTCTACACTTAATCCCAGCATTTCATACACTATGGGTTTAAGAATTCCACTGCATTGCCCAGTAATAGTACAAAACATTATTGGTAAAAGCTCACGTGCATTTCTAACTGCAGATTGATTCAGTTGTGTTGGCAGTTCCTAGCATTTTTAGTGATCTCAGACTAGATCAGTCTACCTGTTAAGTGGGTTTTGCATGGCTTTACAGCAAACTCTTCAAATTTATTGTTGCGCACATATTTAGGCACACATTTGCATGTTCATTTAGCTGCTCCGAGATCCAAAATGCTAATTTTGAGTTTCATTCTTTAATTCTGTCATTTCTAAACTTATAACTGCTTAGCTTCCAGAAAAAAACATATTCAAAATTATTTTTAGTGTGCATAAAGTTATATCTAACATTCAGTTCAAATAATACAATTTCATGAACAGAAGCAGGACTGAATTTGTTGAAAAATATGTAACAGATAATGCTGCCACTGATACAGCTGATATGGTACAAAACATTTTTAAATAATTTCATAGCTTTAAATGCATGCTGTGTGATTTTCTTCCATTTTGAATATTCTGTAGCTACAATCAAGGCTTAAAGTTAGCACTGAACAAAAAAATTATGTATGTCCTTACAACATTTTATAGACTGGCAGTAATTTAAGGACTTGTAATTAGCTAAGTTTATGATCTTGCTTTAATTTATGCTTTTTAATGCGATCAGTACAATCTTGGTCTGAGGTGTAAGTACAGAAGAGAAAAGGATTAAACCAAAGATTTTCCTTGTTCTTTTCACCAAAATCTAATTTTGGAAATGGTTTGGGATTTTATCTGGTCCATATCCGTCCTCCAGATGTGAATTCCTTTATTTCAAAAGATATTTTTTCAGTTCGTGTCATAACAAAACAAAAGCAGTTGAGTTTTGTCCTCTCTGGTGTTTTTGGCATTTTCACTTCAAGGAAATGCTGCAGGTGGTTTCACCTGGCACCTCTGCCTAAACCAAGATTCTCCATCCCCAAAAACCCCATATATTCTCAGTGTAAATTTTGCTAATAAATGACACAAAAGGCCCAGCTTGGTCTGAAAAAATTAGAAGCACAAAGCACAAATAAAAACTAAAAAAAAGTATGGCTACAAAGCTATCATATAATATGAATGAGGGATAGCACTTGTAACCTACTAATGTTTATGATATTTTGAGCAGTTTAACAGTGTACCATCTCTTTTGCTTTTTCTGCTGTTGAACACAATGACATATAAATGGCAGGAATTATGACTGGGCCATGTTTATGCTGCCTTTGAATTTTTCATTCATCTTTCTGTTTCTACGTTTGGTATGTAATAAAAACCAATCATTTCAGGAGTTCAACATAACAATGCTTCAGTATTGCTACAGAAGACACTTTTATAAGAGAGATCATGGAGATGTCTGCAACACTACAGTCTGTGTTATCAAACAGCCATTAATTATTAAAAATGCCCTGAACACTGTAGCCCTACTTAGAGTTTCTGGATATTTCATTAGTATTTCCAGTGGAAATAAGAGCAATTATCTTTATTACTTTAATATCAACATTTGCCACTGATATTTTCCAATAAAGGATGCATCCTTTAGGTTTGGAGAAAGGAGGCTAGAGACAGTGGGGTCGAAAGTGAGATACAATGGCATCTATTTACTGCATTCACTCCAGAAGACAAGATGGCAAATTTCTGATAGGAAAAGCAGCACTTGATGAGAAAAGTAGAAGAGAAACAAAAAAGTAAAACCTGAGAATCAGGAAAAGTGTTTCTTTCTGCTTCAAATATAATACAGAACTTAGCTGCCAGCAGTATGAAATATCTTGTGTTTTAAGATCTCTGTTTCATACTTACATTGCACAGTATTATGAGATTTTTAACTTTCCCCTTGGAAATTACTTACTCTTTTAAAATGACATACAACTAAAAATCATTTTGTATCACAGTAGCTTCTGAGGGCTAAAATTAATCCTGGAATTGCAGTAGAAGATGGAAACAGGCACGGAAGATCTATTAATTGTTGGCACTATAGTTTTACCGCTCAGAAGAACTGCAATAAATCACACTAGAATTTCTAAAGGAAAGTTGCAGGGTTTTTTTCCTCTGGTTTTGTTTGACTCTTAAACAATTAGTTTGATTATTTTTTCCTTATCAGATTTCCTATAATTAGAGGCTATGAGGAAGATCATTAAATAGTAAATGATTTTTTCATCAGCCATATGGTCACCTCAGAGATTTAAGAATCTACTTTAGGCCCCATCTGTGCCAGTAAGAGTTTACTGGCAATGTCAAGAACTCCACACTGTACACAAGTGGACACGTAGCAGAGGAAACCTAAATATAAGGTGACATGGTGCCACAGACAGTTTGTGTATAGATCCAATCTCAGATGCTCAAATTCGGCCCTGGGTCATACATGTAAAGTCTGACATATTATGGAAAAAAGGAAATTCATAACTTGGTTGATGTAAGGTAAGGAGGGAACTTTGAATTCATATTAAAATTTACACCAATGTAAAATGGTCAGCAATAAAAAATTGCCTTTTGGATAGCAATGGTTCCATGTCTTGGTATAAACAAGCTAATTATATAGCACTACCTGACTCTTTAATAGTCTTTGAGGTGGCAAAGTTGAAATCAGTACTCACCAATTTGCAGCATCTGGTCTGGAAACTCTAATCATGAAAACTCTCTTCTAAAATCAGGGCCCAGCTATAAAAAACTGTATTGCAGGTAAGTTTCTAAATGAAGCCAAAAGGTTGGGTGATTACCTGAAATCACTAAACTAGAAATTAACTCTGAAAGGTTGGTTTTCTATCTGAACCTGGCATTGAAGGAAGTGGATATGAGTAATCTTTGGAAATAAAGCTCATCAGCACCTCATTCTACCTGATCAGGTTTACAAATAAGGATGTAGATTTTATATAAACCTGTCCCTTTTGGAAAATTCTCCACTTGTCTATGTTCTTCATTACAAGCTAGAAGAGAAACAGTTTTTATGCTGCTCATGATCGCTCTCACTCATTCTGGGCTAGGCTGAAAATGAGAAGTAAAACACAAGAAGTAAGGTTTTGCCCTCTGGGGTCAATAGGAAAATAGGCTTTAGTTTATTCAAAGTAGTTCATAAATATGCAAAAAGATCTCTCTCTCTCTCAAAAATAAAAAGGGAAAAGAAAAAAAAAGGAAAAAACTTAAAATGTCTGTTTCTCCTTTTTTTTTCCACTGAAACACTGGGAAATGTGTATTTGTGTTGGGTTTTTTTTTTTTTTCAAGTTTTAGAAATTCAGGAAAGAATTGGCCAAATTACAAGTAAATAATTTTGTGTACAGATCAGCTTCTCTTTTTAGATAGCATTCTTAAGTTTAAATGAAAGAGCCATTACACTCATTGAGTAACATTCCATAATGAAATGTGTCAGGCAAGATAGTAAGGGCAAGATTTTTTAAAAAGTGGCTGTAATTTCCAAGTGTACATTTTAGAGCACTGAATATGAGAAAAAGACCTTTATTAATTATTTTTTTTAAAGAGCATATGCTCTCAATTTCTATGCAAAGTTTATCAAATGATTGACCAAATTTAGGAAGTCACTATATTCATGTCACTAGTGTAGTCACTAGTAGTATAGCAATAACAATAGCAACAGTATAGTCACTACTAGTAGTACAGAGTTACTAATATTCATGCACCGAAGAACAGACTTCAATGTTTTCCACTTCCCTCTAGGACGTACCTTGGTTGAAACAAATTGTCACCCTACCAAAACCAACTGGGTTGATGTAATATAAATCAGTACAAAACTTAGCTATCTCCATCTCATAGTATAGATTTACTGAGAACTAGCTGTTTACAGAGTCAGAAGATTTTTTTTCTGTCTCCCTTACAAAAACATATTAAGGGCCAAAGGAAATATAAAGAAGTGCCATGCTGTCTTTTCAGTCATAATGGCTCAGTTACAACGTATGGTCCCAGCTGGAGCAAAGAGGGCAGTGCTCTAGGCCAAGCCCCCTTCTCTAATTCCCTTTTAAGACTTCATACAGCAATGGAGTACAACTAGAATCACTGCTGTCCCTAAAGCACAAGGTCTGTATGTGTCTTGCAAAAGGATTAAGAGTGGGTAGTCCCAGTGCTTATGTTTATATACAAAAATTTTCTACTATTCTATGACCACATGCAAATGGAAAATATGTTGCAATGCTATACTCACAGAAGAGAACTCCTGAGAGTTCATAGACAGAGTATGCATTTAGAGATTATTTCAGGAGGATTATCATGGTCTCCTGCAACGTGAAGCCATAAGGTTTTGAGTTTTAGATGTGGCTGACCACAGATTGACTTTTACATGATCTACTTGTCATCACATATCACACAAGAAAAAAAAAATAAAGTCAGAAGTAGGCTTCTATCTCCTTTTCAAAATTTTAAAAACAAAAATATATTCATGCTATGTGCATGCTGACAACTGAAACATCAGCAGTCAAGAAACAGTAAATAAAGAAAAAGCAGAATATCTGCAAATAAGTTTGGACCAGCTCTAGGGTTGCCATAATTTAAATGTACTGTCAAAATGGGTAGGGGACCCCTGCTTCAAAAAGCAAACAAGCAAACAAATGTGAAACTCATCGTGCTTTTCAGGTGAAGGTTCAGAAGTGCTTCACTAACTGGGCTGATCTGGGAGCTGACTTTATTGCTCGTGTATATGAACCATTGCCCTGGTGAAAGGCTCTTATAGTTATATATTGTTAATTCAGCTAGCCAGACACAGTGCTTCAGGATAAACAGTGATAAAGCTACACCTCAAGTTGGGAAGAGCAACCTGCAAAACCTGCATCTTTTTCCATTCACGAAAGAAGGAACACACCCAAAGAGGGAGAAGTCCTTTGTCTCCAACTCATTCAGGAATTACAATAAGGACATCATTGGGCTTTCTGACATTGTAACGGTCCTAGAAGGTGTGTTTTAACAATGCAACTCACAACAGTCTGTTGCTTGCCTTTTCCCAACCATTTTGTGATTGCACCTCCCATGCCCCTCATGTAAGTCTCTAACCTAAGCCATAGGAGCCCAACAAATTATTGTGATTCCATGATTACAAACTATCATCTCACATACTCTGTCCAGGACTTTCTTGTTACTGAGTAGTACCAACTATTTGCACTGAAAACAAATATGTGCAAGAGAACTTGTATGACCTAACATCCATCTGAATGTTTTGCATCTAGTCTGAGACAGTGGTCTACACTCCCTCCCTAGGCGAAGGTAGATTTATCTCAGGTATCTTTGACCCTTTCGTAAAACAAATCAGACTCTATCTCCTGATTACAGAAGGAGCTTAATGAACTTAAATTTGACACAGGACTTTAAAATGTGTTAGATAAGTCCCACCCATGCACAGTACAGTTTTCTTACTCAACTTCTGGATCTTGTTCAGTTTCTCAAAGCTGTTACCCAGTAGATTTGGTATCCTGAGCATGATGCTCCAGTGTTTCTATGTCAAACACTTTGAGAAAAGAAGAAAGAGGAACAGAAGTACTTCCTTCATATATGCCATATATACAAATAAAGACAAGTGGTGATGATCTTATCATTTTAACAAGTGAAAAAAATTCTCAACTATGCTAGAGCAACTAAAAAAATAGTCTTCCCTTTTGATACAGCAATATGCTTTAGGCCAGTTTTTGAAGGCAAGTTGAAACTTTTGAGGCTGTTCTCACTGATGAAAAGTTTTTCAAGATCTTGGGCTCCATTGAGCTAGGTGCTGGACAGACGTTGCCTACTCCAGATCTCAGAAAAGGGAACACAGATTCTAACCTGAAACAAAATGCAGTTGTGTTACAATTGTGTTTTGCCAGCTTTCACCAAACAGAATAAAAACAAAAACTTTTTTTTTTTATCCTTTTTGGATACTATAGTTGTTACCTCTCTTGTTTTAGTCTTCTTTCACGTTGAAGAGTATGTGCACTCTAAATTTATTTAGTATGTAAGTACACTGTAAATTTACTATTTACTAATTTAAAATTACTATTCCATTACAATTAAAAAGGAATCAGAAAAAAAGATGTCACACTTAGGGAAAAAGACATTTTAATCAGCTTTTTGCAATTAATCATGAATTGGTATTCAGCCTTGAATTGAAAGGAGGAAGACAGGTAGATGGAACTATGTCATCCATGGATCCTACAGCAATTGTCGCATTGTTTTCCTTTCCTTTTTATTTACCTAGAGAGGTCAAACTAGAAGGAAAAAAAAATAATATTTGTAGTAAGCAGACCATAAAATTTACCTTCTTTTAATGAGTATCAAAACTGCACAATGAAAAGCAATCACATACAAACATATTCAGGGGCAATGGAATGCTACTAAATGTTGTATTTCAGTGCACTAGGTGGTAACAAATACAACGTTGCAATAACGGTGTCCTTTTGTAACAGAAAGACTACCAAGAACTCTTAAGCCTTATATCGACACTCCTAAGATCTGAGGAGAAAATAAACTAATCTTGATTCCTATTGCTTTAATGTATCACTTTCTACTAATTGAATTAACAACAGTAAGTTTATCTTCTCAGCTTTGTTTCCATTTAAAGTGATAAGGCCTAAGTACCCCATAGTTTTGAAAAATTCATTACCTTACAGCCTCAGACATCTAGAAAGTCTTTCACAACTCTCCAGAGCTCCACTGCTAAAAAGCTTTAAAAACCTGGGCCTTCATGAGTGAGATATTCCCAAGAAAGGCTGAGAAATGGCAAGCCTGGAAATTATATGTAAAGGCAGATCTTCAAGCAATGGTCACCCAAGTAAGGGTTAGGTAGCTGAGTATTGGGCCTGCATCCCTCTTCATTCACAAAAATCAAGGAAGAAATACAATTTCATAAACAAAGCAGCTGGTCATCGCACCACTTTGGAAAGGATTTCTGGAAAAGCAGTTCCTCTCTTCTTTGGGACTTCACTCAGCTTTGACATTTCATTATGAATTCTGACAGAATACAGGTGTGACTTTCTACTGGGAAAGCAGAGTACCCATCCAGAGCACGTCAGGATGCATGCCAAAGCGAATGCATAAGACAACACAGCTGATGGAGCACAGGCTCTTTGCACATCACTGTAGGTTTTATTTCATTACTAATGCTCCACCTAATTCACCTTTGGCTGGGTTACTATGGGGTGGAGGAGGAGGCGGGAGAAAAATAAGCTATCTGTCATGGTTACAGGGCTAGCTGCATCCCTCTTCCCTTCCTTACTTCTCTGAATACACCTTGCCCTCTCCAAGTATGTAATTCTCTAATCTATCCACTTTGGCTGGACCACTGCACAGCATTTTCCTCCCTCCTCTGCCTGTGCTCTGAGCTGGCTGGACACGAACAAGTCAGGTCCAGGAACTGGACAGCCATTTGCAGAGCACTGAGCCTCAGTTGGTAAGCCCCACTGAGAGACTAACGACTGCTGGCTCGTGTCCACGCAGGCAGATACTTCAGCTCTACAGTATCCTGTGCATCAGCTGCTCTTGTGGAGCCTGTTAAGCTGATATTGGCACCTATGAAATTTTTGTTCAGAAATCCATGATCAGCAGTAAACACATCAGATAAACCACCTTATTATTTAATAATGCCTTGACATACAAAGAATAAAATTTATATAAAAGATTTGAAAGCGAGAGCTGACATTCAACTCTACTGTAATTCAATCCTTTTTTATTCTTACAGTGACCAGTAGAGCAAGCTACTCCGGGTGCCTTGGTCCTGGTTCCTCCACAAAACTTCCCCCATCATAAATTACTGCAGCCTCACTGGTCATCTGATCTCAAAGTCTAAGATCTACTCTCGGAAATAAGACTCTGCCTGGGCTAGAGCGGAGCTAGCAGTTCAGCCAGCTCTTCAGTGTTGTTGAAGAGTAGCCCAGCTTGACCAACAGTTTCCCTCAAAGCAAACCAGTTGTTCCCTCAGTCAACGTCTTTGCTAATGCCAGGGGACAGAGACAAGGTAAAGATTAAAATGCCTTCCTGAGCTGTCAGCAGACAACCTGACTGACGAGAGATATGGCCATCTTACCTTCTCTTTCATTTCGCTCTTCCTGACAAACTTTCCCATTAAAAGGAAACCACCAGCGTTTGCACACCCTGACTGAACCACACAGCGCAGCCGCTCTGTTGCAGCTCTGTCCCAGCACCGCTTGGAGCTAAAAGCTGGGACTGCCTCATTTCTCGGCTGCAGTTCCTTCCTTCCCCGTCCCTTACACAGGTAGGGTTTAGGCAAGTCGATGCCTCAAACATGACTCTGAGAGTCCACCTGTCAACAGCATGATTGACACTAGCAATAGGAATGGATTTTGGGAAGAGAATTGTCCTGCTGTATATTATAACTAACTTCATATGTAAACTGCATTTATGAGTCTGAGCTCTTAACTGATCAATTATTTTCAAATATTTCAGTGCTCCTAGGAGCCAGATCTGGTCCACTGGCTTCCGCCACCATTCAAACTGACAGCGAGGTCTTGTAGAACAACAAGAAAGTCAGAACAAGCTCACCAAGGTAACGCTGTAAGCACTTCAGCTAAACGTCAAGGAGACCATCTCATATCTTAAATTAACACTGAAGTTCCATATCCATCAAATTTCACCAGGTGCTCCTTCATGATGGAGATTTTACTTTAGCGGGGGGGGGGAAAATACCTACAATGTGCCAAGTCTTCTAATGGTCTAAAGAGCCTAAAGAAAAAGGTGAGATGTATTAAAAAACAACAGAAAAGATATGCTAGTGCATTATCGCCTATGATCAGCGCACTGTGCATTGCTGAGCCAGCTCAACGTTTGAAGCCAACAGCAACGTGCTTTGCCCATTACTGAGGCTCTGGACAGGAGGACTTGGTAGGGGTGGGGTTATCACAGAATAATCACACCCTTGGGTATTGGGTACGCAACCACATCTCAAATCTTGTAACACCCCAGAGGTGTGATTATCTGCTGTCATGCTTTAATTCTTAATTAAAACAAGAGCTGCAGCTCAGATAAGATCTGTGAGAGGATTATGGTCATTCTTGGTTAGACAAGGGGGAACGTGTATCTTTGGAATTAAAATTCAGGTGCTTGGGTGAACTCTGCAATGCTGAGCTGTGCTTGAATCCAGCTCGTCTTAGTCTTCCCTTTGATATGATTTAACCAGGAGGCAGCACACACAAAAAACTGCAATCCCCAGGAACCAAACACTGAATAACCCAATAAATTGCACAGAGCTGCCATCATTCAAACATTTTTGCACTTTAATCACTTCTCAGCATTTTGACTTAAATAAAACTGTAAACTTTAAGTGTGCTTCTAATGATGCTATAAGACTGATTCTTGTTACTAAACATTAGTACAAGTCACAGCAGCCATAAAAACACTGGAGGAATGTCTTGATGAAATGTGTACTAAACTACTCAACTCACAAATATAAAGATGGATATATGGCCTGAGGAAAAATGAACATAAAGCAGTTTTGTGATTTTTTTTTTTTTAAACTTAATTTTATTTTTAACAAATATTAACCCAACTTAAGGTCTCTTTTAAAGGTTACATTTGCATTTACAAAGAACTTTCAAGCAATTTAACTACAATGAATTTTAACAAGGCAGCTTCCTGTCCTCAGTGCTTACCTATTTTTAAATTTTATGAGACAATTCTGGCAGAGTTTTGTAGCCGTTAAGATGAAAGTCTGGATGCATGCATACTTTAAAAGTGGAGGAGGAGGAAAAGGGAGAATAAAAAGAAGAAAGGAAAATAATCAATTTGGTATCAAATTTATTCCAAAGCCGAAAAGTGCATTTTTTTCGGATTGTGAAAGAAGACATGCAGGGAGGTCAAAGGTCAAGCAAAGAGGAGACAGTATTGTGTAGGAACTGTCACGCATCACCACCTATTTTGACATGCACAGGGCCGTTTGTTGTCTGTCGAACATGCAAATTAAGTGCCTGCTGTCATAGCTAGCCGATATCTGAAAGTGGAAAATGAGACCACCTGTAACCAGTGAATGGAGTGATGGACAAGCATTCAGAGCTCGTCATTTCCAACGCCATTCACACCACCTCCGAATTGCATATGACATGTAAAAATCTTTTCTTAATATTCACAACCGGGAAGTTTGGGGAATTATGGAGGCTTCAACTGCTGCATCTAATGGGTTCTCCAAGCAGACAGCTGTGACTGTGAGCTGGCTTGATAATTAGGTGTCCAGGAAGATTTTATGCTATGAATCAGTTAAAAGGGAGAAAAGAAAAAGAAAATAATGGCAAGCAAAACTCGCTGGAATGGAAATCATATTAACCCTTGCATGTCTTCCTCAGCACTTGGCTTTTACAATTCCTGTGAAGCAAGATTTGCAGAAATCAGACACATAATAATTTGTCTTCTGTCTCTGAGCAGCACTGTCTTCCTACTCAGAAAATTGCACTCCAACCTTGTTTGATGCTTTGTTTTCCTGGAGAGAACTTAGAAGCATTAAATCTAAATATACCAATCCCTCTACGATTTGAAAGCAAAGGCAAGGCTTTATTTGAATTTCTCGTTAATATGGTGCATAGGATTTTAAGGAACAGATTCATTGTACTAAAGTCATGTCCTGTCATGTGCCTGTACATATGAAAATCAAATAGTTTAGATAGCTCTTTTGTAGTCCTTTGCATGTTATCCCTACTTTTGTATGCATATCTGTCTTTGTGCATGGGATACCATAAATACCGCAGGCAGTATAATGCCAAGAACAAATGTGATCTCCCTGATTTTTACTTTTGCTTGATAAATAAAGCTGCTCTAAAACACTTAGGATAGGAGAGTTTAGATGTGCCCAGATGCACAGTAAGCTCACAAAACCTGTTATTTTATTCAGGGCCTAACTAATTAGTGTCAGTGTTAATTCCTAAATAAAAAATTAAGCTCTTCAGTTTGCAACTTCTGTGCTGTGTTCTGAAAGCCATTCTGGGTGGGTTTCCTTTCAAACATAAAGAAGACACACATACGTACGGCAGGCAGGCAGCATTCAGGAAAGTTATTCAACCCACTAAGGATGAATCAGAATTCAGCCGAGGAATATTGTCCACCAATACTTCCAAGCATAACTAGAGAGTTTGGGGAGCCCGTCTGAAGTCCTGCTACACAAAGATTGCAGCCCTGCTCCAGGCTCCTGAGGAGTGAAGGCAGGCACTCAGAACCAGAAGCAGGCAAGTTACTAGTACGATAAACAAGCTTCTCTGAGTCATGCAGTAGAAAACCTGTATTTAAATTAGTTTTATTTTTTTAAAAGCATTACACTTTTTCATTTACATTCTGCAAAGCTGTAAAGCGTGGCAGCTGTTCCACCGTTGTGCACAACCTGCATTCCCTGCTGCTCTGATTTAGGTCTCCAGTGATTCTCTCTTCCCTCCTGTGGCAGGGAGAGTTTACAGAAGCTGAAACAGGACTCGCTGACCCCTCTGACTGGGGCTGGGAGGGAAAATCAGAAAAGGAGGGAATGAAAAGAACTAGTGAATACATACCCAAGAGAACAGGAGCAGAAAAGACACTGGAGAAAGAAAGATCCTACCTGCACGTGTTCAAAAGCCATCCCTATCCCATCTTCTCTTGAATAACATGGCTACCCTGTCTCTTCCTCTGTGTTCTTGTCCCACTTATTTTAGACCTGTAGGTTTTCTTAGAAGCACTACTTCTCTTAAGTTTCCATATGCTCTATGGAGAAAAAGAGAGATAAGCATCTCAGGGAGTCCCATTTCCCAGCCACAAGCCAGCAAATGCCATTTGATGGTTCACATCTCTAAGAGGTAAAGTAGGAGAGCCTGAATCAGCTACCACTCAGTCAGTACTACACTGCCGGGAACAGCTGAAGTGTGCAAAGGCATACCTAAACACAACACTGAAATACTATCACTCTCTTTCTTTCTTTCTCCCAAACACGTTAGTTTGCTGTTGGGCAGACAGAAGTGGAAAAGGCAAAAAAACTGGCAAGCTCTCTGTTTCATCCCTTCACACCAGCTCCAGAGAATAAGGTTGTTTCTCTGTGCCTGAAATCAAGCTCCAAACAGGACTTGAAGACAGGCAGCACGAGGGTGGCATCTTACTAATCATGTTCTAATCTACACACAATAGAAATCTAAAACACCGACAGTTAAAAACCATCCAGTGTGTGCATTTCCACAGAACAAAGTGCTTGGCAGCAAAGTCAGATTAAAGATTTCTTCTTCAAAACACGTTCCAATTACTATCCACGTGCAACACGCTCACATGCCCCAGCAGTGTGTTTGCAACTGCCAGACTGTCAATGTGACCAGAGTTGAAAATATCCCTCATCTTTGAGCATATTCCAGCCTTTTATATTTTTTAACTCCCTACAAAATGGGAGAAAAATAAGCGAAAGCCTCACTGGCTGGCTTCTGATATGTCCCTGAGCCAGCTCACTGCCTGCAACATCTGTGCTGGCACGAGCAGGAAGGCAGCACACTGCCACACAAAAAACAAAAACCTGCAGCTTCAGGTAGGACTTAAACCGGCATTGTTGCTGAAGGACTACGTAACATGGATCTACAACCAGGGCCACACTGTTCATCTGCCTATTAGCAAGGTAGGTTGGGGTCCGAGAAGTTGGGCTCCACTTCTCAGTGTGGCTCTAGGCTGTCAGTTCACCTCCAGCAGCATGGGTACACCAGGGCCCTGATACTGCTCTTAAGGTATACAATAGATTGTCATTAATAACAACAATTGTCTTTATATGTATTTTACTTTGTTTCTATTATACAAATTAAAGCAAGCTTTGTTTTCCACATACGAGCTATTAAAATACGACTCTACAACCTTCAACATCTGGCAATATACTTCTCAATATGGCTTGCTCCAAGTTTCAAATAAGACCTAATAATTTTCAGACATCAAAAATATGTCATCGGGTAACACAAGGTTGCTATCTCCATTACACAAGAAGTTAGAGAGATCAAGGTCTGTCAGAAAGCTCTTATAAGGGTGAGAGGGGAGAAGTGGCCATCACGTGCCTTCAGGTCAAACCAAGGAGGGACTTGCACATCACAGGTAAGCAGCATCACTGTGAGACTACCAAGTCTCACTCAGGCCAGACTTTTTAGCCAACCAACACATTTCCTAAATTTTAATTTCACTGGAAATGTTTCAAACAGGTCACAAGCTGGCACTAAATGCTTTCCCAGCACAGCTCTGAGTAGCAGGGACAGGGGGAAGTTTTTTTAAAGATAATTCTGTTTGCTAACATATTGCAGTACCAGAAACTCAAACCAATGATATTTGAAATGTCTGCCTGCAGTACATCAGGCCACACGTTGCCACTCTTTCCTTGCAGTAAGCAACATGTCAAGCAGAGCACCTGATTTGCCTGTCAACATGGGTAACAATGGCAGAGTATTTGTGGAAGAAAGATCTCATGAACACAATTATGTAAGTAAGTCCTTCTACTCACTGTGGCAAGTCACACTCCTTGGAGCAGATCCAGGAAAATAGTCCATAGGGTAAAGTGTTACATTGCCAGCCTTGTCTGACTTAGACATGTCCAGGTCAATGTAAGCCATCAAATACTCATCACTTCTGAAAATTCACCTACTGCTTGCATTCCTTCAATAGTATTTTGCCACCTAGTCTGAGACTTGTGTTTCTGCAGATACTTCTTGTGGAGGTTTTATGTGGTTTTCTTAATTTATTTCACGTGCCTAACTTGAACACTGATCCTGTTGGCAGGAACGCAATCCAAGGACCCAGAAGTTCTCTTTATTCTGGAGAGACTTACAATATAGATTGGGCAGACAAACAAGGCCCTTCATTTTTTTATGATGTTTTTGTAGAAATCTGCTTATTCTGTCAAAAGAATCTCTCACTGAGAAGCAGCCGGACTGAAAAAAAGACAGTAAATGACACTGAATTTTACTGAACTAGGTTCAGCCTTAAATAAAGCAAGTCAATGGTTCTTTCTATAGGAATGGAATTTACCCAAATACAAGGCCTGTTTACCATTCAAACACAAGTCCATTTAACCCTAACACTAAAAGCTAAGTGTGACTTAAAAGTGGTGTAGACGCACTGAATTTTCCCTCTTCACAAGGCAAATTTTCACCCTAATTGAGCAAGTAAAATAATAAAAATTCTCAAGAGATTTCTAGTAAAATTTCCAGATTACATTACCTATGTATTATATTATCATTAATATGTATTTAACCACTACCTGTAATACGAAAACTTACTTGTACAGGAAAAATACTTTGCTTGCTTTTGTACACACGATAATTAAAATATTCAGTTAGGAGTAATATTTAAAAGCAGCCCCAGAAAATTTTATCCCTATATTAATATGCAAACAGTACTTCTTTTTCTGATTATATTCTTCAGTTTCCAAGTTAATATACTTAAGCTTTCTACCAAAAGAATTTCCAACAATAGAATGTGCCAGTAATAAGGAAAAAGAAAAGTACAAACATGCTTTTCTACTCACTTTCTAGATAAGCTTCATTCCCCTATCATTTTTTAATTGATGGTTTTATAAGTATTTTTTCCATGTGACTTTATCTAGCTATTTTAGAAATACTCTCTTACCACTCTCTACAGATTTCTGAAATATATACAAAAGCAAGTGAGAGGAAAACACAGTGTGACTATAAAACGCGCTGTCGGAGGAAGTAAACAGCAACAAACCAAACAGCATACAACAAAAACAGTGAGCACCGCGCATTGTGATGAAGTCCTCAAACTGGAGTTTTATGATGGCAGCTTAAAGTTTCTTACATGCCCTTGTGTTGCAGCGCTGAATGAGCCAGGGACAGCTGCACCAATTCTACACAATTAGTCAAGGTCAGACAGTGGAAAGGGAGGACACTCACTATTTGTCAAGAGAACAATGGCAGGAGGCTCAGCTTTTCTCCGCCAGGAATGACTGTTCGCTACATGCATTCAATCAGTGGTGAAATTATGCCTGGCCCTTTTTTTTGTATAGGAGAGAGGGGCAACCTTTCCAGACAATCGAAGTGTAAGAACTAACAAGGCAGAGCAACAGCACAAAACCAAGCTTGTTTTAAGTACTGAAAGCATATGTTCTTGACACAAGTTAATGTTTTGACACTTGCGGAGACGAAGGTAATAATTTCTACAAGCTTTGAGTAAAAACACTAAACCCACTTAAAACTGTTCCTTCATTACTGATTATCAGGGTTGCAGATTTAAAATTTAAAAAAATCCTGACAAGGTACTGGCAATTATTTTGCTTGCTCTGAGGGGGTTTGGTGTTTTGTGGTTTGTTTTTTTTTTTAAATGTGTATTTTTCATAAACCTAGACACATATTCAGAAAGAAAAGAGTTAAATTTTGGACAAAGGCACTTTCCTCAACATAGGTAGGCAACCAGAGGTGGAAAACAAGAAAAACAATCCAAAGCATCTGTCATTAGCAGGAGGGGAAAAAAAGAAAAACAAAACATTTTTAACAATGAGATTTTATTTCAGTGTGTAATTATGTGCACTTGGAGCTGTATTTTGAGTTCCTTTATGACACAGCACAAATACAGAAAAGGCAAAAAAGTAGCTAATGGATATGAAGTAGTAGTTTTGATACAGAACTCTCACGGTACTGCGCTGGAATAAACGGGTTTAATTGTGTAAATTCTGTCACTTGTATGAACAAGTGTGGGGATGCAGAATGTGCTTAAACTATTATGTGGAGACTATACTGAGACCACCTTTTTAAAAAGCACACTATAAATTTAGATATATTAAAAATGATTCATATTCACTGCAAACAGTATTTAAGCAAGTTTATGGCAGTTCTGAATGCTAACATACTTTTAAGTATTTTATCATATTTGCATTCATCAAAGGCAAACAATTTTTAGATACTTAAGGCGGGAATTCTTACAATTAAGGAGTTTGAAAGCATTACTCTAAGTACGTGTAATTAAAAACATCAAAGGGCAAATTTTCTTTTTCTGGACACCACCCGAATACTAGATCGCATTAGCTTTGGAAGAAAGGAATTTCTCCTTCAGGTAGTTTTTGCAGCTACTGAGGCTGCAGAAGCCACACCTGTAGTTGCACACTACCATAAAAGAGGAAAGGATAGAAATCCATTAACCATTGTACCAACTCCTTCCTCCCCAGTAAGAGGAGTAAGGCCAGCCCCAACCATACCTACCTCTTCCTCTATTGCTGTCCTGCAGACACATCAGGATGTTTGAAAACTTTTTTTTTTAAATGCTCACCATCTGTTTGGTGTTTTTTTCCTCCAAAAATCTTTCCCCCTGTGACCTGAAGCTGCATCAGCCCTGCAGTTAAGGAGCCATCTGCCCCAGCAGAAAAACTGATTCTGAAAGATTCAATAAGGGGAGGAAATGGGACAGATTTTACCTTGATTTAACTTCACACCCAAAATATCCTACATTCATGATAAATCTCTGCTGAATTGTATCTGAAAAACAGGTTTTTAATATATTAACTTCAGTACATCTCTTTTCACCTGGAGCAATTTAGAGAAATCCTTTAAACCAGCACAAATTTAGTTCTTCATGTATCTAATAAAAACTGATATTTGACTATATGAACTGTGCCTGTTAATTGAGACAAGAAACTAGTGCACTACCTTCTAATTCTAAATCCTTAACGGCACTTTGTTGTTGCATTGTTTACAAAGCAAGGCATCCTTGACTGGTTTCTTTATCATACTTCCAATGTCAGCTGAATAAATTAGAACAGGAAAATGTCAGAGTACAATGTACCTTTTCAAGCCATTTGGCTTAGTGAAGCAGGATAGATTCAGGAAAAATCACCTCTTTTCCAGTCTGGTGGCTTTGCAGGAAGTTAGTGCCTTTTTCTTCAAGTTTAGCAATCCCTTCCCATCCTCTCTTTCCCTAGAAAGAAGCCCCGCGAGGTAAATGAAATTTGCAAACAAAGTAACCACCGAGGTCACTTTCAAGCTGCTTGCCATACACCTTCTATATTGATAGGTACAGCTACTGCTTCCTGTGATGAGAATATAAACTTATATTTTGTTCATTCTAATCTTCCTTTCCCCCAGTTGACAGCGGAAGCTTTGCACCATCCTCCTCTCACTGGCTCTTATCTATTTGCTAGAAGGTGAAGACAGGCCCCATGTTTGAAAACGGTGCTGATCAACAGAAAATAGTCAATATCTCATCTAACACTGAACAAGGAAATTTATTAGAAAAAGGAAGACAGAATTTCTTAAGCTATTCCAGTCTTTTCAGTAAATCTATCATAAATCAAACAGACCAAAAACCCCGCTTGGGAATTACTGGATCTGAGGAAGAACTTATTCAAATGAATTCATCTAGCTAAAGGCAACTGTTATTTAACTGCATATTTTGAATTTTTCACTATGAAAAACTAGATATTTCTATTCCATACTGACTTTTCACATATTTGGAAGGCTGAATTTTGAAACCTCAGAGCACATTAGGAAATAATATTTTGTGGCATTATTGAGAGGGTTTTTTCCCAAATGTGTCTACTGCCATATCTAGCATCAGTACCTCACGGGTTTGCAAATTTTTGCACACAGCCCAAAAATGGAGAAGTATTGCTTGGAACTTTTAACAAGTATAAACTATGCAAGTGATAGCATTTTACATAAAAGTTTTACCCACAGGGAAAAAAAAGAAGAAGAAAACCTCTATTAATGTTGAATATCTAGTAACTTACAAGATATTTTTACAATATTCATTTAAAGTCACTATGTCACCTTTTCTCTGAACACCATCAAAATCCAGATAGAAATGTTTCAAATTGGAGCAAAATCTTTTAATATTATTCTTCCTGAACACTGTGGGCTGCAGAATGTTCCAAATATATCTATTCAAATATACACGTTCCTTATAATGAGTAGATAAATGTTTTTACATGATTGCAAAACATGTCTAAAATGCTTTAATTCATTAGCATGGTTTTATGATAGATATGTATTCTTCTTAAAACTAGGTCTAAATTTGACAGATGTACAGTTTACCCATGTAGTAAGTAAGAATATACAGCAGCTTCAGGTAGTTCATAAAACAAAAGTCACTGATGGGGAATAAAATGCTATAAACAACATTCAGTACAGTATCCAACCTGTCATTTTGATAGTACATTTCTGCATTTGACAGGGATTGTCTTTTCTTAAAGAGGTTAATAGAGTCACTACTTATGTATCACCAAAGTTGAACTGATCTATACAGACTGTCTAGAGAAGGGCAGATGGATAGGTAAATTAGAAAATACTGAAATAACTTTCTCACTGCTATAACAAGGAGAGAAAAGAGGAAGAAGTAGGAATTTGAGAATCATTAATTCTTTTCTGATATCACTCATAGTGCACTAACTTAGGTCCCTATCAACCCTGAGAGCCTGAAACACAGGAAAGTCAACTATAAAGACCTGCAAATTATAAACTGCTGCACAGTTATACTCCAAACACACTGTTAACTCTTAATGCACATTTCTATGAACCATAAATATCACTGATTGCTGAATTCATTCATTCTAGATGCTATGCTGTACTGAAAACCTCTGAAATAAAGTTGTTTGAAAGAGGGCAAATTGATCCAATACCAAGGCATTATGGACAGATCAAATAAATCACCTTCATTTAAACCTAATAAATTATTTCCAGTTTAACAATATTCATTACTAAGAGAAAGCACTTGTGCAGGCAAAATGCAGTTCACACAAAATTTACATCATAATACAAAATATCATTGGCAGAATTAGTGTTCTTTAAAGAGAAAACCACAGCTGAACTAGAATTGAAATAAGAACCTTTTTCTGTTTTTCTAAAATTAAAGGAATCGCAATGAAGGAATCACAGTATGTGCCTGTAGAAACCAGAAATTAAAATCAAAATATTCTCTGAAATTTGATATGAATCAAGATCAGAAATTCTACTGTGAACCATCCCAAATAAAGATAGACAGAATTATACTGTAAAGCTGAAAATAAACTTACTTTCATAATAGAATTTGTGAGCCTGTATTACTGGACATTAGCAGGAATTTCTGCTACTATAAATCCTATGTTTTGCAGAAACACACTTTGAATAATTTCACTCTTATCTGTTAGTTGCCTGGAATACTTGCAGGAAAAGAACATAAAAGTAGGAGCAGCCATCAAAGCACCTAATTTAAAATTCATAGTTAAAAAAAAAAAAGAATTTCAAATCTGCATCTACTGGTTATTACCTCCAACAGACTAAGATAAGACCTTAAGTTCTGGATATTTGATAAAGGGCCTTGACTTTCAGAGGACAAGTGCTCACCACTTTCTGAATCATTAAGTAGAAAATTAAGGACTGTGTTCCTCTATCCTGGCAGAAGCATACCATATGATTTAGGTGATGAGTCACTGAGCTGGAATTTCGATGATCAAATATTCACAATGAGATCC
Source organism: Harpia harpyja (assembly GCF_026419915.1). Lineage (NCBI taxonomy): Eukaryota > Metazoa > Chordata > Aves > Accipitriformes > Accipitridae > Harpia > Harpia harpyja. The sequence continues at coordinate 8,542,732 of NC_068944.1, forward strand.
TTGAGCAGGAGCTACAGACCAAGACCAAGAATTATTCACAGAAGTTATCGGGTGAATAGTTTTGAATAATGAGCACATATGACAGTCTTTGCTTATACAATCTGTGAAGAAAAAAATATCAATTGTGGAATAAATTATTAATTTTAAATTATGTATCTGGCTCCAAAACATATTTACTACAATATAGTGAACTGTAAGCCTAACTGTAAACTGACTGCCCTTTGTATTTTCTAAGAAGTGCTAAGTCTTCACAATAGTCATGCACTGCAAGAATAAATGTCTGAATGGAACTGGTGGTGTGAGTTCGTTGTGGAACACAAAATATATTGCTTCTTTGATCAAAGGTCAAACCTACAATAGTAATGTAAACACACACTGGCTGGGCATAAGTGAGAAGTCTTTCATAAATTCAGCAGAAGTGAAAGCTGTCACTAGTTTCTTTTTATGAGCTTGTTTGATGACAGTGGCCTAAGGTACCAATTAAAGGGAGTTACTTTATGACATTATTAGCGCAAAGTGTGTTCAAAGGTGAGCCTATTTGTCATGCCTGATTAACACCAAGTACGGGAAAAAAATTAAAATGGTAACAAACCAAGCAAAATATGTTTTTAAAAAGATCCAGTCATATTGATTTGACTTTCATTGTTCAACTACTAATTCTAGTTCCTTCCAGCTTTGCTTTGGTTTGGTTTGGTTTTTAATTAATGATTCAGAATAGAATTTCTTACCAACCCACTGGTACTATGACAGCTATTAATACTACAGTGCAGATAATTTTACTGACTATTTTGGTGGGAGGTTTTGATTTACTGGACTCTCTAATCAAGCTGTTATTTTACCCTTTGCTTCTCTCATTCTAACCCACTTGATGGATTTTCCTACGAGCTCATCACTGAAAAAAAGAGCATGTAACCCAAAATCTTCAGCCATTATACTGGGCGACAATTAGGCTTGCTAAGCATAGTTTCAACAAAATCTCAAAATTCCCTAGAAAAACTCCAAGACTTTTGCAAACTCTTCTGGAGAGATGGTCTAGAACAACATTTTTCATCCCAAAGTCAGGAAACTGGATGAAACTTTGACACTAGATGTTTTGTAAGGGTAACCTTTTCCTAGAGTGTAATAGTCAGTGGGGCTTTCCCATTTTCCCACTTCCTTAACTAAAGAGGTTTTGTTGACAACTCCCCAAAATTCCTGATTTCAAAATCTGAGGTTGATCCAAAGTCAGTGATTTCAATAGCATTCCTTTTTATTAACAATCTATAAAGCTTTCTTCTCATACTAGTGTGGAATCAAAGCAAAAAGTTACAATCGAATTCCATCATATTTCAGAAAGCTCGAGGAGACAGGATACATCTGTTGATTTAAATACTAACTCTCAATTTTTTTATTTTTAAGTACAACCTAAGAAAAGTTTTGTTAAAATGTCACCATTCACCTAAAAGTCCTCTTACAATATCTAGAATTTGAACTACGAAACTAACTCCTCTTGCCCTCTGTCCTAAAAAGGACCCAAGAGAAGCCAAAAAAAACCAGCAGCAAACCTGCATAGCTATCTCCCTCCCTCCATAATATTAAAACCCAACTTTTCATTTCATTATGAATCCTAAATATGAGTCTACATTAGAGAATTCTGTAAAGTGAATGGCATTTCTTAGACAGTAACTTTTTGCCTGAAGAGCTGTACTTGAACCTAGTCCAACATTAAAACAGTGGCTGCATCTAATTCATCTTAAGTAATCAGGAGGATGTAGATCCTCTACATGCATACCCTGTACCAAGAATCTAGTCCCAATGGGTATGCAATGTATAGTCCCCCAGAGCTGCACAGATCAAGCACACAATACATGTACTGGTACTGGGTCCTCAGCCCACTGGCTGAGCTCCCTTTACAGAGGGAACTCAACACACTGAGATATACTGGACAACATTATGCAACTGTCCATTGCATAGCACTGAAAAGTTTGTTTACAATTTTTACACCCTTCTAAAAATGCAAAAGATGTTACTGCTTTCATTAAAACTACTACGAAAACAGACTTCTGCCACTGAACTGCATACACAGCTCATGTCTTTTCACAGATTCTATGGGAAGAAATTATGACATGATCCAAATCAGATTCTCAGCCTAGGTTTTTTTCCTCAAAACCTTCTGGAAGTTAAATGTGCCTATAAATATGTATTCAGTTTGGCTGCCCAAAAGTCAAAGCATTTTAATAAGTTGGGATTCTAGTGTAAGACAAGAGAATTCTATTCAATTCCATTAAAAAAAAATCAGAAGCTAAATAAACAAAAATCCAGTCATCAAAAAGAAATGTTTCTCCTTTGACAGTGAGGCAATAAGTAATGTTTATTTTAGATTTAATAAGTCTAACCACATTTCTTAACTGTATACCTATGCATCTTCATGGGAACTTTTCCTAGGTTTCTAACAGTCATTAGATGAGTAAACCCGCAACAATTTCTTGCTCTCTTTCCTTACTCTCCCCTTGTCATGAACAAGCCAACCTGACACTTTAAAAAGTAGCCTCACTTACGTTCAATCTCCCCTTTCTGATCTTTGTCCCTTGTTTATCTCTCTCCTTTACCTTATTTATCATTTGTTCAGTACTATCCATGTGTCTTCCAAATTTCCAATATAGAAGTTAACAACAATCTCCTTTTATATTAAAAACATGAAAGTCAAGAGAACTGCTGAGAAAAAAACAGTTTTCAGCTTCACCACATTAATTACAAATTACTTTTGGCGCCAATGTGGGTGTGAGTCTTGGAGTACTTATTAGAATTGGAAAATAAAATACTGAGAAAAACTTGGGGGCCAGGTGGAGACAATGTGCAGACAAGAAAAAATTAGTACGGAATTCTGGGAGGCCTATGAAATAGCAAGCAAGTGTTGTGGAACTTCACCACATAATTAGGTCAGGGCATTAATGCAAGATTATGAAAAACAGCTAATTAAAGCATCTTGTAGAAAGCTATCCCTTCTAATAGAAAGGCCAACCCAAAAGGCAATAAAGTAATAGGAGGGAATCACACCTAAGCACTCTTATTACGAATTAACACTAATGGTAAAAAAAATCACTCTCTACTAAAAAGATTGAGTCAAATTGAGTTACAATAGCCAAAAGGTTTACAGACCCAGAGAAGAAGAGGTGACAGCAGCAGCAGTAATTTCTCATTTTCCCTCAAAGCCTTCCTCTTATTATTTATGGGAGATTGACGAGCTACTTCAGAAAAATTAAACCAAGGAAATGAATTTTGCATTCTGGCCTGAAACTGTGGAGTCTGTTGCCATTCTTGCAGGAAGAAGCCAAGCTAGGATCTGCCTCTGGCTATCAACAGCTCTGCCGTTAATGCTTGACACTTCTGCTATCCCATGACAACATTTTACCCTATCACCAACTCACCAGTGCTTTGACATCAGCATTTTTCTCCACTGATTCAAAATTAGTAGTTTTGGTAAAATATGTGAGTGACTCTGGGCCTTTCTGCCTAAGCTAAATATATGCTTTTGTATTGTTTCTCTGCCCAGAAGATGCTCTGAACGTTAGTTGGTCTATGCTATATTAAAGCACGAAAACAAGTCTTTTGTTCCAGGGTCAATCGCCTGTAGAGCTAGAAAGGATTTTTCTCCTTCATCATTGTCTATGTTGAGGTCAGGACAGGTTGGAAGTATTGAAGACCACCTACGGATTAAGGCGGGGTATTGAGAGTGTGCAAGAGCATTATGCTGTTGCAAATGCTAAGCATCATTCCCCACATCAGTGTGATATTTCTTGATTAAATAACAAGCACCACACAGAGCATTAAAGGTACGCTGAGAAGGAATTATCACCACTATTGTCTGACTTACAGGACTACCCAATACAGAGTAATAGTGGGATCGTTTGGAGGTATCTTGCTTCATCACTTCCCTAATATTGCTGAGGCATTTGGAACTGATGATGTCCCGGTCACTCCTGTTACTTGCTCAACATGGGCAGGAAGGCACCAGAGAAACCGATATTACAGTAATGTTCCCACTTGTTGTGGACTGGATACCCAGGGAAAGATGATTGCAGAACGCTGAGTGCGTCACTTGCACATTTCCCAGCACACAAAGAAATGTGAATTCAAGCTCACTAACGTTTCCTGTGTCTCAAGACCTATGCACGTTGCCACCCACGTGCAAACATAGAGCAAGGACTAATGCAGGCTGCATACTTTAAAAAAAAAAAAAAGTTCTGCTGAATTGTTACATACAAGACATACTGAAGCAATAATAATTATTATTGCCCTTCTTACACATTCTGTTTAACCACATAAAGGGGCAATCAAATATACCAATGTTATTTAACTATATAACATTTCATTGCCCTAGGAAGTCCGTCTACTCAAAAGTAATTCCCAGACAGCTAGCTCTCCATCCATGATCCCTTCCTTTGTGCTTCAGCACTTCAAAAAGCAAAAACTGCTCTGATGATTTATCTCAATATGCTAAATTCAGGCAGCTGGGAAATAGCCTAAGATAAAACTCCATGCTCCTATCTTGAAATTTAAAAAAAAAAAGTTACCACCCAAAACTTACCCCAGCAATGCCTGCTGGCATTGCAACACAGAAAAGACAACAAGAACAGAGAGTTAATTCTGGGCTTTCTGCTGTTATACTCATTTCTTTCAGGTGTTTTCAGTTCTACAAGACCTAACTCTTTCTTATCAGTTGCAAAAATATCCCCAAAATTCTGTTGCTTAATGACTGCTAGCATCCACTTTGAAATCTTCTAGCACTTTTTTTTTCACCAGACTTTCTGTTTTCCAAGTTTAGATTTACCAGTCTCAAAGACTGAGAGCACATCTTCATGGAGAGATCAAGAGATACAAAACATAAAGGAAGCGTAAAATATTCTGTAGTACTTGCACTAGTTTGTTTTGTTTTGTTTTGTTTTAAATCTGATAGGAAGGCTTCTGAATCTATTCTGATCTTACAGGATTATCCAACACATACCAGTTTGAAGAGGAAGCCCTTAATGTCCTGCCTCCGGTGTTGATAGTCAAGGTGACAAAAGTCTTGCTTACTTCATTGTGCAGCAGTTGATACTAGTCAATGTATGGATGACTTCTGTTGAACTGTAATTAAAATTTAAGTGTTCCCATTATATTGCAAACTCTGTTTGGTATACTAAATGGTACAAGACTATAACTCTCACATAAAGTGATGTATTTAGAAAAAGAGGTGGTCCTATTGCTAAGAATATGTGACATGCTCTTAAACCTAGTTAAATAAGTTAGAAACTATCTTCAGATCTTGAAAAATATAATTGGCAATCTCATCTCACATAGTATGGTGAAAGCCCAGAATCATTAGGAGAAACAAAGAACTATTTTACAATAAAACATTAGACTGCCTTCTGTCCTTTACAGCACAGGTTTCTAGAGGAAAACACAGAAGTATCCCAACTTTCCATTGCTGCATATACCACTTTGCTGTTTAAAAGCTGGAACATTAAGCAATATTCTAACAAACAAAATACTTCAGTATTTTCAAGTGTATTCAGAAAATAACTCATTGTTTGATCAAAGACATTTTTTACACTGCCACAAAGTGAAAGTTATCTGTATGTATGTAAATAAAAACAATAGTGAATGCAGCACAATGGAAGAGCCATTTAACCTGTGAATTGCAAGGTTATTTTTGTAGCTGTGTCCTGTCTAACCAGTGCAGCAGGTGATTTATGGTCTCCAGCAGAGCTTCATCATCATTGTTCTCACCTTTATTTCCATCATAGTTAATTAAAGGGAAGGTCATTGTCACCTTATGTTTTAAACCTTCTTAACATAATATATCACCCTGGGTATGCTTTAATAAGGGGACCTGTGAAGGAATGCTGTTATAGGAAAAAAAACTTTACAGCATAATCCATCCTGTTAACAATTACACCTTAGATTTACACATAATGAAAGTTAATAAGCAGACAGAATGAAGGCTACATCTTGATACTCATTCAAATCTTGATTAATTGGCTGTGTGATCTAATGGAATAAACAGTAGTATGCTTTTCTTGACTTCAGGCGTATGTATGAAGAGTGAGTTTCTAAAGGGAAGATCTTCCCTTGAAATAATTTTAGCATACAAAACACTGTGCCAGTGGGAAAGAAAAAAAAAAAAAGGCAAAGCACATATTTTAAATATTACCAAAGAAACCTCTTTTGATGTTACATGTACAAAACAAACCACCTTTAAGTTGAAGATTGGCTCAGACAGATTACAAAATATTCAGACAATGAAGACAATGGTTCTTAATACAGTTTCAGTAGGTGTTAGCATTTTTAAACCCCTGGGGGAAAAATTCAAACTGACTTATAATTATCTACTAAAGAGAACCAACTCTCTAAAACACACACGGATCTAGGGGAAAAAAAATATTTAAATATATATTTAAAGATTTACTCCAGAAGATCTCCAAAAATCTTCTATGCTTAATCTATATTAAACATTTTTTTAAACTATTATGCTGTTTATACAATCAGCCAAAATATGGGCTAAGCATACATGGAAAATAGAGTTCCACAGCACTACTGTACTTGTTAGCCACAGACAGTTAAGGAAAACCTGAATGCTGAGCACTTTATGGCTTCCCAAGCTTATCTCCATGCTAGAAGACAAAGGCGATTTTTATTATAGTATTAGTGGACTGTAGTATAAGCCCTAGAAGAGACAATATACAAAAGTATGGTCCTTGTCATTTGCATGTATAGTGCCTCCTGTCCTCATATTGTAAATACAGCAGCCTTCAACTAGCCGATATGGAGACAACTTGCCTAGCTGGAGGCAAGTTTTTACCTCAGTCAACTGGCCTGTGCAGGCAAATTATGGACCACGGAACCATATCTGTCCACTGATAGCTAAAAAATGGCAGCCAGGGATGAAAGTCCTGTCCATCAGCTCAGCTTGGATCACTGATTTTGCCTTCGTTTCTCTACACACCAAAATTTCTCCATCAGTGGAGAAAACAGCTGCTCTATATGGGACCAAAACCATACCGGTTCAGGACCTTCTCAAACCTGGTTGCAGCGCTTCCAGTGTTGCTTCCAGTGATGGAGTATGCATCTCTGACACGTTAGTACATGTATAGATTGTGGATCTAAGATTTGTCTTGTGCCACAGTGGTGTGAGGAGTCATGAAGCAATTTCATGGTTGCCCTGAAAGAGAAATTTTTATCAACACCTTCCAATGACTTAGCTGGAGACATCAGGAGAAGAACAGCTAATAAACTGCCACTTGGACAACTTGCTCTTGACACCAGCAATACTTTTGAAAGTATAGCTCTCCAGACCGCAGAAATATGATATTAATACTCTCTGGAGACAATATAAGTACATTATCTCCTTATTTGTCTTGACTTGTCTCCTGGCAGCATTAATGAAAGCCCCAGAGGCCTGAGATGGACCTGTGAGAACTTCCATGGAAAAGTCACAGACCAGTTAAAGACAGCATGAAAAAAGATTGTCATACACTCAGCACCATGCTGAAAAAATTGTGGCACCTCAAGACAAACATATTAGCATACTCATGCAACAACAAAACTCATTCATGCACCTGCAGTATGCTGTTGTGTAATTGTGTGGAATGGTAGATTAAATAACTCTGTACACTGTATTCAGTCACCACAGAAGTAGCCTTCATTCTTAATACACTGATGTAAAACTTTTCTTGAACACCTTAATTTTAGTTAATAGCATAAATAATATACTGCAACGATGTTGATTTTTTCAACATAACCTGGGCTTACATCTAGCCAGCACTTCAGGAACTCCAGATGCAGTATCCTGCCATAGAGCAGCCAAAAAGCAAAGCAGGGAAGTGGACAAGGATGAATACAGGTCTTATGCTTCCTAATAACCTAGCTGTTTGGCTTATCCTGTTGTGAAGTTCTCAGTCATATTCATTAGAGCAGTTCATTTTGCTTCAGGACAGAAGTATTTCACAGCGCAAAACCTAAATCCAATGTTATTACTTTAAATACCCAACTAGAGGAATGTAGCAAAGGAGACCTCTCTTCATACACATTCATAAAAGGAAGAACCATGGCCACAAAGCGTAATCTACACCAGTTTGAACACTTGGAAACCTGAAAGAATCACCAGATGGTTTAGTTCATGTCCCAGGCCTTCCAATTATATTCAGTTCTCCTGTGTTATTGTACAAAATGAGATGTTTAGCTAAAGAAAATCCTTTGCATAATCAGTGTATTGCTTTAACTCCTCCTGAGACGTGAGGACACCTCTTACATTTTCAGGCCTTAACATATCTCACTTGATACTATTACCAGTCTCAAACATTCAGATATGATGAGTCAAACAAAAGAAAAAATCACGACCTCGATGCCAAAATCCCATTGGAAAAAAACTTTATTTCTATTATGTATTTGGCAAGACTTTTGACCTCCCATTAAGGAAGGTGTGTGCAAGTTACTGGGCCAACTCTGCCTGACATACAAAGATAAACCTGGCCCCTCCATTAGAAGCTCCTGCTGATTAACAGGTAGTACAGAACTTACAACTTCTTATCAAATCTCAACTACTAGTTAACTGATTACTAGCCACATGAAGCTTCTCTGCTCTTCATATGCCCTTCAGAGATGCATAATTAATACAACTTTCACAGTTCCTACATGGCTTTGCACCCCTCCCTGAGAGCAATGTACTCGCTCCTCCTGCGCTTTCAGGGATTCTCCATTATCCTCTTCTCCTCCCCAGGCTTGGCTTAGCATTAATGGGAAAGAGAGGAAGGATGACTTATACTTGCTTTTTACAATGACCTTCTCTACCTGTCCCTTCCATGAAAACTGGGGAACTAGAGGTGTCAGGCAATCAGATGAAGGGTCTTTATGGGCATGGAGGCTGGCATTTCTCTCCTCTGATGGTGCCTGCAGCAGAGGCCAAAATCAAAGTTATGCAACATGTCGGCTCTGATAGACTTCCTGCGAGGCAAGAGAGATGTTATGTTAGCAAACAGGGAGAGTCTTACTCAGATGGATGGGCAGTTCTACACAGCCATGTAAAACATTGCCTTCAGCTCATTTGAACTTCGCAGAGATGGATTTGATCAGACGTGGTAAAAAAAATGTCTCCTCTACAAGCAGCTTTGAACAAGGTTCACAAGGTTCACAAGGTTCACAAGGTTCACTGTCTACACACTTGACAAAATTTTAATACCTCCACTAATCTGCAATAACTGATCAACCCTGACATTGATTATCCAGTAACAGCTCCAGCCTATCTTCACGATGAGTTGTTTCTCAACATGAGATTATGAAAATGAAAGAGTTGTTTGAAAAGACAGACCTTGGGATCCCACTGATACAGCAATTGTCTTCTACTCAGGTGAGCGATCCCCTTAGTAGCATCGCCTTTCTCTTGGCACCTGGCAATAAGCCTATCTGCGTTAGGAGGCTCTCCTTAGCAATGCAGTGACCTGAGCCTTCAGAAGCAGCTGTGGGACAGACAACAGGAGGTCTTCCTAGGCCCTCTTCCAAATACCAGGGTATCATCTAAGCCTCCTTTTTCTCCACAAATTAGACGACGACTAAATGTTAGGTACCTCAAGGAAGTACTTCTGTTCAGGTGGTCATCAGCAGCAAGAATGGGATAAAAAATAAACTGTAAGAGAAGGTAAGTCCTAATGTGCCCTAATTTATAGTGGAGGAAAGCATGAGCTTTTTGGCCTGAGGGACTTGGAGTCTTTACTTGACACTGGTATTTAAAGTGACAGATGATTACCCAGAGAGGAAATAATGTGACATTAAAATATTCCCCAAGACATACAGCATTTGATACCTAGCCCAAGAAACCTAATAAAAAATAATAATAATAATAATAATAATAAAATAATAATAATAGTAATTCAGACTGGCTTCGGAGGCAGACTGGTTAAAGAGTGGTTAAAATAAAAAGGGGAAAAAAGCTAGTGAAATGACCCTATGTCTATGTCTACTACCAAGACCTGGTCTTAATGCCTAACAAAACCATATAAAGGTTGGGTAGAAATCAGTAACGGGACTCACATGGGAACCATAGTGAATGAACGTTACTTACTGACATGCCTACCTATCCTAGCTATGAAAGATCAATGATCAATATCATATCAGTAGCTGTATATCAGTCTACAGAGACACAATCTAGTATTATATATACCAATACATTCTCCATTAACATCCAAAAGGCACACTCACAACTCACTGATGACATTCATAGGTTGTAAGCAAAGTTTTGCACCCCTAAAAATTATGGCAGTTTTCTTCCCCTCCCTCTCCCCCCCCCAAAACACACCTTTTTCTATTTCCTCCCAAGAGTTAGGAAATTCACACTGTTCAAAAGTACAGCCAGAGAGTTCTTCAACACAGACAAATCATCACCTGTCAAAAAGCCCCTACATTTTCTAGATTTTTATGGTTTAAAATATGACAACAATACTGCCTACTAGTAGTCTGAGGCTGTATTTACATGACTCTTTAAATTTCCCTGATTGTTAGGTTTCAGAAATCTAGCTGGTCTCACAGTTGCTTGCCGGTTCAGCATGCCCCTCTCCAATGTGAATGATTTGCTGGACACAAAAAGTTAAATATTGTGAAACAAGTTCAATTTTCAGTATTACACAATGGGGTTAGAGAATAGCTAGCAATATATATATATATATATATATATATTTCAAGCACTGTTTACTATTTATATCTTTATAAATCATGTATAGCATCCTGCTGTATTCATATTTTTACAGCATAAATTACGTAGGTGACAAGTTGTGACAGTCATACAAAATCTGATTTTATGACATTTTTCCACTTGCTGCCTTTGGTATTAAAAAAAATCAGGTTAACGTCATTCTGCTTCATATTTATAGTTCCTATAGAATGACATGGAGAAATTTCAGAGTAGGTTAGTCACATTGATATGCATTTGTTTTCCTACATAAGTGAGACTGCTTATATATAAAATCAGTAAATTTACTGTAATCCACATCTCAGCAAGCCAGCACTGTTTATACTAATTCATATAAAAATCCTGTACACTAAGAAATGGCTATAAATATTCTCTTTGGGATTTCTAAATTCATCTACCTCTTTCAAAACTATTCCCGTTTCTCTAGTGAATCTGAAGAGAAACCACACCAAAAATATAATGGACTATTTCTACTCCCCTCAAAGTGATCAACATTGTGACTTACTTTAGTGAGAGTAGGACTAAAGACTCCCTTTCTAACTGAACATAATTTACAAATCAAGACTAATCAGTTAACACTTTCCTCTCACTTCACCTACAAATGTTAAAAAAAAAAAAGTTAAAAAAACCTGCCTTGATAACAGAACTCCAAACACAAGTCAGATTTTCCTTCTTAAATCAGAGAAGCACCAAAAAAATGCCATTAGTTGCCTCATATACTAGAAAACATACAATATTGCTTATGCTGCCAATACCTCTTGTAAAACGTGTAATAGCAAATACAGACACACACTAAAGAAACCACTGGTTTTTATTACTTACATTATGGCAAGCAACACACCCTGTAGACTTCTTCAAATTGTGGCAGGAAGTTATAGAGAAAGTGATGATGTAGTTGTCTGGCAAACCTGAACAGCTTTCTTGTTCTCAGCACAAAACTGGAAAGAAAACTATTTCAGGGTCTATCAGAGTTAGCAAAAAAAAGACAGAACTCAAAAAAGAAAAATACCATTAGATTTGTTTTTCACACTACACTTGTTTAGCACAGATGGTAACTGACCAAAATTTCTGTTATGACACAACTTCTCTGGACATCCTAAAAAGGAAACATGCCAAGCACTTTTTGTTGTTATTTTTTTGGTCTTGATTTTATCTTTTTTTATTTGGCTGATTTGAGGCTTGTTTTGGTCTGGCTTAGTTTTAGGAAGATTTATGAATATTAGGGGGTTTTGTTTGGTTTTTTGCTTTTCCAGTTTTTAGTATTACCCTTCCATAATGCATATTACCATGCAAAATGCATGATACTCCCCGTCTGGAATGCAATTCCTGTTCCTTTTGCCCTGTGAGAAGAAATAAGGGTTCAGGATTCTATGCTAACAGGGTTTTAGGACTGATCATCCAAAACAGCATAGAAGAGAGGAATCCAGGACACAGACATGCAAAGGATCTGTAGCATGAGGTAAAAAAGAAACAAATAAAACCCTCTCGATAGCAGGAGGTTATAGAATCATTTACTCCATTTCAGTCAAATGAACATTTCAGATTTAAAATGTTGGCCAGATTTCACGTTAACAACAAATTTTGAATAGCTAAGTATAATACACCTTTTTTTCAGGTATATTTTTGAGGCTCGTGGACAATTATTTTTTTTAAAAAAGCTTAAGTAGTTCCTATAAGATAACTTAGTATTTTGATACACCTGGAATACTGCCAAGCACTGCAGTAGCATTTTTATCTTTATAGCAATACATTGTTTAAACTCATTTACATGCATCTTTTCCACTTCTATTTTGTCATAAAGCCATTGGGATGTTTTTCAGGCCAATGCAATATTTTTTAAATAGCTGTATGAAGAATAAGGTCTGACTGTGAAGCAGAGCTATACTAAACCTTGTTGATATTCAAATTATGAGTAACCTGTCTTGTGCAAGTCCGATTAATGGGCAAATGTTGTCCTAGACTCCAGAAGGCAAAACTCATTGCTTAAAAAACACTACCAACATTTTACTAAACAAAACATTTATTTTGATGCAAAATTTGCAATGTGTTTTTTGCAACTCTCATTTTCTTCTGCCAAAGACCACTCTAATGGTGTGCTCTAATGAAGCTTGCAAAGGCACAGGCAAACATGTAAAATCTACTCCAATGATGGGAGGCCAAAAGATAAGACCTCTTATAAATCCCACTATTCAGCTTTACTGTAGGTTTTTCAATATGCCTTTACAAAGAACTCTACAGCCTTTTTAATCTTTCAATAGGTTATTTCTGCACTTTCATAACAGGCAATGGTATTTCAGCCCTTCCAGCATGTTTTTCAGAGAATATGCTGGAACAGATCTTACATCACATGTCACTTGTTCGCAATGTTTATTAGAAGACAATCCCTATTGAGAAAGAAAGTATCTTGGAAGAAATGCATTAAGTAAATGCAAACGAAACTAGTAATGACTATGCAACATGTTAATCTGAAAGAACTACTATCAATATCTCATGTTAATTCTGTCTCAAAGGAGCACCTTCTTGTATGACTACCATATGCTTTTATCCTTTAAAAATGTCGACCCTCTCTAGTGCCTATTAGAAGGATTTCTCCCAGGCGTTGTGATCATGTTTCAAACCACTTATACCCTTGGACAGCCAAGGGACAGCACTTGCTCTATCAGAAACCTAATGCTGAATACTCAATACTTCAATGTGTCAAATTTATGTACTAGCATGAATTAAAAACCACCAGGCAGTGAACTAGCAAAACTTCAAGGAAAACACACAGTACTATTCTGATCTAATATGTGTATCTCTGTCAAGTTGCCATCTTTCATTGGTTCAACAGAACATTACATGTCACAAAATTCAAAACATACTACATTGGCTTCATAAATATTTTTAACTTCATGATGTTTGAAGAAGACTTAGGTAAAAATTAGAAATTTATATTTCAATTATGTTGGCTTAGAAAATAGAATTTTAAAGACTTTTTCTTCCAGCTTGAAATCTGTTAGGAATTTCCTTTCTAATTCCAGGAGGAAGATAAACCAAAACAAAACAATAAAATCTCCACAAAGATAACTGTCATAGATACTTTGAGACACAAAACCTAGCCTAAGTAGTATGTAAGTATGTGGATACCAGTTACTCCCCCCAAATTCTTGCTGTTTTACACATACATCTCATGATTACAAGTTACACTTTTCAGGCACGGTGTTTCCTATAGATTTCCTTTTTCTTTCATTGAGCACCGCGTAGTTGCCCAGCCCAGCCCTGGTCCAAGCACAAAAGGGAAGACTTATACACAGTTTTTTTTCTCCTCTTTCCTGTGCAATTGCTTAACTCATGTCCCCGTTCATCTTGGTGAGACACTCCGACCTTTCAGGCCTGGGCTGTGACTTCAGGAATACACACGGCAGAAATAGCCTCTCCCCCACTCCACACCGAGGGCATGAAATCCGGGCAGTCAGCAAGAGTTTCTTCTGCAAGGCCAGGATTTCACACAGCATGTCCATAATTGAATGACAGACACAGAAGAACTTGAAAAGTGCTATGCTCTTAAGATAGATGTCAAGTCTGAGAGTTATGGTATGGAGCTGTCAGCTGAGAGCAATGATACATTCACTGCCTAAATATTCTTCTCTCTTTCCACCCCAGGGCTGGTACCGCCCAACTTTTGAATAACTGTGGGCTGGTACCGCCCAACTTTTGAATAACTGCAGGCCAAGATTTGGTGCTTAAGGAACGATTCATGAAAACCCATATCTTCAGATAATTCATTCCTTTCCATAGATCACCCCTGCAAGTTTTGTGAGCTCTAGGCTAAAATTACAAGTTTGGAGCATGCTTTGTCAAGCTTGTGCTGATCAAGGGAACTGACAACATAATTGCTTTATCAAGATGAGTATCTATTTGATGTTCTTTTAAGATTCTGCCCAGCTGGACTGCTAAGAAGAAATTTATGAGGTTTTAGAACAGATGTAACCAGGTTTAGAGCTATGGGGATCCTTTTCTTCCTCCAGATGTACATGTACTCATGCACAAGGGTTTCATATTTAGTTTCAGCTCTCGTTCTCTTCTCCCCCCCCCTGTTTCTTGAGCTGATAATGCCATGGACATTTTAATTAATCCACAAAATGCTTAAAATAATATACTATGTTTGCAGCAGAGGGGGAATTAAAAACATTAATAGTACTTTAAAATACTTTCAGCCCTACTATATATTGTTTCAGACCATAGTTATCCCCTAAACCTGCTAGCAAGTTGTCTAATCTTTATATCTGCCAGTATACAGAATGCATGGAAGGAAAGCAGCAATGTATGTTCCCAAGACTAAATACAGACTATTTAAACAAGTATTAGGTAACCTACTGATTTGAAAGGTAAAGTATATTTCACAGTATGGCAATATTATGAAGTTTAGAAGAGCAATTTATTAAGCAAAAAAAGTGTGCATCTAAATACTATACTTTTAATAAAGATATTTGAATAATTTTCTCTGTGTAATGATTGCAGTCAGCCCAGATTCAGAGGAAGTTAAACTCACATTGTCATTAATTTTTTATGTATGAATTTAAAATACTTTACCAAGAGACTCCCTGGGAGGAACATTTAAAATAATTGCATGCTTACATTAGTTAGTAGCAATTCAGAATGATCGTTCTCTAGTACAGGCTCTGAAAGAACTTTTATGAAGTTGGGATGAAAGCTTTAAACCCATCACATGCACAACATTCACTGAAGTTTAATGCGATTAAAGGAAATTATTTAAAGTTATATAAATAATCCAGTATTATATATATTTATCTTCTGTAAGATTCTCTTGTGCAGAAACAGAAGATGATCACGGTTGAAAGATCTCTTCTAGGAGGATAGGTTTGATGACTGAGCTTTGATTACATCTTGTGTTTGAGATATAAAGGATTACTCCTTTACTAACTAGTTTACCATCCAGCAATCAAGGGGTGATAACTACATAAACAAATCACTCAGTGCAAGATTCAGAGAGACTCTCTATAAAACTCTAGCTTATCAAGGTAGACTTCCAGTTAACTAAATACAAATGTATTCTGTGATAATACTAAAAACTAATAATACTGGTAATACTAAAAAAAAGAATTATTTTAAATCATTATTTCCTCATTTAAAATAATTTACTTAAAGTATTTTCATTCAAATATTGACACTTTAATTCTTTGAATTCTTACATTCCTTCCCCATGATTTTTTTCCAAAATTAAGAGGTAGCTGACTCTGAACACTGAAGGGTATTTGTTGAAGTATTTTATATCTAATGGGCTAAATTTTAGGCTACTTAGGTCTAGAGTTCTTTCTAAAGTTTTAGCACTAGAAATGTATCAGTGAGTTCAAATGTTACTAAGTTCGGAGCAGCAACAAGCTGAGGAAGTGTCATTTGGAAGAAAAGCAGGATTATTCTAGGCCTGAGGCCAAATCCTGGCTAGAGTTTAAATTCTGATTTAACGGTACTCTACATCTGGAAAGATATTCTCAAGAGATTTTGGTGGCATCCAGACTGAAACCAGGAAAGGAGCTCTTCCAATGTAGAAGGCAATAGTAAGCAGAGAAGCAGGGATAGATTCAGACGAAGGAATTCAAATCACAAAGTAATCACCAACCTCTGTCTCCACACAATTCAAAGGAGACTTGTTCACTTTATTTTATCTGATTTTTGGTTGTTGGTTTCTTTTTTTCTTTTTTAAGAGCAATAACAACTAATTTACCTTGTTATCTCTTTCTTTTCTCTGCTGCAGTTTTTCTTTGCATCGAATAAAGAAAACTCCCCTTTCCCTTCTGTCTTACACATTTCTTATCCAAGATTCTGCCACTGCAGGTGCCTCAGTCTTCCAGAGATGCCTCTTCTCATTACTGGCAAATCTTTTAAGGTGACAAAAGAGTATTTTACAGCCCAAAACCCCCACATATGACAACTAGAATCCTATATTCCTTGAACTCCCATGAATAAGAGAAGTAGATCTTCATCCGTGTGATGAAGGTCAAAGACAACTGTAACGCAAAAATTTATAATGTAAATAATTACTCCCCCATCTCTTATCAACAAAAGATTTTGCTCTGATTTTGAAAAGAAGGCAAATAGAAAGGCAAATAAATAATAATTTAATAAAATCCTGGACTTATATGTGGCAGTTTCGCATTCAAACTCCTTTCTTTTTTAATATTCTATTAAATAAATTGTCAAGTCATTATATTATCTGAAATAAAAAAAACACTAGTTCAACTCTGCCTAATTTTCAAACACACTATTGCAGTGAATTTAGTAGAAATACATGATATTTAAGCCTGGGCAGAATATGGTCCATTGTAAATGCCTCCTGTTCTATCATGGTAGTTTAATTCCAATGAAACACAAAACTGTTGTATGCATCTATATTCAAACGCAAGATAAAATGCATATATGGATATTCAGCTTTGTTCTTTGACTGCTGTGCCAAGGTCTTACTTATTTTTTGTGTGTGAACCTTTATGTGTATAAGGAATATATTGATTAATTTGTCTGAGAGTTTAACTCTGATTTCAGAATTAGCCTGAATCAAATACTCTCATCTGACATATCATTTAAATTTCCATCAATATACATTTTAGAAGAAAAGCTAAGTATAGAGATCTTACTCACACACATTGTTTTCTCTCCTGCACAAGTATAAATCAAAACAAAGAAAGATTAGACAGCAATACAAAAAAAGGTAGGATTTCTATAAGACCCCATATTGCAGCTATAAATGGAAAAACATACGAACGTGTTCAATGCAGCTGAAGTTTAATATTACTATCCAAATTCCATTTTATCCCACTGTCACCGCCACCAAAGGAGGGGTTTTATGTTGGAGATAATATGATACCGCAGTATAAGCCCTCCTCAGATTTCAAACAGGTCAACTTGTCAAAGCTTTTTAAGGGAGCCAATTACATTAATTTTCCACAGCAGAGAAATACATATTTCATTTCCATCTCCCACTAGAGATGGGGCCCAGGGATTCTGTTTCGAAAGGCTCTTATCACTAAGTAACATTCGTACCCCCAAAGGAACCTTTGGCAGTCACTGGTCCATTGATATAATTGAGCAAGGTATGAGCTGTCTGACACTGCCATGGCATTGCTCAATAGCGCTGTGCACTAAGCACTCGGAACAATGAAGCTTCAGCAGACGGCCGCATTGTCAATAAATTTCAATTACACTAATTGCCAAGAGTTCAATGAGTGCACTTTCAAAGGGGAGGAGGAAGGACGGATGGAAGATTAAAAAAAAGCCTATGCCTACTAGGGCTAAAGAATAGGATGCAATAAATAAACTGCAGCTTCTAATGGGGGCATTAATGTATTTTTTTTAACATGGCTTAACAAGATTTTACAAGCTGTACCAGTTTCAGGGATCCTGTTTTACATTTCTTTGTTACTGTCTCCAAACAACCTATACAGAGACTCAATTATGTGGCATTATCTTTCAGGGAAGAATCATTTTCTTAGGTTTTTATGTTGTTCGTGTTCTGTTCGGGATGGATAATGCATTTGAAAGCAGAATGCTGTAATGTCAATTCCATGAGCAAATGAGGCTGCTCACTGAACAGGCATATAGCGACCAAATGCATCACCTTACTGGAGTGACACAGTCACATATTCCAAATTAATTAGAGCTATGCAGGAAACTTACATATGCACATGTGTGTTCACTCCAATCACTATTAATATTAGGCACACAGCAATGTGCACAGTATAGATATAAGTAATTGATATACTTACCTCTTTCTTACCCACAGATTATTTATTCCAATGTCTGAACTTGCATAAAAATACTGGTGACTATTCTGAGCTAAATCTGGGAGCATTCAGTTTGCCTTATACGGGCCAAGATCCCAAACAAAGTATTTCCCATCATGTTTAGTTCTGTTTTGGTTTTTAATATAGCCTTCTGTGTAAAAGGGGGCTCAGAGGAAAATGCACTTTGCTTAGTGTATTTTCAAAACTTTATAGAAATCCTAAGTGAGTAGTAAAATGTTTAAATTAATAACTATATGATGAAACAGTATGAGAATTTACAAGACTGTCAACAGTTCCCACTTCTATAGGAACTGTATGTATGAATGAACTGGATAATCGTTTATGTCAGAAAGGACTTAAGGAGGTCTCTAGCTCAACCTTCTGCTCAAAGCAGGGTCAGCTCTGAGGTGAGAACACGTTACTCAGGACATTACCTTGTTGGGTTTTGAAAATGTCAAGGACAGAGTTTGCCCAGCCTCTCTAAGCCACTTGTTCCAATGCTTGACTGTCCTCATGGTGAAAAAGATTTTCCTTACATCTGCTTGGACTCTCTCATGTTTCAACTTGGGTTTGTTGCCTCTTGTCCTCTCACCATGTGTCCCATTCATCTTCCAGTGAAAGTCCTTGTTCTAAAGAGTGTTTAACTGCATAGACAGAGTGCAACAGTTCTACCAAACATATGACCCAAAGAGGTACACATGAAAGTATGGCACTATCAAAAAAAGGATTTGGAAGTGGGCCTCCCCCAGTCCAGTTTACTGGCTCTACTGGTCTTCAAAAAAAAATCTCTCAGCTTTAAAAAGCCATACATAAAACTTCAGAAGGTTTTACTGTAGCCCAAAATAGAAATCTCAAAGAACTCTGCAGAAGAGAATGACAGCTTCAAAATCAGTCTGGGAAACAAAACACACATGTAGTTTGATATTTTTCAGATTTGTTTCTTTAATAAGAAACTAGAGAATATAATAAAGTCACTTCAGTTTGATAAAATTAGGTCTTCAACATCTCAGTGCACCACTGAGAGTGATGACAATAATGACTAAAGCTGTAAAGGGCTCCATAAGGCACCAGAAGAATTTACAGTACACTAGCTCAAGGCACAAAAGTTAGAAACAGTCACTTATCTTCACAGGAGATTTTTAACAATTTAGTTGAGAAACATGAGCAGATGACCTCAGCTTTCTGGGTAAAAAGAAGAAATACTTTCTAGCAAAAGAGAGGAGGAAATGGTGGAACAAGTGGAAGACTCAGTTTCCTGCTCTGTTTGATTATGAGTTGATAGACATCTGAAGTTTAACCCCTTTTTTACACCTCAGAGAGACCAGATCAAGATTTGCCTGTGGTCATACAGGAAAACTAAGGAAGGGCTGAGAGCAGGACTTAAACCTCCTGGAGGCAATATTACCCAATCACAGTATGCAGAGATTTCTGCGACTGGCATGCTAAGTAGCACAAGATGGAGAAACACCACAGCATTACAGCATAGGAAGGAGGCTCATCACTAATATCACAGTTAATAACACTACATATGCAGACTAGAGGTGAATGAGGTATGGCTAAGGAAGAAGGCCAGAGGTGATGTACTTCTCAGAGAGCATGAGGTTGTGGACAATCTCCTGGACAACTCTGGAATGGAAGAAATAATTGGCATTTCCACCTTGAAGGGAAAAGCAAGCCTTACACAGCAGAAGTAATAAATTACATTTAAGAGCTATTTCCAGCAATTTGTGAAGATTCTGAAACACCCAAAGAATGACCCCAGATACACAGTATGTCTAATAAAAAGCTGTGCTTTTTGGGTGGGTTTGTTGGGTTTTTTTTCAGAAATTACTGCAAAAAAAAAAAAGCACATTTTGATGCATCAGGCTTTTCCTTAACCCAAAGGAATCAAATTTACGAGTACTTACTATCAAATTCCTCTTTCCCATCCATCTTCCCCCATTAAATATCCAACAGCTAGTCTGGAAGTGGAATTCAATGTGAAAAACGTGAAAATTCTAAGGAGTCTTCTGAAGACACTGTGCTTGCAAAGAGGAGTAAGGACCAAGTGTTTTTCCACCCAAAAAAGGTGAGTAGTGCTGTCTGTTAGCCACCCTCCACACCTGTGGATCAGTCTTATCGCAGTTTGCATTGCTGCTTATTTAAGGCAGGGTGCTATGGCCAAAGCACACAAAGTTTGTTTCTCATACAGCTCACAAAACAGCTTGTTCAGGGTAAGAATTCTCTGCATGGCATTTTTATTGACTACAGCATTTCCTTAGCAATTTCAGAACTCTAAAACAAAGTAACAGTTTCAAGAGTTTTGAAGTGAAACACGGCAGAATGTTTAGTTTTAGCTGCATTAGATGTTCTGATCACAGCTTATTTTTGCTTACTGATGACACAATATTAATTTTAACAAAAAAACACATTTAGACTTTAACAAAAAAACACATTTAGACTTTAACAAAAATTTACTGCCAGCTGATAAACAGGTTTTCTGTTGGGGTTTTTTTTACACAAGATTTTAGATACCAAAATCAACCAATCAGCCCAAGTATGTCACTATTTATCATGCAGCTCTCCCAAAAAAATAGAAAGGCAAACTATTCATCCATCTTGGCATTTATAGTCTGCTAATCAAAGCAAAGGAATTATTCAGAGATTTAAGATCAGGAGTCATCATGATCCCATATTTCAACTTCCTGCATAAGACGGGCTGTACAATGTCACAGAATCATTTTTGCATTAAGACTAGTAACTTGTGGTTGAACGAAAGGTGTTTTTAATAAGATATCTGACCTTAATTTAAAAACCTAGTGATGAAAATTTCATCACTTTTATTGGTATTTGCTAGTGTTTCATTTTTCTTAAAACTATGTACTTAGTTTCTGTTGTTGCCCCTATCCATATGTACTGTACTTTCTACCTTTTGGAATTTGTTAGGACTGTGTCTACTAGTTTTAAAAGACCAGTAGGTATGTATTTATGCAAATCAAAACAAGAGAGCATCAGAGGTGCTCTGTGCACCTTTGATATGAAAATCTGCCCTGAAACAAAATCTTAACATTAATGTGAAGACTAATTTTAACATGAAGTTGCATATGCATTTCCTGTTTTCCATAGAATATTTTGTTTATGGGATACAGGAACCCAATGGAACATTCTATACGAAATAGCTTAATCACACATAAAGTAAATTAACATATATATATAAAAATTAATTTTATATTTATTATAATAATTCTGGAAAGCTATCCATCCACTGGAAACTGTTTTTCTAAGCTCAAATTTTGTGTACACTGTGAGGTACTGCACTGGTAAAAACAAATTTTCTCTATTCAATACCACATTTATGAATGAGACCTGTGAGACATAACAAGTCAGGAAAAATCTCTCCATTTCACTTCAGAAAATAAGATGTTCCCTAGTGTAAAAGAAAAAAAAAATTATTTGCTTGTGAAGTGTAACAAATATTGTTGATTTCATTTTTATAATTTTGGGATATGCTTTCATATGTGTCAAAAATAAGTAACGGTTAATGGTATTTAGACTGTCATTCAAAGTATTTATTCAAGAAAAATAAATTTATTCTCTTTTGTAGGAAAGCATGAGCATGCTTGATGCTATTTGATCATAAGGGCAGAAATAGTGTGGTTTATATCAGAAAATTGTGGTTGCATGCTTTCTGAGCTTATGGAAAATCAAGTAAACTCATTGAAACAAAATAATTTTAAGCTTAAATCATGATAACTTTGGAATACTAATTTTCCAACTTGAATTTGTTTATTAATGTCAGCTTTAATAACAATTTTTGAATCTACTGTGCTGTATTCTTCAAATTACAAAAAATGAAGAACACATTTTCCTGGTTCAATACCACTTTTGTAAGAGAGACCCATGAGGCTTAACGAGGTTGTCAAATGATTCCTGATGTCTGAGAGTAATTTTTTTGCTTCCTTCTACTTACACAATAGAGTACTACTTCCAGGATACCAGGACACATCTCTGTGCAACTTTCTGCATGATCCTGCAGCATTTTAAGAGGCTTTTGTTTTCCACAGACATAAATTAATTTTATAGTATTTACTGTGCATCCAGATTGGAATGAAAGCTCCCTTTTAAAGTCCTAAATATGTAGTACCTCTCAGAGCTTATGTCTTAAAAAAAACCTCGTAAGTGTTGTTGAAAACTCTGGGAATCTATGAGAACAGTATCCTGTCCAAGTGTACTAGAGAAGTATGATATATTAAACCTGACAGGATGATGTTCATTAATCTTTGAAATGTAGTCGGGACGCTGGTAATTCCAAGAGGCATTACATTAAAATGAAAAGCCCCCTTATGGCAAATGAAGGTGGTTTTTTGTTTCCTGTCATCATCCATTTGTAACTGCCAATAGCCGCTAGTTAAATCAATGCACCTGATAAATATTGCTTGACTGAGGAAATCTAGAGAATCATCATTTCTTAGTACTGGGTATTTATCTTGTTTTCTTATTGCATTTATTTTTCAGCAGTACTGCACTCTGAAAACCTGCTCATACCATTTGGCTTTTCAGCAATTAACATTGGCCTAAGGGCAAATTGAGAGAGAGATGGTTTCAGACCAAAGCGTATACTACATCTGTTGCTTTACCAGTCTTCCTTGCAGAGGAAGAGGTTTCTGGATGGAATTTCATGATTTCTGTTGTTTTTATTCAACATGTACCTCTCTTGGCTGTATGGTAACATTTGGAAGACTTTGGAACAGAAAAGCTCTATTTGCCATTCAGCTGAGGAAAAACGAAATACTGTATCTATAACACAACTCTAGAAATGGACCTATATCCTGGAAGCAGGTGAAGACTGGGTCTAGTCAATGATTTACCCCTCCCTCATATTTAAACCATTACAAAATTCAAGAGAAAAAGAGGAAATGTTTCACTGTTTACTGTTTAACCTTTTAGCTACAAATCATGTAGTTATCATTTGTAAAGGAAATGCAGAAAAGTGAGTGGGGGAAAAGATGTGTATATTTGATACAGTCTTTAAAAATCTCATTTGTTTGCTGTTTTTTCCTATAGTATACAAAATATGAAGTGCAAATTTAAGGCTTATCCACATTTCTTTACACTAAGTATTTCTATTCCTTGCTTATAAAAAAGGCTGTATTTTTCAGAAATGCCCATTTACTCTGATTGCTCCATTATTTTACAAGCCTAGCCTGTCATCCATACATTTGGACAATCCAAGATTAGTGATCACTAGGTTCTAAAAATACTAATATTTATTTGTGTATTTTTCTTTAGTGATAAGATTCCCAAACTATTAAAATGTTTCCTTCCGTGACATGCAAAAACTCTTACAAGATGTTAACTTTTCATCAGGGCCAGTGAGAAGCTATTTGGTTTAACAACAGAAAGAAGCTCTTTCTAGTGATTTATTGATGACATTTATTTGCCAGATAGGCAAAGAAGCAGAGAAGGCAGTACTTTGATTGCTATTCTGAAGTCAATGGTCTTCTCTGCTAGAAATTTCCTATTTGATCTTGAGCAAGCTAATCTGAACACTACCTCTCCATCTTTAAAACGGGCCAACAGGTTCACCCTGCAATGCAGTAGTAGTGTGTAGATACAGTTATTATAGAACACGAGCCACACAGCTAGCAGCTTTGAGACCTATGAGGATTCCAACAATAGAGCACCTAAAACAGATAATATCTCAAGGGGAAGTTATTTTACAAGTATGGTATTTGGCAAATGAACAAGTAAAACACACTTGACAAATTTGCTAACAGTTTTGGTCTATAGTTGGTTAGATCCAATGCCAAATCACTCTTCTTTCCCAAGACAGAAAGTTCATTAAAAATTAATTTTGCCTCACTATCACAAATAGGTTTTGGTCGATGACCTCCACATCAACTTAGCTGGACATGGTTTTGTTTTGAGCTATACACTTACCTGAGTTTTTATAGGCAGATTTCATTCAGAATTTGTACACACACCCATAATAAAGGTTTGATCCAGCAAAACACTTAATTCATGCATAACTTAAAGCATGAAAATAATGTCACTGAACTCAGTCCAGCTGGCTATGTATCTGAGGTTACACCTATGTATATGTCCTTTGACCAAAGTCGCAAGTTTCCAAGGTTGCCTTGTGCTTTAATCTGGTTACATTACACCATGGAGAAGGCTACTATTTTGTCTGAAGAGCCAAGAACAAATCTTTCAGTACACACAGTATGGTTTTCCCGAAGGCAAATGGCAGGGGAAAGGAGGGTACGGAGACTATACTGTTGTCTGGCACCACACAAGTATGAAGAGAAAAGCTGCCAGAGGACTGCTCATGCTCTGTGTCTCACCCTGCATGTCACAAACGTGGTATTAATGCAGACAACACCACACACAATGGCCATGAAAAGAGCTATTGAAAAAAGTTCTACCACGCTTAGAAAGAAGAGAAAGGAAGCACTGATGTATTTTGTCAGAAATAACCAATATCAATAGCACATATATACATAAATGCTCCCATTCCATTTTTCATCATCTTTTAATATCATTTGACGAAGTCTCACATTTTTGTCATCATTGCCATTCAGTACGCTTTATCATAACAACAGTCATCATCAGGAATGCTATTATTGTCTCTGCTATAAATATAAATCTATAATCTCTGCAGTAAGCTTTAAGACCTGGCTTCAATGCAAACAATACAAGCTTACTCCATTCCACTGATCTACCTCGACCTGCAAGAACTGAAGGCGAATTCAGTGCCTCAGCAGCCAGTTTTAGTGGAGGTGCCTTTAGAAACCTAGCCCTGGCTGACTGGCATTCACTGTCTTTCTCACATCCTCATTTTCAGTCAGGAATAGCTTGCTCCTATGTTTGACAATATATATTTCACATTTGGTAATTATTTTTCATCACATTATCATAATGTACCATGTCCTAAGGGCAACAGCCCTTTGAGATTCAGTTCTCTTGGCCTCTCCCATTAATACAGGCCTACTGGCTGTTTTACATGATTGAGGTTTGACTCACAGAAATACAAATAACATAAATTTAGGCCACTGGCTTTTTAATCTCCCCTTGGCTCCCCAGCAAGGCAAATGACAATATTCTAATCTGTTTTCCATTATAATTAAGGCTCTCATTTAGTTTATGGTTTTATAATTGGAGCACCACACCTCAAGAAATATCACAGGTCCTTTCCACTTCACAGGCAAATCAGGGAAATTCTGCACATAACAGAAGAGGCCATAGGCAGTAACAGAAAAGTTATTTATATAGAAGGAGAAGAGACGTGGTTTAGAAAGGTTCACATTTCCAAGGTGATGAAAAGCATGTCCACACAGCACAATTGGGTGCATGTTAGAGAGCACCGAGCAAGCTCCAAGTTCGTTTGTATCTGGTGCAGTAAAAGAAAGCACTGCCCCGTAAGCATAGCAGAAGAATTACCATGCCTCACTGTGCAAGCTGTTTAGTCCTACTGACAGGGTCTGGTCTGCGGCCAAGTCATTTGATACCAGCAGTGGGCAACCCATGCCATGCCCCACAACATGATTTAAATGTGCTCATCACAGTAAAAATAGTTCAGGATTTACAACAAAGCTTCCCTTAAACTGGATCTTCCTAAGAAGGTTAAGTCTTCATGTTGACTTTGGAGAGCTGTTTAAATTTGTTGGCTTTGACTGGGGGGTGTGAAGCCAGCTGAAAAGGTGGTTCTCCTTACAGCAAGGAACTATGAACAAGGGCTTTCAACAGAGAAAGATGAGAAGTAGAGATAGGCCAAAGGCTGCACTACTAATCCCATGCATAACAACCTTGGTTTTGTTCTGAATAAGGTATTTTAGTTGTTAACAACACCAGAAGACTGAAGTGTGTGTTTGTTCTTTCTGCTATAAGTCATTAATGCTATTCCAAAGCAGGAAAACTTCAGTTAGACCATTATCAACCTAACCACACAGTGTTGATTAAAAAGAGCACACACAGAAAACATTTCACTTTTAATCAGTCACAGACGGGACAACACAGGGTCCCAAGGAAGAAGAAAGTGGTAATACAGGAATTTTTTTTTCCCCAAATTCCAGAAGAATCAAGGGAGAGAAACTTACAGCAGAAACAGCAAAGTGACACACAGGTAATCTGGCACTTAATTCAGGAGCAATGAGGACAGGACTGAACTGTACAGTAGTAGTTAGGATTACTGTGTGTGCCAAAAATCATCATCCATCAGCATGGGAAAACCAGGCATGATAACAGCAGTGTGCACAACGAAGTAAGGTTAAAGGACTTCCAGTTCTTTCAGGATGCCCAGAGCTCCCGGACTCCACAAGGGCCACGATCACAGAGCTGTTGGAAGGTTATACTCAAAACAAGTGTCTGCCAAGAGAAGTACTATTGTATTGGCATCTCTGGGGGCATTTCTGACCTGCATTTTCTCAAGCAGCAGTGCTTTTTCCAAGCTGCTGGTGTATACTCAAAGCTGGTGTTCAGTGAAGCAGATGCTATTGTAACCGACAGGTGAGCTGGCCTCTCTGAAGGAACACAGAGACGCACATCTTTATTAAAATAAGCCAGCCCCTGTTATCGCAAGATTACTCCATGAGTCAGAACATGGTCCCAGCAAGGACAATGATGACAGAGTTTGTACTGTAGGCCTCCTCAGACACTAACTTTATAAGCCAGGATATGAGCTGCATGAAGTAGTAGCTAATTGCTGTGTACTGTCAGACACACATTTTAACATCTAACATCTACACACCATATGTCACTTTCTACATCCCCACCCTCCCACATATTTTAAGTTTAAAAGAGCTGTCATTCCTTATCTAACCTTTGGTTTGGGGGAAGTGGTTCCATATTGTTTTCCATTTGGTTCTCAGTGATATCAGTTTAGGTATTACTTACATGATTTATTAAAATAAATAAGAAAAGCTGTTGCAAGAACGTTGTTTCAATTTGCTTCCAGAGAAATGGTTAAAATCAACTACACTTCAACTACAACACTGTTGACTAGCAGTCAAAGAACTACACTACAAGATGATTATGACTTTGCTGCTAAGGGAGCATATTTTTACAAGAATTACATAGGAAATAAACTATCTGCCATACAGATGATATAAGAGAGACTGCACTTAGCACTGAGAGTGTTCAAGGGCAATATGGGATACCTGTACCTACTGCACAATACCTGTCCTCCAAAGAAGCCCATAGTTGAGATGGCTTCAACACTTCTCTACAGAAACGGTCTTTAACTTTTTTTTTCCTCATATTGCCAGAGCAATAAATGTCTTGACTTTTCAAATGGTAAATTAAACCAGCTACTAACAAAGGCTCAAACTGAAATTATGTCACAAACAGGAGAAAAAAAGTTTGGCATTCTTCTACCCCCTTTTTTTTCCCTATTCAAAATAAAATAAAAAATGAGAAATGGATATTTTTACTTATTTTTTTATTGTTATTCTGCAACTTCCTAAAACTCCAAGAGGCTTTGAAACTGCAGAGCAGTAAAAGGAAAAAAAAGGAAGAGACTAAATCACAGATATTATCAATTTCATTGAAAGAAGAAAGATAAGATTGAGAAAAGAACATGTTAGGCCTGCATAATTTTGATGTTCCCGTTTCATCAGTCTACAGTGTCTTCCACAAATGGAAAAAAAAGAATCAGATAAAAGTTGCTCTATTTTATATCATGTTAAAGGTAAAAATTTTGAAGTTGCTTCTATTTTGGTGAAATTGTTCTGCCATTTTTCGACACAATCTACTGACGTTATCTGGCTTCATCATGAAAGACCTAGGAAGAGAAGAGAGGTTTGAACAGGTTTTCTCAAAAGCAGTCGAGTATTTCCAAAGACTATTTGTATCAATAATATAAGTAATAATTACTGTTTCAGCCATAGAAGTGGCTGCAAATCAGTCTGCATAACCCTAAAATCTTACCACCGACTATTGATTGAGTTGAACAGTGTTCAATGCAATTTTAATAAAGCTCAGAGGTCACATACCCCAGTGAAACAGTTGACCGCAATTTTTGCCACGCAGACTGCAATACCTGAATTTACCACTGAGCCAAGATAGATTTAAAAGTGAAACAAATTCTGATTTTACTAATTTTGCCACTATAAAACAGTTTCATAGAAGCTGAACTTCCTTCATTCTTTGTAGAAGTTTTATAAAATGATTTGCCAAACTTCACTACTGCTTCCCAGACAAGGCAGTTAAATGTATAAATTAATTCACAAAAAGAATCTGCAAATGTACTTATGCAAATTGATAAAAATATGATATGCACATTAATCTGTCTGATTTAAACAAAAAGAAGGCAGCATGTTTATGTTTAAACTAGAAAACATTGTGGCTTTGGGAAGAAGAAAATTAAAAATAAAATCTGACTAAGTCAACAATGGTTAATATTGAATATCTGAGCCATATAACCTTAAAGCACACTGAAGACCTGTATAGTTTAGATATGAACACATGCTTCAAAATTCGCAGAATGCTACAGTATCTGTAGATCTTATGTCATGGGGATGAGAAGTTATCTGTCATTCATGAAAATCCTAATTAGCGCAATTATCTTGTGTGTTAGGTGTGATACCTTTAGAATTAATTCACATCACACAGTGGATGTAAACACTCCAAAGCCTTATGAAATCCAGGAAATAGAAAACTAACCTGGTCAATACTAACTTACTTTGCTATATGATTGCATAAAAATGTGATGCAGTAAATGGTTGCACCTTTATTTAGCTCTTACATGGAACTTCAAAAATTTCTTATGATTCTGCAGCCAAAATCATAGAATCATAGAATCATTGAATGGTTTGGGTTGGAAAGGACCTTAAAGATCACCTTGTTCCAACCCCCCTGCCATGGGCAGGGACATCTTCCACTAGACCAGGTTGCTCAAAGCCCCATCCAACCTGGCCTTGAACACTTCCAGGGATGGGGCATCCACAACCTCTCTGGGCAACTTGTTCCAGTGCCTCACCACCGTCACAGTGAAAGATTTCTTCCTTGTATCTAGTCTAAATCTACCCTCTCCCAGTTTAAAGCCATTACCCCTTGTCCTGTCACCACATGCCCTTGTAAAAAGTCCCTCTCTGGCTTTCCTGTAGGCCCCCTATAGGTACTGGAAGGCTGCTATGAGGGCTCCCTGGAGCCTTCTCTTCTCCAGGCTGAACAACCCCAACTCTCTCAGCCTGTCTTCGTAGGAGAGGTGCTCCAGCTCTCTGATCATCTTCATGGCCCTCCTTTGGACTCGCTGCAACAGGTCCGTGTCCTTCTTATGTTGGGGGCCCCAGAGCTGAATGCAGTACTCCAGGGGGGGTCTCACAAGAGCAGCGCAGAGGGACAGAATCACCTCCCTTGACCTGCTGGCCACACTTCTTCTGATGCAGCCCAGAATGCGATAGGCTTTCTGGGCTGCAAGCACACATTGCTGGCTCATATTCAGTTCTTCATCCACTAATACCCTCAAAATCCTTCTCTGCAGGGCTGCTCTCAATCCACTCATCACCCAGCCTGTATTTGTGCTTGGGATTGCCCTGACCCATGTACAGGACTTTGCACTTGACCTTGTTGAACTTCATGCTCAGGTCTTACTGAATCATGGGCCAGATGAAGCCCTTGAAATACAGGACTCCTAACATTTAGGTCAAAGACATTAAACTTAAAGGTCAATAAAAAAAAAATCAGGAATTATAGCAAAATACTCTTAAAAAAGGAAGATACAAAAGAAAAGGATCACTGGCAAATGAAGTAGCAGTATAAATTAAATTAATTTTATGGTAGAAACATGGGCATAGCTACAGAATTCTGACAGATATATTTTGTAGTCAGAAAAAAACAATTAATCAAATATAAAGATAGATTTTCCACGGCAAATTTTTAGAACATTCTTTTGCTATTGGGTTTTGAATTTGTACTTGTCTTCCTTTAAGGCCCTGAGAAGAAATTGCAAAACTGGAAGCTATCAAAAGCTAAACTGTTCTAAAGTGCCGGGGCTGGACACAGCCACCACATGTATAACTAGAAATATTCACCCTTACAATTTGTACTCCTAAACTGAAAGAAGCAGCATACATTCCTCTCCATTTTTTTAAAGTATTTTGCTCAGTACATCCAAAAATGAATACAATCAAAACACAGTCCTAGGAAAGAAGTCAGGACATAATGGTCAGGACATAATGGTACTGACTATACCACTTCACGATACCTTTCAAAGAATAACTGACAATTAATTCCCCTTGATAATTCCCTTCGGGAAGTAAGTATTACTGTTTTCTGTTTTACAGCTGTAGAAATAGGAAAAAAGACTGAGGAACCTCCCTCTGGCTGCATATCATGTTAATGGTTTCTCAGAAGCTGTTTGGTGCCCACTAGCTTGCACAGCTTCTTCATTGCAATGATTTCAAATGTACATTGTACCATCAGAAACATGAGCCTGACATAGTACAAAACCCTGATGCAAATAAACAGAAGACAAAGCCCACTGTAGTGGAAATAAGACACTAACACAGACGATGCACGCTAAGTGTTTTTCAGATATGAACACAGGACTTGCTGTTCTGGCTCAAACTTGTCACCCACCAGGCCCAAGACACTGTTTTCAGCAGTAGCCAGCACCAGGTGCTTTGGTGAAAGGTACAAGAAACCCCCACAGGTGTGGGATAATCTGCCTCCCTTGAAGGTCTCATCCTAATCCCTTTAGTTATAGATTCCCTTAAATCCTGATGCATGAGGGGTTTTATCCCTTTAAATACTCTTTTTTAGCATTGCTATCATAACTGTGGATATTCTTGTTGTCCATATAAATGCCCCTTCCCTCTTTGAAGCTTGCAAAATTCTTGATTTCACCTTCATCCAGAGTCAATGAGCTCCACAGTTCATACAGGCACCTTTTGGTAAGTGCTTCTTTATTCTTAAGAGATAGGGAAAACTGTAGTCTCCTGATCTTTGTTCTCTGCTGCATTACTTTATTTCTTTTTTTTTCTTTTTTAACCCACATACGTTATCACTCCCACTCTCATCTGACTCCACAGTAAACAATCACTTCAGATACTTTTATGTCACTAGCCTTTCTCTCTACTTTTATCTGGGCCTGTCCAATTCTGCAATATTTTTTTCCAAGATGGACTTTTCATTAATGACCAATAAATTTTATAAAACACCACACCGCTGACTGATACAATGGCTGTGTATGCAATTACTTTAAATTTTTTCTATATTTCTTCAAAAGGAATGTACCTCACAGTTACTTCATCTAACTGGGTCCATGTGAAATTCCTTAAGGCTTCTCTGGACTTGATTAACAAGTAACCTACAAAGAGGTTATGTACCAATAACGTGGTGTTGCTGCCTCATTTCTCCTTCCTCTTTCCAGATAACTAATAAATACATTACACAACAACAGACCTAGTACAGAAACTTGTGGCTATTAACCTTTTGCCATGATGAAAATGGACCATTTGCTCCTGCTTTGTCTCCTGCCTCTCAGCTACTTCTTGATCCATGATATTACATTGCCTCACGGCTACTTGGTTTCTTTTAGGAGAGATATTATCAATCCACAACCTTCAAAAAACCATGCATGACTAGCCACAGAATCACACGATAGCTTACAAATCATGACATATTAAGACATAATAACAATTCTGTTTCTCCTGGTGTCTGATTTCTAAGCTAGACTGATTCATGATCATGAGCTTTAATTCCTGAGCTTCTAGGTTGGGGTTTTGGGGGAATCTTTTTCTTTTTTACAAAACCTTCTCATTCCATTTCCTGACTTCCATAACGAAGAATTTAAAAGAAACAAAAACATGTAATATGGGGCCTAAGAGAAAACCCCGAGAGCTAGCAAGGCTGAGTAGTCTCTCACCTATGATCCTGTCAGAAGCCTTTTGAAAGATATACTTAACATCCCCTCTATTCATTTGCTGACACGTTCAAAGAATTTTATGACATTAGCCAGCCAAAGTTTGCTTTGCAGAACTACATGATTAGCTATAGGTTATTATCATCTAACTCCCTTTTCTATTTCAGTGTTATTCCAGCTAAGTACCCAGTAATGTCTATCAGCAAGTAGTCCCACAGAGCTCCTCTAGAACCATTTTAAAATATATGGTCAGCATTTCTACCCTCTTATCATCTGGCCAGTTAGCCCATTTTCAAGCAAGCTGTTGGTTTTGTTAGAAATTCAGCCAAGTCATACTTAAAACTCCACCAAAATTCTCAGATATATACCATTTGGGCATGGTGACTTACTTCTTTTGAAATTATAACTGTTTTAATACACCTTTCAAAAGTATAGGTTGAAAAACCAGCCTGCACTTTTATAGACCAGTGAACCACTGAGAGAAAATAAATGTAAATAATCAAATATTCTATGTTAAAGGATACATGAATTGTATAGAAAACTTTTTTGAATGAGTTCAACAGTGAACTCCAAGCATAAAGGGAAAAAAAAAAATCCAGACAAAACAGAAGCAGAGAAAAAAGACAAGATATTCAGGACAAATATCATACCAAGGATTACCTTAGTAATTGGAGAAGCCATACTTATGGGTACTTATTTTTTTTAAGTGATTCACGCATTTCATTTCATTTCCTCTAGCTATTATATCTACCCTTTTGGAGAAAAAGAGAGGTTTTATACTGGGATAATATCTTGCTATCAGACCTAGATGAAACAGGTAGTTTTATAACATAGCTTACAGAAAGTGTGCACTCTTTGGAAAGACCCATGTGCATTTACATTTTAACATGTAAACTCTGAGGGCTTCACTTCTGCTCAGTTGCCATTGTCCTGCTCCTTTGAGTCCTGTGCAGTTCTGAATCTATGCGAGAAGCTTGGAAAACATGCAAGTCCCTCTAAGAAATTGCCATACTTAAGGTTTGAAAAATCTTACATGATCAGAGGGTACAAAGGACATAATTTGAGACAGTCTGCATAATTTTGTCTACCTATAGCACCTAAAAGCAGACCAGTAAAAAAGTTCTGCACAGACCATTGCTAGTTGCTAGCAACCAGGAAGACAAACAGATGAAGAAAGTAGGCCAGGCTTCAAAAGAGGAAAAAATAAAATAAAGATAAATAAACAAACCCTCTCAGAAACAGAGACATGGTTCCTTCCCAAATCACTAATACAAATACTGGCAAGAAGTTGGGAAACATATCTTGCATGTTTCTCTTGACAGATAAAAACCTTTTGTGTGACTAAGTAGAAAGCTAAAGGTTTATCTTGTGTTACTGTACTTGTTCTACCATCTATTTGACATGTGGGTTCCAGAAGCTCAAAGTTTCAGCTCGCAGTATTTGAAAAGTGATATATTAAAAACAAGAAAAGCAATTCTATCCTCTTGTGAACTTTTACATGGCAGACTGCATAAGTTGTACTTACCAAAGCTCACAAATCAAAAGGAAATTCTGCCGCTTCTGACTTCCACGCTGATCAAGAACTTCCCCAGAACGTGTAATTCCAAACACTAAAACTGTGAAGCATAAGAGAGGACACAGGCCAAGTCCAGCCATCTTTGTAAGTCTCCTGAATTTGTACTGTATTTTTTTATATTGTTATTATGGTCTGACAAGGTCACCATACAATGCCATACATGATGCTGCTTCACCATTTTGGGAACGAATTGCTTAGTTCTCCTGCATCTGGAAAGCACACCGCATGGGAAATATTGGTTTACATATAATTTTAAAGCAAAAGCTGATTTCCAATAAAGCCTGTAATTGCAAGAAGATAGGAATTTACTCACAAATGCCAGACAGCACTTACAATTTTCCGATATTTTTTGGCACAATAGTTATATTACAGTGCCATCCACTGACTCTCTCCTGCAAGTACGTGCACTGACACACACAGCTGCTGTTTTACATTGAGTTGGCTTAATTCCCACTGAAGGGCCAACCATCCCCAGACAGATATATTCCCAATTCATTTCCTCCTGCAATGATAACTGTGAAATTTACCCAGCTCACAAAGGAAGAGAAATAATTTCTCTAATAGCCTTAATGGGTTTTTAGAGACCTTGGCTAGCAGCCAAGAGAGACTTAGACGTGGCTTTGCAGGCAGCATGAATACAGAGCTTACTTTTGCGTGTGTGTGTGTGTGCGCGCGCACGCACGTGCATTGTATGCATGGTTTTATTGTGAGATACGTTTCAGAAAAAGAAAAAGTATTAATTGAACCCCATCAGCACTGATGCGCCCACCAATAGTTTTCCCTCACTGACATCAAGGGATATGAATGAAAACTAATTGTGCTTCAAAGAAAAGGCAAATCACAAGTCTGTTGTAGGATTAGGTTTTTCTTTAATTAAGATTGTTGAAATAAACAGCAAGAGAGCTGTTATGGACTTTTTCATGTATACTTTAGTTCCAGTTTCTCTATTGAAATATGAGACTATCTTGTTATTACAAAAGAAGATCAAAGAAATGGATACACTAGAAAAGCCCGAAAAGCTTTCAGGAAAAAAAAAAAAAAAAAAGAGCCAAAACATTAAGCTTTACTTAAGTAAAATTCCCTGAAATAGTCTACCAAAGAAATGTTTTGAATATTTCAGTTACAAAGAGTTCAATAATAAACTCTTAGAATTAGAATTTTATAGTACGGGCCTTACTCATACTCTCCTTCAAACAGAAGAGGAGCATGTAAAGACAGATTTTTAGAAGAAATACCTTTGACAGTTCAGGGGCTGCTATAATTAACCCAGTAAAATATACTTGCTCACTTTTTGTTTTAATACATGTTCATTGACTGGCACATTACATGCCAGCACAGGAGGATGTGTCCACACACCAGCATAAACACACTGCAGAGACTCTGCAGTGCTTTAAAAATCTTATAGAGGAGGATCCATTTTTGCGACAACTCCCATACTTAGAAAAGGGTGACTGAGCCATGAAGAGCTTCAAATCAAGAGCAGGTTAGGAAGAAATGAGCCTGAGGAGTACAAGGGTAGTCCAGCTGGTTAGACCATTTAGTGGCAGTTCTGCACCACACATGCATACATGTTGTTACAGACAGTAAGGGGGGGTCACAAATTTATGTATTCTACCATGCCCGTAATGCATATGGTGTGAAGAGAGCTTTAAAAATGCTCCTCTATGGCAGATTGTCACTGCCTGGAGATGGGTTTAAAACATGTTTAGCTGCAACAGGGTTTTTAGAAGTTGATGCACACAGGACAGGCAGAGGAAACAGGCCAAACTTAATGCATCTCCCCAAACTATCTGCCATAAATACCTGCCCTGGCCATACAGAAGGTCAGGGAGGAAACTCCTTTGGAGCATTTCAGCAAGTACATGTCCCGCATGACCTGCCAGTCTGTCAGCCCCCTCCATCTTTTAATCTTTAGCCCGTCTCCCATTCTGCTGGTGACAATCACTCTTTTCGCTCTCATGTTTCCTATTCCTACCTACACTGGCAACGGAGCAACAGTTGTGCTGCCTCCATACTGTGAGCTGGCTGCCTTCTCACATGTGAACTTTTAGCAGCCGGGTACACGATGAGCCGGGAGCCATCAGTCAGACAAGAGCTGTAGACCTTCACAAGCACCAGCCACCACCGTGCAACTAGTGCTGTTTAGTAATTGCCAATTGCTTCATTATATGGCAATATCTACTATTGCTTCTCACTGTTAGCAGTTAAAGAATATACCCGAGTAGCTCATCAGCCACAAAGTACTATAGACTTCCACGACCTGTGACCTTTGTCTTTGGGTACAGCTGGGGAAATCTACATATCTATTACCATTATATCAAAGGGTTTTAGCTCACTGATACTGAGGCACATATGTTTTCATAGTGCTTACATGGAGAAGTTTTAATAAAGTCTATACACTGTTATTTTATGAAAGCTGGAAAAAATTGCTCCGGAAAAAAAAAAAAAAAAAGTTGCCACTGGGAAGTTCTCCCTAGGACACTGGGTTAATGCAACAGTAAAACCCCACCTCCTTGGGTTTCAAGTTAGTTCAGTGATACCTTATTGCAGGGTCCAACCATACTGAAAGTCACCTACATAAACACAAGAAAGTGGTAAGACACAAAGCTATAATATTTGGAAGGAGAAGGGAAAAGGAAATCTTTTTTAACAAAGACAAGGGTCATGAAGACTACATTTGTGCTCCTGAATCCCGAGACACTGCCTTTCAAACTGTTCATTTTAGCATTACCAGAATAGACTGGGTTTATTTCAAGTAAACTTTGTATCTGTAACCATCTTGATTTTTTTCAGTGTCAAAATATGTGAGTTATTTTTTACAATGGCATTGGAAGCATGGACTAATTTTGTCTCACAGAAAAGGAACAAAAGTCCAAATTCACCAATTTTGCTTTAAACAAAAATTCTTTCTCAGACCTCTAGTCTCAGCATAGCAGAGATTAAATGATGGTTTAAGCTCAACTCTCTTGAGACAGGTACTTAAAGCTGTTTGAACATGTCTGCTTTATCCCTTTTCTAAGAGCTACAGCGCTAAAAAGAATTCTCTTCCTTAAAGACCACTGAAGTCCGACAGAGATAGTATCAAAAATTTGCTGGATTTTAGCACTCATGAAAGTTGGAGACTGAGCGTATGCCCTAGAAGCACGCTATACATATGCATCTCCAGAGGCAAAATTGACACATATCCACAGTAATAATTTTTTTGTATTTAATATTGTTTCCAGTACCTGGAACCATCTCCTGTTTTCCCTGCTTTTTCCAAAATACATTAATGTCTTTTGCTACAGCTTCTGCAGCACATGAATATCAACTGGCCAACAGATTACTGTCATCTTTTAGGGGCCAGGAAACTCAAAATAACTTTAGAATAGCCACTAAGTCCAGTAGACATCTTACAGTGGCTAACGTGACAAAACTGTAAAATGAATAGCTGTGACTGGAACATAATATGCTGCATTTTAGGTTCATAACCTTTAATATCACGTACCCCAGACTGCTCATTGTTCAGAACTACTGCAGAGATCCCAGGTCCAGCCCTGCCAGATGAAAATCTGGTGCCCACGAGTACATCCAGACTGTCATTTGAAAGGATCTCTCCTTTCAATTCCAGATTCACCATCCATCTAGGTAGTCATGAAGCCCTAGGCAAAGCAGAAGGCCATCCTCTAAAACACGCAGAAACTTATTTCCCTAAGGAGTCCCGAAAGCTTTGTATGGTTAATATGCTGCCAGGCATACCCAGGCAAGGTTTTCCTCAGCTGCTTGCAATGCCCAGGAGGTGGACGGAGTGCAGAACACATCATGTCACAGTCACTTTTGTGGCCACTTATCAGAAAAGCAGTATAGATTTAACCAACAAAACTTAACCTTAACTTTAACCACACAAAATCCCATTCAAACTTTTTTTGAATGTTGCTTTTTTTTCCTTTTTTTTTTTTGTTGATTGTTTGTAAGATCACTACTCTACCAATAAAGCTGTGTTCTGGTTAGGTTTTCTCATCTAAATTCCCCACATTGCATTGCTGTTTCGGTTTGACCTGGATAAAACACAATAGCAACGTGGATTAATACCTCTTTCAAAGAGACAGTGGAGAACCAAAACCACGTATACAGAGGTTCCAACTTATGTGATTACCTCCAGATCATGCAGGCAGGACAATTTCTCATTTGTCATTTCACTTTCTCAGTTAAATTCACCCATCTTGTTTACAGACTGTAGTTATACTCTTCCGCCTACATGGAAATAGACATGTGCTGACCTGCAATATCATGTTCTCCAGCCACTCTTATTCGTTCATATAGTCACAGCATTGTTTTTTCTGGCATTTTCTTACAGGAAAACTAGACCTTGCCTGTTTTGGGCCAGTTTCAGAACTATGAAAGTCCTCTCAGGATCTCTACCCACATTACTTCTCCCTGAACCTAGAATTTCAACATCATTTTTTAGCCTGTTTAATTTAGTAAGTGATATATAAGTGTTGCAAATTTAGAGGAAATCCGACCAAACTAAGCATTTCATGCACGTTGGTTTTGCAGCAATCCCCCGAAAAGATTATGGCTTAGAAGCACATCCTAGATTCACGATGCATACTCAGACTTTCACTATTATGTGCCAATGTGTGGGTCAGCTGTGGCTAACAGCCAAATGCTCACCCAGATGCTCACTCACAGACCCTCCTCAGTGGGGTGGGTAGGGGGGGAATAGGATAAGAAATATCGTTGTCAGGATAAAGATTGCTTACAAATTACTGTTCTGGGCAAAACAGATTCAACTTGGGAAAATTCCTTTACTTCATGGCCAATTAAAACAGATTCAGGTAGTGAGAAACAAAGACAAACATTAAAACAACACCTTTCCTCCTTGGAGTGGCACGGGAGGGGCTGGTGGGGGGCATATGGTCAGTACACAGCAGTTCCTCTCTGCCACTCCTTCCCCCTCATACTCTTCCAGTGCTCCATCATGGGATCTCCCCATGGGCTGCAATCCTTCAGGAAAAAAAATCTGCTCCAGAATGGGATCTCCCCACGGACTGCAGTCCTGTCGGGAAGTATGTACTGCTCAGGCATGGGGTCCTCCACAGGCTGTAGCGGATATCTGCTCCGGTGCCATGCAGCACCTCCTCCTCCTCCTCCTCCTCCAGCCTCAGTGTTCTCCTTGCTGTTTCTCACTCTTTCTTTTCCCCTTCCTCCTCTGCCTATGTGGTGTTTTCCACCCTTTCTTAAATACTTTTTTCCCGAGGCACCCAACACTGTGGTTCGGGGCAGCCCCGGCCTCTCCTCATGGGGGCCGACCCTGCAGCCCCTCACTGCCAGCGCCCGGGCATCTGTACTCGGTACAGTCAAAAAGATGAGAATTTACACATATTAAGGCCAGAAGGAACCAGCAGAAGGCTCAGTCTAACACAAAGTATTACCTTTTACTCAGCTATGCCCTGCACTGGCTAGAAGCTTACGTTCACCTACAAAACACCTTCCTCCAAAAGGTAGTCAGTCTTGATTTGAAGACTAAGACTGAGACTGCATCACTCACCAGCTTAGCTTGTTTCACCATTTAAGATGTATGCCTTGTTTTTCAGCTGAACTTGCCCATTTTCCAGTCCCATGAACAAGAAGACAGTACGTGGCACCCAGCTTCTCAGTCTCACCAGTGCTACAAATACACTGCTTTTGGTGTTCTGAAGTTCTTAAAACATTCAGTCCCCAATTTCTCAGTATTACTTATTACTTATACCTTACCAAATCTCTGACAGCGTTAACATTGGTCACTCTTTTCTCAGCTGTCACCAATTTTACTGTTTTTTCACTAGATTCAAACATCTGAAATAAAGCCTTCTAGGTGAAGGGCTGTCACCAACATGTTTCTAATCTCTCATTTTCCAGGTAGCGTGCGTTTGACTTAGTTCACCAGCCATCTCCTTTTGGGCTTTCGGCTGTAGGAGCCCGTTCTTTTTTCTCCCACAGAGATTACAGGCCCATGCATTGTAAGAAGTATCATTTTCTGTATACTCATTTATTTAGTTTTTAATTCCTCACCAGTGACTTCTCTGATAGGCACTCAGAAGCTGAAAATCAAAAGAAACATCCAAATCCCTCTCTATAAAATTGGCGCCTATGGAGCTGGGGAGAAGAAAGCCAGTAGAGTGTTTGCACAGTAACGTCCACTCGCTATTTTGTTTCTTTCAGCAAATATAAAATAAACAGGAATAGATATGACAAAAGAATCAGTAACAGCTTTATTTAAGAGAAACAAAAAGAACTCCTAAAAGCTTAGCCAGCATTAAAATAAGCAAGTTGTCCCCTACTAAACAAAGTCCCACAATGTCACATAATCTGGCCCCAAAGCACCCCCAATAACCACATCCCGAATTACATCCACGTGCAACAGCACCCAATGCAGCACTCAGAAGAGAAACCTCTTCCCCACAGCAAGGATGCTGGGAAGCTCCCACATGCTAAAGGTGGGCTTAATATAGCACAGGCTCTAACGTAACAGTCAGGACAGCCGAATAAAGCAGCTTGAAGCTAGAGGTTTGGAAACCTTTACCTCCTCCTCCTTGCAGGGGTGCCTTTCCCTTAGCCCCGATTTTCAAGTCAATAACAAACTCCTAACATGCACAAACCTCACAGTACCCTCTGGAGCTCTACAGCAGCCTCCTTCATCCCCATCACCCCAAGGTTCAGCTGCACATCTACCCTCCTTTGACGCAAAGCCCACGTTATTAAAATCCACCTCACCTCCAGCCATCCCGACCTGCACCAGCCCACAGCCCAGATGCCTCTCCCAGCTGCACAAGAAGATTACTCTCAAGGAAAGGCACAATCTCCCCTCCATCTATAGGGTTTCCCTGATCCTGAATGCAATGTGCTGCCCAGCCACAGGCTTGTTAACAAAACAGAGCACACTGTGTTTTCAGTGAGCAAAATAAATTGTTCAACCATTCATCACACCGTTCTTCACAGAATTTTAAAATTATAATAGTGAGCAAGCGTGATGCCAGACTGAGGTATATGTACAAACGGACAAGCTATATGGGCTGAACATTAAGAAACTGTATGTTACACTTTAGAGAGCATTAGGTCACCACAGAGGGCAGGGCAGACAACACCTAATATAAAGCGCACTTGAATAAACTTTACATGGGGCTTTGGGAAGTGTCCACTGATGGAATAGCACCAGTCCAATGTTCAGTGCTTTAGAAGTTACACCTTGCATTTTTTATTTGTGTGTCATCACCTTTGTTTTTCTCTCTCTCTTCTTTTAAATGTGATTGCCCTTGTTCATTCCATAATTTGTTGTTCTTGGGGGGGGGTTCTTTTTTTTTGTACTTTCACTAAAGTATTATTTTGCTGGTTCTCAGGTCTCATGTGCTCCAGCACAGAAGTCGTGTCACCCACTCCTGGTGAGCAGTACCGTGTATGCCCTCTCGAACTCACTCCACAGGTAGAGGAAACAGCTTCATATCAGAGGAGGATGCACTTAGTTAGAAGGATTCCTATTTTATAATACAGAGGGCAATAACTAGGATGATTCACTAGTAAGTTTGAGTTCCTCTACATTGGTGGTCCATAGTGGTATGTCAAAGCACTGTAAAATAAGAATTGAATGTCATCACCAGGAAACAGAGGGACAGAAGGTTTAAATGACTTACTCCAACTTAAACAGCAGAATAATCACAAAACCTGTTAAATAATGGTTTTCTAGGCCATTTAGATCAGACTGAGTCCTGGCTAGCAAGTTCATACATTGCAGTATGGCCATTAGTGTTCCTCACCTCAAATTCTGTCTAAAATGTTAGGCATACACCTTTATGTTTCTGGTGTAGTTCATATTGTTGTTAGCTGTGATGTTGAGCACTTTATTATATTACTGAATCAAAATATCTCAATTATGTTCTGCTATTATACTGAAATATTACAGTATTTTTAAGTCCCAAGTGACTACAAGAGACACAAAAATATGCTCCACTGTACATAGCATGAAAATTAATTGGTCTCCAGATATAGAACTGTATCTGGAGAAAAGTGGAAATGTACTGTAGATAATTAGGTCAGAATTGAGGGCCTCCTAAGCCTGCTTTTGACCCATAGTATTTCTAACTCATGGATGCAGTTACAGTAAAACTGTTATACTCCAGAGGGAGTGCAGCTTTAAAGGTCTCTGCTCATCATACCATTTGGGATTTTCTCATAGATGGTAAAAAACAGAGACCAAAACTTGTAGGAATGAGGATTTAAGTTACATTTTTATTTTGGCATTGCAACTGAGCCTAATAGCACCGGTTTGCAGCTCAGAAGAGATGCTAATATTGATACACTTTAATGGTTAACAGTATATGCAATGCTATGGGACTTTGACAAACACTAACATACTTGTAATTCTAGAGTTAATTAAATTGTGGAATAAATATATTTTTCAAATCCTAAACACCTCACTTCACCCCTCTGCTCAACCCACTCCCCAGTGCAAGCTCATTCAAAGAAATCTGAGGAGCAGAATTCAGCAAGCTGCAGCTGCTTTTCTCTCTGCCTTTTTTAATGAGAAAGTATAATAAAATTCTAATTTGGTTCCATGGTTATCTAAAATCTAACACACAGCCAGCCTACTTCCATGAGCAATAAGGAGTGTGTCTATGTTAGTGTTTTGTTCAACTGAGGAATGCACTTTTGAAGCAAATCTCTCAATCAACCCAAGTTACTGTGTTTTCATTTGTATTGTGTAGCATTCTAAGAGGGTCTACTTGGATGAAATTAAACTGGAAGGTGCTCGCTCCCCGGCAGCACACCTAATGCACATCAGATGAAATCAGGCATTCAGACTATGGGATCAGACTAGAACTATCCAAAATTGAACCCCATGGAAATGTGTATAGATGTTGGATCCTTTAGACCTAGAAGGCTGTTCCTATTACACTGGACTAATTTATTGGTTAATATTGACATAGCCTGTGAAGGTGTGTCTGTAAGCCCAACTTCTGAGGACAGTTCATCTTGACATGCTTAAGCTTTAACTACATAGATTCACAAGGCTACAGCAGTAGTGGTGTGTGTAACAACAGGACAGCCCGGGCAACTGGAGCCCAGCAAGGCATAGATCTGTGTTTAAGTACCCTACTTCCCATGTGGGTTTTATTATATCTATTTTATATTGTATTTTAAATCCAGTTTCCACAGTTATGTCCACAAGCTTTGACCATAGATCAAACGGACTGTGTGGTATCACTCAAACACACCGAGTGCAATCAGACCCTCTCTAAAGACTGGGCAGGACAAATCTTTTGCACAGAGTAGGAAGTGGAACATGAGGAGTCCTGGTCTTCTAAATTAAATAAGAGCACAGTGCTGAATAGCCAGGCAATCACAATCTGAACTGGCTTGGATTAATTAAGCCTGCTGCTGCTCTGAATGTAGCAGTTTACCTAATGTCCCTAAGTATTGTAGTGAATGAAGCTCAAAGCTTTGCACTCCGGGGCTAAATCATGTAAATCCTATTTTACACACACACACCACTCCCGCTTCATTTTCTCAGGCCATACTCATTCACCTGTCAACAAGGCCAGTACTAAACCTGTTAGTTCACACAGTTTCAGTCCCTCTAAATCTCATGGTCAGTGAACTGGAAGGATTGTGTCTCTCTTTGATGCCTGCTTCTCACTGTTTCTGAATTTAGCAGGTCAGTATAGCATGTCCTAACTCTTCCACATCTGTAACACTTTTTTTTAAGAGCCTGAAGTCAGTCCCATGATAAGCGTGGGTCTATACAACTAGAGACACCCTTGTTTTTCAAAAGTCATTAAGAATTCAGTAGCTTCCACTGTCTTCTTGGAGCTGCTAGATAGATGGCAGAAGACCTGAATCTCTTGGAGGATGTAGCCAGGTTACCAAGAAAAAGATCAGAGAACAAAACGTGTACTAAGCATTACACTAAATAGCCAAAACAATCAGATGGTTTATCTGTGGAGTCAGCAGTCCTGCAAACTTAATTTTCAGAAGATATTAATGGTATGTGAACTACTGCAAAACATTCACCATTCCCTAGTTCACTGTATTAGCAAGAACTACTCAGATAACTGGGTTTCACATGGGTCTTGTGTACCTAGAGTTTCTGTGGCTGCTCAGTTGTAAGACTTCAAAATCTCTAACCTGATAAAAATAGAACTGGTCAGGTAGTCTTTGTCAAATGTATTATTCAAAGAGTACTGCTGTTATTCATCAAAACTGTTCTTCAGCAAATAGCTTTTAGCAGCACTTGACCAATTCTGTAGCTGGCTGAATATTATTCAGTGAATAAATTAACTGATGTATAATGGCAATATTTGTTGAATAATTTATTTGAGGAATATTTTTTCAAGTATTTGACAAGCTCCATTAAGTTCCCATAAAATCTAAGACATCACCTAATTAAAAATAATTAAAAGTCTGTTTACAAAAATTGGCCTTATTCTTTGCTAAGTTGTACATGCTTTATGGCATTTGACTAACTCTCCAGTTCCCAGATAAAGTTTGGATAACCCAGACAGGAAAGCAGACAGCCTGCTCAGAGCTTTAGACTCATATTTTCACTGCTATTTGCATACACCAAGACACATAAAATACATGCTGAAAGAAGCTGTGTACATATCTATACTTGTGTAACTTGCAGACCACAAACTTCTATGGAAGTGTGCGATTTACATTTCAGACTATCAATATAATACACAA
The DNA here is from genome assembly GCF_026419915.1 of Harpia harpyja. Lineage (NCBI taxonomy): Eukaryota > Metazoa > Chordata > Aves > Accipitriformes > Accipitridae > Harpia > Harpia harpyja. The sequence continues at coordinate 8,587,323 of NC_068944.1, forward strand.
ATTGTTAGGAAAATTAATTTTTATGAATTATCAACAGGAACCACATTTTGATGTAACACATAAGACTATTTTTTTTACTGCGACAATTTGTGATTTTTTTCCTATGGGAAGCATTTTAACATTGTAGCAAATATTATTATTTAAATGTACTTTGTGCAGTATGTACACATACAGATGCAAGTATAAATTCATACTCTCATACACAGTCATTGAAAGATGACATTTAGATTTACATGTACTTAACTTCCAGTGAAATTATTATAATAATTGCTATCTCCATATTCCACAGCTAATAGATAGGTATTAATAAACTGAGTAATAGTATTTTTCAGAAGCCTGTGCCTCCTTTTGTCACCAGTCTTTGAGTATGAATCTAGTTTTCCATGTTGCAGTTCTTTCATATGTGTCAGTGGTGACCAAATCATCAGCTTGGTTCTCTATTGCCTAGTAAAGAAATCAGACTGGTTACAAAGCACGAGGCTAGTACTTCAGTACCAACCGATGAGTCTTAGGCAAAAACTATGTATATATAGGTGAGATCCATTTATTTAACAGATCAAAATGATTCACCCTGAAAGAATGGTGAGAAGGCAGCAGAGGGAAGCTGTTCACAAGATTATCCTGTTGGAAGGATTTTCAGTACATGGGATTATCTGTAATGAGATTAACCACTGAGAGATCAAATTCTGAATGGATGCTTCAGGGAGACAAAATGCCCACTAAAACAAAAGAGAAGTGGGAGGTACAAGCTATAGGATTTAAGATAAAGTCTGGTTCTGAAAGTCCCGTTGTTCAGGCTGCAATAATAGGAAGACGACTGGTTGGCAAACATTCAAGAGACACGTCAAGTGCACATCGGTGAAGGTCTAAAGACAGTGTTAGGAAAAGGGTTTCTAATGAATGAAGCAATGTGGAAATGTGACAAAAGGTGGCCACTGATTCTTCTGCATCAATGGGCGGCTGAGAATTCTGATGTGAGCAGCAAGATGATGCTGCAAACAATCACGATGTGTGTTACGTTTCGTGTACGGTAACAGAGATCAGTTTAGACAGGATTTTAAATAAGAGCCTGAAATGGAGGACAAAGCTACAAGAAGTTGTACAAAGAATGGGTAACATTTATTCTTAAAACCACCCAGGAAATTTCAGAGAGACATTTGGCAAACTGTGTTTCTAGTAACTATTCTGTAAACAAATTTCTGGACTTCTTTTCGCTGGTGCAACATTTAGACAAAACAGAAAGTGGGTTTGGGAAGGGAGGTACTGATATATCATAAAAACGTATGGAAAGGAATTATTAGGAACAACTGGATAGCAAGCCAGGTCTGGCCTGGACCCCTCACCCTGCCCTGTCTCCATTATCTCTCTCTCATTCTAGTAACATATGTCAACACACAGCTGCAGTTTTTGGTGTGGTCCTCTGCTGAAATGTCCTTAGCTACTACGTATGCCACATGTAGGAGGGGATAGAATGTACTGGGTTTGCATGGCAAGGTTTTGGAGGTTGCAGGGGCTACAGAGGTGGCTTCTGTGAGAAGCTGCTAGAAGCTTCCCTATGTCAGACAGAGCCAAAGCCAGCTGGCTCTAAGATGGACCTGCCGCTGGCCAAGGCCAAGCACATCAGCGATGGTGGTAGTGCCTCTGGGAGAACAGATTTAAGAAGGGGGACAAAAACTGCATAGGAACTTGCAGCCAGAGAGATGAGTGAGAACATGTGAGAGAAACAGCCCTGCAGACCCCCAGGTCAGTGAAGAAGGAGGGGGAGGAGGTGCTCCAGATTCCCCTGCAGCCCGTGGGGAAGACCATGGTGAGGAAGGCTGTCCCCCTGCAGCCCAGGGAGGTCCACGGTGGAGCAGATATCCACCTGCAGCCCGGGGAGGACCCCACGCCGGAGCAGGTAGGTGCCCGAAGGAGGCTGTGACCCCATGGGAAGCCTGCACTGGAGCAGGCTCCTGGCAGGACCTGCGGACCTATGGAGAGAGGAGCCCACTCTGGAGCAGGTTTGCTGGCAGGACTTCTGACCCTGCGGAGGACCCACGCTGGAGCAGTGTGCTCCTGAAGGACTGCAGCCCAGGGAAGGGACCCACGCTGGAGCAGTTTGTGAAGAACTGCAGCCCATGGGAAGGACTCACGTTGGAGAGGTTCGTGGAGGACTGTCTCCCGTGGGAGGGACCCCACGCTGGAGCAGGGGAAGAGTGAGGAGTCCTCCCCCTGGGGAGCAAGGAGCAGCAGAGACAATGGTGTGAGGAACTGACCCCAGCCCCCATTCCTTGTCCCCCTGCGCTGCTGAGGGGGGAGGAGGGAGAGAAAACCGGGAGTGGAGTTGAGCCGGGAAGGAGGAAGGCAGGGGGGAAAGGTGTTCTAAGATTTGGGTTTACTTCTCATTATCCTGTTTTGATTTGATTGGTGACAAATTAAATTAATTCTCCCCAAGTCAAGTCTGTTTTGCCTGTGACAGTAATTGGTGAGTGATCTCCCTGTCCTTATATTGACCCACGAGCTTTTAGTCATATTTTCTCTCCCCTGTCCAGCTGAGGAGGGGAGTGATACAGTGGCTTTGGTGGGCACCTGGTGTCCAGCCAGGGTCAACCCATCACGTAGGACAACACTGGCTACCTGAGGAAGCCCCAGACTTGCAGGTAGCCATGAAGTTGCAGTACTTAATTGTAGGAGCATGTTTCAGAAGGAGAGAGAAATGAGCATACGGCAAGCATGGGGTTGTCCTGAGTGGGATGCCAGACCTGGGAAAACAAGGGTTGTATGTTAAGCTCTAAGTCACCAAGGGTATTTGAAAGGCTTCCTCAGGCCTTGTACAAGTCAAAGACTCTTCACCTGGCAATTGCAGCACACACCCAAGAAGCAGTAGAATGGGCTCTGAGACCTCTGCAACTTAAAGGGATTAAAACACCTGCTTCCCACGTCCCAGAACAGTGTCTGATCAAGAGACTCCAAAGAGGAAAACAACTACTTTTCCTTGAAAAGTTTGTTTCAAGGAATATTTTAGGGAACACTATTTAGTTTATCATGTTTTTCATACAGATGTGTGTGTGTGCCTGTGAGCACACATTCATTTTCTTTTACTTCAGACATACAATTCAGTATTGTAGGTTTAAACTTTAAATGATACCTGCTTAATACAGTTCCATGCAAATAGGTGCCGTAAATCAATTCATGAAACTTTTGTCATATATAAGTGAAATAAAATTAAAATTTGAACAGTCTCTACAGAATGCATGTTTATCAGATTTCTGTATTCTTAGCAAGCCTGTTTACTCAAGGAAATATTATTCTTACTGTTGTATTAGAGTGAACATAAATTCCACAGGTTTTAAGTAATTAAGATACTCAGGATTTGAAGATTGAAATGTTGTTTCCTAACATAACCCTTCTGAGGCTGTATGCATGCTCTACTAAGCATCTCACTACAATATTCCTGACAAACACTCTATACCCCGTCTTTTTCATTACTGAGCCTTCAAGAATGCTTGACGTGGTTTTTTTTCAAAAGGTGACTGGATCAGGTAAGGGCAGTTTTGTTTGCCAAATCAAAAAGTGAAGTCAGATATTTGAGAGCAATTGTATATCATTAAGTGGAGACACTTTACATTTTTCCTGACTTATCTTTTAACATACTCTGAAAAATAAATAATTAGTATTCAGGCACTGGATGTGAATCCATCATTCCCATTTCTTCATCCTCAGAGAACTGAAAAATCTCAGTCCCATCTGACATTCGATATCTAACTTTTAATAGCTGGGAAATAATCAAGAATCTGTCAACCTCATAAAGATAATCTTAGGGCAGTATAGCTCAACACTTCCATACATTTAAAGTTAGGAAAATTAAATATTTTCAGCAACTAGAAAACTCATTGCTATACAATGTAATTGAAAACGTCTGTTATGTTTTCTACATGATCAAATGATGACTAATCTATCATATACACTTTGTTGCATTATGCAGCATATGAGCTAAGCAATTAGCTAGAAGCAAATCTTTTTCATTATTTATCATGAACTGTTTTCCTCCCCAAATTAACAGTACCATGGTAGGCACTAAATAATGAAAAACTGCCAAAAATCCCCTCTAATTCACTTAAACTTATTACATTATCAAATATTTCTAATGCAATTTGCTTGCTGTCTAAAAAAAAGGTGGATTATTCTTATGTATTGTTGGAAACATTACATATTTCAATTGTTTTGAAGTATTAGTAGCAATAGAGAAATGTACACTTTTCAACCAATTATTGTTTCCTCATCTGAAAAAGGAACTGGCATTTTGTTGACAATACACTGATTTGTCTCCCTCTTAAACACAGCTTTATAGCACTCACTAAACTGTACTCATACACAGATCCTCTGTAGGAGTGACTCTGGTAGCATACGTCTTACGATTTTCTTAATAGCAATACTGTTTCAATAATAGTGTTCTTAACTATATAAAAATTACTTTTATGATTTATGTTTGCAATTTTTTGCATCTGACAGTCCTTCATGAAGAATTAAACAACTATTTCTCAATCATTGTAAACTTTGTCATGAAAAATACTTTGTTCATCTTTCTAGAAAATATAACATTTCTCCTCAAAAATAATCAAGCAAAAAATAGTTTATATTTTCTGACTATCTCACACAGAATAACTACCAGAAGCATTTGGTATTTCTATATTTTGAAGTATCTGTAGCACTCAAGTTTTCTTTGTTCAAAGAAGTCTTCTTTTGTTTTTGAAGACTGATACAATGTTACTTTTACATGTACTGTCAACGTTATGATGCATTCACATCTTATTTACCAATCAAAACACCTAAGTAATACTTAGGCTCAGCTTCATATCATTATCAGACAATGTGTGGTGTACTGAACTAATCATTCAAAGTATTGTGTCCCATAAAACCCATATGACAAATATAAATAAGATAGCCCATGATAAATAAATGTAATACAATCATCTTTAGATGCTCAGCGCATTGAGTATGCAACAATTGCTCTACAAATACATTTCAAATGTATCTTTCTGAATTTCAATGGTAGTAGTAGTCATAGCTTTACAATTTTTTTTAACTTAAGATCCTTTTTTTAAAAAAAGTCAGTGCAAGTATAAAGTCTGTTAAGCCGCTGAGTGTAAAGTACTCCTATTTGGGAAGCCTTGATCTTAGACCAGGTGGGCTGAGAATATAAAGCAGCTTTCAGAGTAGCAGCTCAGTTTGAGTCATTCTGATATTCCTCTGATGGAGTGAATACTAATAATACTTCTCCCTGTTTGTTGTGCTGATTTTTTTTCCTCACTCAGACAAGTGAGGGAAAGCTTTATGCTTTTCTCCTCATATTGCCTCAATAAATGAGTCCATATCCAGCTTGAAGGAATTTTTCCACCACAGTTCTCTGGAAATTTCAGCTGGGCCTTACTGTAAGCTCAGAAGAAGCCAATTTCTTTTCCCAGTTCCACATCACAGCTCAGAAACTCCTCTCTACAACCCCTTCAGCAGCAGCACAGTAGAGTGAAGCTCCACAAAGGCTGGAGATTTCCTTCAATATACAGGCTCACAAAGTCAAATGAGAATTCAGAAAGCTCTAGTAAGGCCTTTCACCCTTAAAGTTGAAATCAGAGGAGCTGGCTTTTCCCCTACTCATAGCACTCACTCAATCTCTGCAATAAAACACAGAGGGCACACAGACAGTAAACATTCGCATTTCACATGGCCCTTAGTCACAAAGGCTTCTTCCTTGCATAGTTCTACCCTACTGTGATGCAAGAGAGGGGAAAAAAGGTCTAACAAGAACAATCTCGTGAATCCACTCCATGATTTCTATTTCAGGTAGTTCAGTGTGCTTTTAGATCACTACAAAGAAGCTTTTATTTTTCTGTATTTTTGGGTTGGTTCTCTTTTTTTGTGGTTAGCATAAGGATGCTTATGGTTTCTTTATGCTTACTGTTGAAAACATCTTTAATCAATTCCTACATTGCTCTGCAAAGGTTTGATTGATCTTTTCAGCCTTCCTCTTATTCACATAATAGACAAAATAGAAGAAAAGCCTTAAGAGTGAGGCATTTCTTGCTTGACACAGACAAGAAATTAAAGGAATAGGGGGCAGAAAGTAACTGTATGCACTTCCTATTCTTCTTATAAAAGCTGTGCCTTTGTGCAGATAGGAACAAGGGATTCATGCCCTAGTTCAGGCCCAACCCTATAAGTGTGTATAGGTGAGTTTATAGCATGCCTACTGGTAAAGATTGAACTGGGGATTTAAGAGCTGCTCCTAGAGTTACTGCTTCCTGCCCCATCAGAGGAAGATATCTACCTGTGCAGGTGAGAGCAAGTACAAAAGGGCAAGGACAAAAAAAGAAGAGCAGGAACATGGGAACTTTCAGGTCAAACTGGAAAGCATCTCCAGTATCAGACAGCTGCCAAGAGGGAAGTCTTTTTCAGTCCACAGTTTTGCACCAAGGTGTCTAAGCTTTTTTTTCTGATATTTGCCTAAGTACAGGAATTTCAGCTACTTCAGGGCAGGTGTTTTGCAAAAATAGTCCTAGCTTCTGCAGCCTTGCTATTACACTTTAATGGAGAAGAATTGCATCTTTGTGGTTAATGGATCAGTGACTGAATAAGTAGCCACTAACAACGGCTTATTTTACCACTAACTAATATCATTAATTCTCTCTCCTTTCCGAAAGGTGATGTTAGCCTGCTGCCATCCCTCACTGGGAAGTCATTCACGTTTAAGCTCCTGGTGATTCTGTGGGTCATGTCAGCTCTTCAAAACAGTGTAAGGAAGATAGCTTGAATAACTGAAAAGCTACCTGGCTCTAACATTTCATAGCATTGTTCATTAGCTTAGTACTAATAAACATCTCCAATCTACTTCATTATTTCCTTTTCAAAAGGACATGTGACTAGAATCCATCTCTAATCCAAACTGAATATAACGCTGCTTTCAGCAACAAGATGCTAGGCTTTCTTAATTCTGTATGATTCCTGCTTAAGAAAATATGCACTATCACAGCATTTGCCAAAAAGGAAAATATATGTGCAGGGATATGTAATTAATTTAATAACTAAGAGCCACCACAAAAAATCATATTACCAAATTACATAACCTATTAGCTCATAAAGAATAGTTTGATGAACAGAGAATGAATTACAATGAAAGGTTAAGCAGAAGTAAAAGTAGGTACACATCTTCTATTATTTGTGTTTCTTTTTAAATATCTATTTTTCATTTTGGAGTTTCTCATTCCCTTAGGTACAGCATGAACTTAAAAGCAACCTAGATTCTTCACAGGATTTTTAGAGTGTATGATGGATCAATAATTTGTTGGTTTGTTTATGAAATATGCCAACTTACTGGGACAGAGTCATTTTTAAGGGGAAAGAAAGATCAATATATATGTGCATAGATTTATGGGTGGTTTTGTTACAATCAAAATAAGTCTTTCTGTTAAAGAACTCTAAAAGGCAAGCTTGGCTTTTCTTTTTCATTGATGCATTGGCTTGAGCAGGCCACTAATTCTAAATGCTAAGAACTGTTACTTGTGAATCTTTCATCTGTTAAAATCCTTTTGGAGTTTAAGTAGAGTAAGTTCTAAAACCACCAGCAACAAGCCTACTAAGACTTTTAAAACATTATGATGACTACAATTTGTCCACTTCTTTAAATATGTGAAATGTTTGCCTTGAACTATGAATCTTAACCACTGTTGCACTTTTTATTCCATCAGGTCATATGGATAGAAGTGTTTCAGGAGAAAAAAGAGCACTAGATGGGAGGAAGAGAGGGCTTAGACCCCCAGTTCCTAGCTGCATCCCCCACACAGGGCCACAGCTTTTTCCTGGCTCTTGCAGCAGCAACGCAAGTGTGACAGGGAGAAAGATTGAGCCTAATGAGGAGATTATCCTGCAGCACCCGTGGCTGCAGGACACAGTGCACAGTGCATGCAGTACTGTCTGTATGGGAGTAGGGAACTTCCTCGTCCACACCAGTCTTGTGTCAGCTTTCAGTACTCTCAGTACCACGGTACACTCTAAAATTTAAATATCAAATTTACCTGTCCCCTTCCCTTTCTGCTGCCAAATCTGAAGACATACAAGTCTCTCAGGGTTTCAGTGATGCTAATACTGTTCTCTAATTTTTTGCTACCAGCCAGGAACATAGCTACCCATCTCCTGATGGCACACAGTACTCTTACAGCCATTCTTCCCACATCAGCCAGAACTTCAAACTAGGTGCATCTCTGCCTATCTCACCTCCAGCGTTCACTTTGATTATTTTCATATTCTCAGACTCTATACAAACCATGATAGTTAGATGGTGATAGTGCTGTATATACAGTATCTAACTTTTACCTAGCAGATACAGAATTTGCCTGGCATAGAGGTAAGAATAGTCAGTCTTTCCTCTTCCTGGGAAGGCCAGGTCACAAGACAATTCTGTAAAATAATCCTAGGAAAAAGGATAGCATCATCTTAAAAATGCTGAGCAAACCTTTTACATATGCAGCCTAAGGACTAGAACCTGTACCTCCTAGGTAGTCTGCTGTAAGGTGATCCTACAAGTGATGTCAGTTTTGACATTTGTCTGCCATGAAAATATCCAGAATCCTTCAAACCCACACTGGTCACTTAGCAGCTGTTATCTCACAAATAGGCATGATGCATGCCCAAACTGAGTGAGGCATGTTTAACCTTCCTGTATGTTGCTTCTAGAGGAGATGGATTTGAAATATAAAAATACAGCACTTGATGCAAATCTCACTGTAGTCAGTTGTTCACTGAATCTTAGTCACTGGATAATCTCTCACTGAACATAACGGATCTGAGATCCAGACTTTTCATGTGACTGTGAATTCTCTTTTGTCGCTGCTGGTATGGATGCATTCTCAATTTACTGAAAAAAATTTCAGAATGAACTGGCCCCTGCCCCCCTTAGCATATCTGTTCCACTTATGACAGGAAAGGTCTGTCTTTCAAATCAGAGTAAATACTGTAATCAAAGACACATTTTTTTTTTCCCATTTTACACACAAAGGATGAAGATTAATACATATTATTGCATATACTTTATATAATAATAGAAATAAAATATATAGGAAGAAAATGAACTATTTTATCTACTGGATAGATAACTGTACTAAATGATAACTTTTTTGTTAGTTTGAAAATGTCATTAAAGAATGGAATTTAGTACTGATTATTAAAGAAAAAATATAAAATTGCATATTTTTGGTCCTTCATGGAGGTTAATTTTTTGCATATTTTGTCCATAATTACAGTGCAATTCCACAAACTTTGCTTAGAAAACAAGGCACCACAAAATTGATTTTTACTGCTTGAGCAACTAAGCTAGTTTATTGATCTTTCAATCTTTGTGTGATTTCAGATATCTTCCTTAAAATACATTATAACAGTCCAGGTTTTGTGTGGGAAGAGGATAACATGATGCAAGCCACATACTAAACACAGTTAATTCAACTGTTTGTCATATTCTGTTTTCTTCCTCAGTGAATACATTCACTTCCACATCTTCTCTCTTTCTCCCTTTCCCTCTCCTTGCTATAGCATCCAGAGATATCAAAGGCATCATTAAAGAAATAAAAGAGAGAAATCAAGGAAAAAAGTAAGATCACCTTGTTAAACAAGTTCAAATGAGCTACTAAAACAAGAAGAAATGGCAAATAAAACAATAAAAATATTTTTTTAAAGATGCTATTATTAATATTTTGATTGTGATATGTCTCAGAGTCAGAGTTGAGAAGTGGAACTGTCCCAGCTCTTCAGTAATATGCCAAAGGTTTCCAAACCTAGCTATTTAAACAAGGTAATTTATTAGCTTCAATATCTTGTTATTCTCAGAATGAAAACAAATGTGCAAATTATATAGGAAATTTATTTTTCATTGTTCTAAGCTACAATTTCATTACATTATCAACAAAACAGTTGAAAAATCATAGAATAAATAAAGTTTTCAAGGATTTGCAGAGTTGCCTGTAACTTTATGAAAGTAACCAGAGGAAATTTACCTTTCTTGTCTTGTTCTGACTCTTTGGCTGTCATGGGTAAAATTCTTAGTTGTTGTCCTACTGATTAAAAAAAAAAAGGCATCAAACCACAACATTCACTTCTGTCAGGGCTGTCAAAAAGGTAGAGAAAATTACCCAAGAGTTCTGGCTGTTCTTTGAATAAAATGGAGAAAAAAGAACACATGTATTTCCTTCATTTATATTTTTATTTCTTTCAATGTACTTGTCCAAATCCAAACATAATTCCTTCCTGGGCTTTTTTTCTACCACTGTTGATTTTATTGCCTAATTTTTAAAAGAATTCAGTGCAACTTAAGGAGATGATTACATATCACAGATAAGTACCCTGGATGTGAGTGACTACACAAGTGGTGGCCAACTTCAACGGATAATTTACATATATTTATTCTGCTCCACAAAAACATACCACACTAAGTGTTAAATATTAATAATTACTATTTCTATTATGAATTATGTCTCTGTTAACTGTTATAACTACAGTGAGCTAAGCAAAGTGTGAAACTGTATAACAGAATTTTAAGGGACCTGAAATAATATTCTATTAATACATAATAATTAATATTCCTTTCTTTTGTCCTTTACCGTTTAATTCACAAACTCACTCAGAAGTAATAAAAAAATGTCTATATCACTCCAGAAAGTATATATGCAAGATGCTGTGCTAGCAGAAAGTATATATCCAAGATGCTGTGCTAAATTTTGTCTTTATTTATCCCATAAGTCTTTAGATTAATCCTGTTTGTTGAATTTGAGCTGATTAAGAAGATACACAAAGATAAATATGTTAGACCTCAACAATGTCCAGTTACCTGATGAGTCTACTTAAAATTACTAAACTGTTTACATTAGCCTGTATTAGAGATATTATTTTCACATTTATTTTATGCATGACTGTCCAAGAATCAAATGCATCTATTCTGTCAGTCATTGAACTATTCATCTTTTTTCTCAGTCCCTATTTATGTCTATTATTTATAGACAAAAATACTTATTTCAAGAAGCTCATGTGTTCTCTAGTACAGCAATACTCTGCTTTTCCAAGTTTCTACAACATGAACAAATAATTCCTGGTAATAATAATATGAATAATCTAATCTAATCTAAAGTCATAATGCAGGTGCTGGTTTAGGGATTTTGCTATAATTTAAAATGCCCGAAGTAATGATGAGGTGTTAACTGTCTTTGAACTTTCAATATGAAAACTAGAAACTACTTCTTGAAGATACTCATTTACAGATTTCATTAGGTTTTGTTGAACTGAGTAGGAAACTCTTGGGTTCATTATTTTTCAATTTGCTGGAAAAGATGTTCCATGACTGAGTAGCTGTTGACTGTGCTTAATGTTAGAATTCCTGAAACAATTACTAGTTTTGTTAAACCCTTGGAGATCAGATTACACCTCACCTTCAAAGTCCCAAAGGAATGAAATTCATTACAATTGTGATCCCATTCTTTGTGCATGTTGACAATGTCTTGAGAAAAAAACCCACAGTGATTGAAAAGACCACACAAAACAATTTCAAAATGCTTTAGGCACAAACTATGTGAGTGACAACTACAAATTTAAGTGCTGTAATTCTTTGATTAATATAAAGAAAGTGATTTAGATTATTTTGATAACAGCCTTTAGGGAAAAAATGACACTTATAGAAATAAAAAAATTTGAGGTTTGAGTTACTCGCCTAAGATGTGTTTTTATAAATAACCTGTCACCTGTATTTTGGAGGGAGAAGAAAAAAGCGGAGTTATTGGCTTTTTACAAAGTAAACTACCTACTGTATACTCCAGAAGTGACACTTACATTTTTTCTTACCATATCTAAAACCTCAAGAACTTGAAACATATAATAACCTATTACAGAGCCAGAGTATGGACACGATAAGAAAGCAAATTCAGAATTTACTTCTAGTTGACTAAAAAGAGCAAAACCATGCTCTCTTCAAAAAATGCTTCCATACGAAGACTTCTCTTTATTAACAGCAGTTTTGAAGACTGGCTGCACAGATCAATAATGTATAATCACGTAGTGCCTAGTACACTAACATGAAATAAAATTACCTGTTTTAAGAAGTTTATTTGAAGCCCAATTCTGCTCAAAGGTTCTACTCGTTTGCCATAAAAGAAAACAATGTCACTCACTTAGGTGGTCAAATAAAGAATTAGACACCTAACTTTGAAACTTCCTGGTTTACCAGTATTAATTTTTCACAATGAAAAATCTGGTACTTTTCAGTGTTTTTAAACAACACCTTTTGCATGACTCAGTATCTTCTCAGAAGGGAGAAACTGAGGAACTCTGTAGATCTGCAAAGAAATCCAACATGCCATTCCCCTCTATTCATAAACCTCTGAAGCAAATTTGTATCCCACCTGCTGCCCTTCTTCATTGAGGCTTGGCCCCTAGAATTATTCTGCCACTCACCGCTATATCTACGGCCTGCTTTTGTGTAAAAAGCTAAAAGGGAAAGATCCTGAAAAAGAGTATATTCCTCCTGTATCACTTGCTTCCCTCTCTGATAATCCAAAAGGTCCTTGCTTAGACAAAGTTTCGGCTGTTAGACCAATCAGTGCTAACACCAAGTAATGTACACCTTAACAGGAAGCGAGACAGCATTTGCTGAAGTTGTTGTCCTCTCATTTTTGTAGCTACTTTCACATCTATTTGATCCTTCAGCTCATTATTGAAGAAAATAATTTGATCTTACCCAACCAAGATATATCTTTTAGTGCACTGGGAACTGTCAAATACATAATACCCTATGTTGCATGATTTTTAAAGAAACACAAAATTTAAACTACTTTTTTCAGCTTTCTTAGTGCAAATAAGTACCAGTAAATTAGGGAATCTGCAGATGGGCCTAACAATGAGTTCAGTCAAAAGTTGTATCTATTTTGTACCTCATAATTATTTTGCTTTTAGAAACTGCAAAGACAGATAAAAATTTATAGCATGACTCATTGCTGAGGGGCATAAGAAACAAAGCTCACCTGGGCAAGTAAAACTGCAGATGTCACAGGCCCCATTGTGAAAAATCACTGAGTCAAACAGGAAGAGGAAGAAGAGTAAATTTACCTGTGTCAAGGCATTAAAAACCCAATTTTTTTCTCTCTTCATCCTCCTCAGAAGAAAAGACGCACATAGCAAGAGCATTCACATAGAGCACATATAAAAAACACAAGACAGAAATTCAGTCAAGTTCCTACTAAAGGAACCAACCTATTGGTAAGCTCAGATCATCATTAATGTTCATGATGAAATTTTAGGTGTAAGTGTTACATAAATTCCTATTCACAAGGATTTTGTATGTTTCAGATTGTCAACTGTGAAAAGGATTCTTAGGATAGGAGCATAGGTTCTTTGGATAACTCAGGTAAGAAGGGAGTTCAAGAGGTCTCAAGTCCAACCTTCTGTGCCCTCTGTTGAACTTTAGAATAGAATAGAATAGAATAGAATAGAATAGAATAGAATAGAACAGAACAGAACAGAACAGAACAGAATAGAAAGTTTAGTTGGAAGGGACCTACAAAATCACCTAGTCCAACTGCAACTTGCTCCAGTTTATCAATGCCTTTCTCTAGATGGGGTCTACGAGTGCTGAACAGGTGGGAATAATAATTTTCCTCCAGCTACCATCTATGTTCTTGTTAATATAGTCCAGGACCTTCTTTTTCTGCCAGGACACACTGCTGGCTCATGTCCAGCTTCTACAGAGCTGTTCTTCTGCCACTTTGTCCCTGGCCTGTATTCTCACAGAGGGTTTTCCATTCACATACACAGGGCATTGATGAATTTCAAAAGGCTCCTGTTGATCTATTCTTTCAGCCTATCCAGGTGCCTCTGAATGGCAGCCCTGGCCTTGATCACAATTGGTCACCGTCACCCAGTTTGGTGCCAGCTGCAAGCCTGAGAAGCAAGGACTTCATTGCTTTCTCCAGGTCATTGATAAATGTGCTTAAAAGGACAGGTTCCAGAATAAACCACTGCAGCTCTTGTCATTCAACTCCAGGTAGACTATGACCAACTAACCACTGCTCTCTGAACTTGATGATCCAACCAGACACTAAGGAACTTCCCCGATCTCCATATCTTTTCAAAGAAGTCATAGAATCACAGAATGACAGAATGGTTAAGGTTGGAAGGGATGTCCAGAGGTCATCTGGTGCAACCCCCCTGCTCAAGCAGGGCCACATAGACCTGGTTGCCCAGGACCATGTCCAGACAGTTTTTGAGTATCTCCAACGTGGCAGACTCCGCAGCCTCTCTGGGCAACCTGTGCCAGTGCTCAGTCACCCCCAAAGTAAAAAGGTGTTTCTTTCAGATGGAACCTCCTGTATTTCAGTTCATGCCCATTGCCTCTGGTCCTGTCACCGGGCACCACTGAAAAGAGCCTGGCTCTGTCTTCTTTGTAGCCTCCCTTGAGGTATTTATATATATTGATAAGATCTCCCCTGAGCCTTCTCTTCTCCAGACCAAACAGTCCCAGCTCTCTAAGCCTCTCCTTATATGACGGATGCTCCAGTCCTTTAATCATCCTAGTGGCCCTTTGCTGGACTCTCTCCAGCGTGTCCATGTCTCTCTTGTACTGGGGTGCCCAGAATTGGATCCAGCACTCCAGGTGTGGCCTCGCCAGTAGAGGGGAAGGATCATCTCCCTCAGCCTGCTAGCAACACTCCTCATGCAGCCCAGGATACCATTAGCCACCTTTTTGCAAGGGCACATCGCTGGCTCATGTTCAATGTGGTGTCCACCAGGACCTCCAGGTCCTTTTCTGAAAAACTGCTTTCCAGCCAGTCAGCTGCCAGCATACACTGGTACATGGGGTTGTAACTCCCCAGGTGCAGGACTTTGCACTTTCCCTTGTTGAACTTTGTAAGCCTATTTCTTCAACCTGTTGAGGTCCCTCTGGATGGCAGCACAACCCTCTGGCATATCAGCCAATCCTTCCAGTTTTGTGTCCTCAGCGAACTTGCTGAGGGTACATTCTGCCGCATCATCCAGATCATCAAAGATGCTGAACAGGACTGGATCCAATACTGACTCCTGTGGTACACTGCTACTTACTGGCCTCCAACTAGACTTCATGCCACTGATCACCACCCTCTGGGCCTGGCCATTCACCTAATTTTCAGTCCACCTCACTCTCTGCTCATCCAGCCCACATTTCATCGGGTTCTCGATGAGGATCTTGTGGGAGACAGTGTTGAAAGCCTTTTGAAGATAGAAAGCAGCCTCACAAGAGCACTTGCCCCCTCTCTCAACAACCTTGGATACAGACCACGGAGTTTTATGGGTCGAGTTTTCTCCAGTTACCCCTGCCTCAATCTACATCCACTGCTGGTAGTTCTTGAACCCTTTCACTAAGCACAGAGGCCAGGGACATCTTGTTGGTGAAGACTGAAGCAAACAAGGCACTGGGTGCCTCAGCTTTATCTGTGTATGCTGTTACTAAACCACCCATTCCATTCAGCAATGGGCCCACACTTTCCTTGTTCAGCCTTTTATTACTGATGTCACAATAGAAGTTCTTCTTGTTGCCCTTGATGTCTGGCACAGGTGTCAACTCCAGTTGAGGTTTTGGCCTCCTAACACCTTCCATGAATCTCTGGGCAATATTTCTTAAATTCCTTCTTCACAGCCTGTCCCAGCTTGCACAATCTGTGTATACTGCCCGTCAGCAGTGGAGCTCCACCGTGAGTCCTCTGCTTAGCTATGTCGGTCTCTTCACAGTGGTGTTTCTAGGCTGAGGTGCCAAATAAGTACTGCAGTTATACTGATGTGCTTATAATAGAATCGCAACCTAGAAAAATCTGTATGTATCATCAAATATATTGGATGAATGTAGATAATGAAAGGATGATGTACTGCCCGCTTAAAAAATCCCTCAGCAGATCTACACAACCTTAATGAAACTAGAGATGAGGGAAATGTACTTTAACAAAACATGTAATGAGGTACATGTTTAAGATTTAGCCTGCTGAGGAAAATCCTAAGGTCTGCCATTTTTAAAGGCATCTAAGGAACTTGGGCAGCTGGTCCCACAGCAGTGCCAATGGAGCTGGATACCCATGTTCCTTACGTACCTTTCAAGCTCACACCTACACAGGTTTGTGAAAACTTTGTAGATGGATGATAATGGAAAGGTTTCACCCTCCCATGCTTTGAAAGTCAATGATAAAATTTTAAATATGCAACCTGACAGGAAGCCAATCCAGAGAACAGTAGTGGTAACAGCATAATCACTAGGAACAGGAATACGTGGTTGCTGCAGCATTTAAACATGTTGGAGCCAGAAGCAATTTATCTGTCAGTGTCACTGATAAAGAAGGACAGTACTGTTACCTCAAGTTGATCAAGCATACACTGAACTCCAGCATCACTCATATTTCATACAGCTCCATCTAGGAGTGGCTACTCAATAAAAGATGCACTTACTGTGCACCTATTCCATAAACAATTTACATCATTGAATAGGAAACAGGCATTTAAACTATTGTCAACACATCACCAGAACCTAGAATGAAAGACCACCAGTTTCATTGACTTCAGGGGAATTTGGATCTATTGTACTGCTGAAATATTACATATTCAGGGAGAAAACCAAGTACTCTTCTCAAGGAAATTACTGTTTCAAGCAGACTGAACACGGCACACTAAAAAGAAGACAGGATGCACATGGGGATGCATATGTAGTATGTATTATATACCTGCATATATATATACACACACGTATCATTGTATTTGTCTGATCGATGATTCATAGGTTTTGTTCCCTTTTGCTTGAATAAGGATTCTAAAACTGTAATGCTAGTACAGTGTAATGTTCGACTGGATGGCCTCCCATGGTCCCTTCATACCTAAATTACTCTGTGACGACCCAAATTACTCTGTCAGTATGTCAGTAAAATCTCTGGGCAAAAATTTTAATTTTATCATCTTTTAAGTATTTAAGGAGGGATGGAAAAGATGAGGCCTGAATTGCCTCCTCCTGTACAGGAAACTGTAATGTGTCCAGTCTACATTCCCTTATGGTCAATAATAAGACTGAAAAAAACCAGCTAGCAGTTTGCATGCATAAAATATATTCTCGGGTATTTTATTATACTAGAAAGTCAGGTTTGAAAGGCAGAAACAGGTTAATATTGAGGAGAGTTTTGATTAAATGATCAAATATTGCTGCAGTGTGAATGAACCTGAAGCTATTTCAGTGAAAACCATAAAAGTTCTTCTGATTTATTTCAGGAGAGGAAAGAACTAAGACAGGGTTTTTTACAAACATATCTCCATCGCCAGATGATCTGTTGGTTTTGTGCCAAAAGACTACTTGTTGGTAGCTAGAACTTTAGAACTCTAAAAACCAAAAAATCTCTTCCTGAAACTCTGAAGGAGACATATAGAAGTGGCTAGTAAACGTCCCGTGAAATAGATCACGTAAACTTAAGGTCTGTTGAGAGCTCCTTTAATCCACCAAACTCCTTAAATAAAACATCATCTATAATGAAGAATTGTGCACCAGCTGTTTTAAACTCCATAGACAAGAAAAGGTAAATCCACAAAAGAAAACTAAACCGAAAAAGCCTCTGACATTACTGACAAGCTTTTTGGAACAGTCACAGTTGCTTCAAATGCAGCTTTGGAAGATCTACGGTATCACTTGGAGGCAATTCAGGCCTCATCTTTTCCATCCCTCCTTAAATACTTAAAAGATGATAAAATTAAAATTTTTGCCCAGAGATTTTACTGACATACTGACAGAGTAATTTGGGTCGTCACAGAGTAATTTAGGTATGAAGGGGCCATGGGAGGCCATCCAGTTGAACATATGGCTCAAGGCGTGCTTAACATCAAAGCTAGATCAGATTGCCTAGGGCCTTGTCCAATCACATTTTGAAGCTCTCTGCGGATGGGTATTTCACAACCTGTCCAGGCAAACTGTTCCAGTGCATTAATGCAGTAACTGTACTAGAAAAACAGTGCAAGCAATGGGAGGTGTCTGACAGCCACTGGGACATTAAGGATTTCCTCTCCTGCCAGCAAGAAGTGAGGCAGGGCTCCATGTCATGCAGAACTGCTTAGGCAGAGGGTTCCCAAGAAGTGAGCTACATACGGGAGCAGTGGCACTTCCACAAAGACTGAAGAGCACAAGGCCCTGCAATCACACGCAATTCCTGGCCGCACCAGAACCTAAGAAGACTTTGTAGAGGTGGCCTAGCATGTTCTAGTCTGAAGGGGTAGAATAGTGTCAGTGATACAAAAGGACCGACCTGGAAAATTAGAAAGTGGCTTATGTTGATATTGCAGGAAACAAGAACAAGGTGGAGAGGAGCTGAAAAGCTGTGATCGGCCCCAGGTTCCCTTCAACTGTTCTGGATGTTACCACATGATGTTGTAAAAATGAGTGAAATCAAGTTGCTTGCATGCTGGCGACACAAAAAAAGTATGTTGCTCTCAATAAATGTATGTTTGAATGAGGTTCTGAACACAGATTTAATGTCAATCATAAGGCTAGGATTTTTTGTTTTGGAGGAGAGAGATGACTCCATAGTAGCTAATTGTCTCTTAATAATAATGCAGTTCTTGCTTTGTAAGCAGCTCTGTGACTCCAACACATAGTTAGCTTTTTCTACATTCTTCCTTTTACTGCCCTTCAATCACTCCCTAACCAACTTGCTTTTGCTTCTCTTTTTGAATGATTCATCTGCTACTAAAATTAATTGTGGAACTGACAAGATGGGTCCTGCTATGACCAGTTTACTCCAGTTATGCTCTATATTATTTGCAACTTGTCTATTTAGATTGTCAACTCCATGTTTGTACAGGGCTTAGCAAAATGGGGATCAATACGTGGCTGACCCTTAACCACTGCAATAATAAATATGATTAATAACAATGTCAGGATTTTTTTTTTTTTTTGGTCCAAGAACACTAACAGAAACAAATTCATTGAGGAAAAATTAAAACCACAGTGGTTCCCACTGCCCTGTTCTCTCCATTCTACCTGCTGTTTAAATCCAGATTTACAAAGCCAAATAAACAGTCATTCTGCCTCAAACTTTGCTGACTTTTTTCACTGTATGAAAGATAAGCCATTGCTACTATACAGAGAGCAATACTTCATTCAGCCTCCAATATCTGATATCCTTTACTTCCCAAAGTTACCTTTAGATCATTAAAGAATTTTATCAGCTAGACCTTTTGCACTCTGATACCCATCAAGAGGAGAAGGGAGCTTCCAGTGTCTGCATGCTGATAAGAAAGTCCTGCTCAAAAAAATAAATTGCCATCTTCTGTCTTATTTAATACTTATTTGTTTTTTTGAAATGTAGTCTGTCTGAGAGTGTGATCAACTAAGATTATTGCTTTTCATGCAAAACAAGATCATTATGCTGTCCTACCACCTTCCCATCCGGTATTTAGCTGGTTATAATCTACTGTGCTTGTCATAAAATTACCTTATAAGCATCTGTAGGCAAGAGTATTTATATTACATGTTATAGAGAGCCTAGCTCTTCTTCATCAGGGCACTTCTATTATAAGTACTACCAATAATTTCAAAGTGGGGAAAAGAAAATTAATATGTTTATATTTAAACAATTGTAATCTTTCTATTTGAAAAGGTGCAGTGTTCAGGGACTGATAAAGGTGCCTCTGAGGTAAAAAGGATTCAAAATCTGATAATCCCCTCCACTTCTATGAGCAGAGAGGACCCAAATGAGCAGCTTTTGACTGAGGATGGACCTATGGGTATCTCCTGTCTGCAGTTAGGCACAATCACTGCCACAGCAGGCAGTTACTATCACCAGACACAATTTCTTGTGCAAATGTTCATATTAAAATCAGAAGTGTAAGCAATCGCCACTCTACCCAAGACTGAATATACGTGGTAAAAGCAGTTACTTAAGAACAACTGTGTTAGCTCCTTATAATAATTTTGCCAGAAAGGTTTTTGCATAGGGAAGGGAAAAATGTATCATTGACATCTGCTTTTTGCCCTCCATAGCTAAATGCATTTTCACCTCTCTTCTCAATACCCTGATATGCTTATGATGTATTCCTAAAAAGTCCAACAGCTCACAAATTGATGGATAGCAATTTTTCCCATGAAAATTACTGTGACAGAGGAGTGATGCAGGCAGGGACTTAAGAAATACATACATTCTAAATACATAGGCAGAGTGTGCATGGGGTGGGGGATTCAGAGGCAAGAGTCAGATCATCCTTATCATCAACTGGAGGAGATGCTGGGTTTTTTAGTGGCTGGTTTTACAGCAGCTGAGATCTTTTGAAATCATCCTTCACCAATCAATTGATACTGAGCTCTGCTAACTCTTGTCACTATACTGTTTTCCTGTCCTTCTGTCTGGATAGTCTTGCTGACCTTGATTCAGCAGAGGAAGACGATGAGGATGAAAACATAGCCATTCAGACAGAGAGCAAAAGCACTCACACTAAAAGATCTACGCTGGATATTCAGGCCCACAGATGAGGTGGCTGAGTCTGACAGGTAGCGCATCACGTTCAGAAAGGTCTCAGGCACTGAAAAGGCAGCGCCTTCCCCAGCAGGCAATCCTGATGATCTTGCTGTATGTTTAGAATAGGGAAATCAGGGCCTAAGCAGCATGGTGGCTGGGAGAACTAACAATTACAAGACTGCTAAAGCTAAGGAACCAGAAGTTGAGTGTCTGAGAGAGGAAAGAACTGTCAGCCAAACAGTTTAAAGTTTGATTTTGTTTCTGCAAGAATTATCACCTGTAGCAGTATCAGTTTAACTCAGAAAAGACAACGCTGAACTTTCAATTGTCACACAATTTAGTACAAGAGTACTTACACTAAATAAGGGTGATATTTTCTATTTTTGATCACTCTGTATTAAAAAGTAAAAAAATTTCTTTAACTACAGCAATCTTTCAGAATGCTTATGCCAACAAGAAACAGAAAGAGAAAATGAGCCCATTTTTAAGTGTCGTGTAAGACTTCATATCCAAATATATCACTTGTCTATAGTCAGATAGGCAATTTAAAAAAAAAAAACAATACCCCCCAAAAAACCCAAAACTTGAAAATACAGATTACTTAGTCTAATGCCCCTGTGCAACATATTTAAGTAGATTCTTAAAACAAGTTGTCAGGCCAGTTTCACTTGGTTTATTCATGTAATCAATATTGTCACACTAAATATTATTGTATGAAACAAACTGTACTTACAAAGAGGTACCATGGTGCTATTGTGACCGTGAGAAGCAGCAAGACTTGCTCTGGACATTCTGACCAGGACCAGTAGTATGCTGCAGTATATCTTCTCACACAGCTTTGCACAGTTAATCATTTCTACTGGTTGTCGTAAAGGAAGGGATGCAGAATCCTCACCCTGCCTCTGTGTAA
The DNA here is from genome assembly GCF_026419915.1 of Harpia harpyja. Taxonomy (NCBI): domain Eukaryota; kingdom Metazoa; phylum Chordata; class Aves; order Accipitriformes; family Accipitridae; genus Harpia; species Harpia harpyja. The sequence continues at coordinate 8,608,743 of NC_068944.1, forward strand.
TTTTCTCTGCTTTACTGGAAAACTGACTAATACAGGGTTAGAGAGAGGAAGACAACCACATTCCAACTGAATGCAAGGACTGTTATTCTACCTTGCCTTTACAATTGTGGCTTAGTGGCAGATAATTGCCTTAGCCTCCAGCCGTGCCTTTCTTACGGTTCTGGGAATACCCTGGCCTCCAGGAACTTTGCAAGCTAGAAAGCAAGACCCAAGTCTGATGCATACAGCAATCAACGCCTTATGCTATCAATATTCTTTTTTTAAGTGTAAGGTAGAAGATTCCTGACAACACAGTTCCAGTAGAGTCAGTCAGTCCAGAGATGGTAAAATATGATCACTGTATCCCTAACATGAATTCCCTGGGTATCCACAGGACTGTGAATTAAACTGTGCTGCACTTTGGTAAGGGCCAACTCTGCCCAGCTCTGCCAAGCAGAAAAGGCAAAGTGTAAAAAGACATTGGCTAGACATTGGCTATCATTGCCTGAGAGGGCTTCTCTTTCTCATGTTGTCAACATAAGCTCTAAATTCAGTGATAAATAAAGTGTGAAGGAGAGCGCTGGATATCAAGCCTGAGGAAAGGCAAGTTATAATGATTTCATATTAGCTGTTAAAAAACCTCATTCAAAACACAAGATCCAGGATTTTGCAGCAGTGCAGAGTGTTTCAGGCTTCATAAAGACACATATTCAAGGTTTTAATTAGCACTGTGACAGTTTCGAAACTGCTGTCAATCAATCTTTGGGAAAAAAAAAACACTTGTCAAGTTTGCATGCCCAGGGAGAGTTAAATTGAAATTAAAGTGAATTTTAAAAGATGGGAAATAATTAGGGCACCAGGAAAAAGAATCCAGAGAAAAAGAAAGCTGTGAGAGGAAAAGTACGTTACTAATTATGCTTTTTTACTTTTTCTAATTAATCCTCATTCCAGTCCCAGCCCACCTTTAATAAAATTAATGAATGATTATACAGGGAGTGTTATACTGTTCAATATTTGGTTATGCAGATTTGCCACATCATGTGCATGCATAAAAGCATGCCCAAATGACCAAGTATGTGCCCATCAGAAATGCAGCAGAATGGTCTACACTATACAAATGAGAATCCCAAACTCATATGTACAATTTATTAGCATATTCACACAGCCCAGTTTCAAGTGCAAAAGCAAAGTTGCATATTCCCTAAAGCCTGCTCGAGAAGATTACAGAGGATGTTCACATAGAACAAAAGGGTATCAGCATCAAACACTTCCATTCTCCAGTCGGTGCAGCTCCCATGCAAAAGCTGAAATCTGGGAGGATTGCAAACATTAGCTTGTGAAAGAGAATTGTGGGAAAGACGTAAAACTACTGTGAGACAGGCACCCAAAACAGTAAGCTAACAGAGACTCCACAAAGCAAAAGCAACAAGGGAGTGAAACATGGAGGAAAACCTGACATTGTGCTCTGAACAGACAGCTGGGTGAAGGGAATACACCAGAAACCCTCACTGGAGAAGACAAGCAAGACTTTACTTTGCTAAAGGAGAAACGATAATCATTGTCATAGCTCCCGAAGCTACCACATTCCTATAAACACATATATGGGAGTGAGGGGATGTACACACATGTGGTTTATAGATTGAAACATATACAAAACATACAAAACGTCTTATATAAGTCTATACAAAACGCCCTTTATCTACAAGGTCAGTAGAGATGCAGTGGCATTTATACTTCTCAAGCAACCAGCTGTTCATGGTGCAAATAGAATGAATTTACATACCCAGTGAATAGGAATGATATCTATAACTGCTGGTGGCTGTCCTGAAACGTGGTTAATACCCTATGTCTGACTCACTGAGCAAAAGTGGCATCCTTCTGCAATGTTTTGTGAACCTGACAATTAAGTGGCAAGTAAGACAGGAGAAGGAAAACTCAGCTCCCACATAGCAAAGGGGTTCAATTCCCACCCACCGTCCTACTTCAGAAGCCCTAGCTTTATCATTAAAGGAACATGCGAGGTCACTCCAAAGTGATAGTTCATAATCCTAATGTCAAAACAAAAAAGCTTTGATAAGGGCAAGCTTTAGCTTACAAGATTTTATACTATAGACTCAGAGGAGCTGCTCTTGCCTAGCTGGCCCGTGCATCCATGGGGTTCTACTTCTGGGAAAAAAAGTGATGTACAGTATTCTGGAGAAGTCTGTGTGCACTCTGTTCTCTCATGGCCAAGCCCTCCACTGGGAAGGTAACATCCTTCCCAGCTCTTTCCATTCTTCTCCAAGAAAGTGACCATGTGCTTAAATGTGAACCTAAATGCTAAATGATGTTGATATAAATAAGTCAGAGACACAGTCTCTTTCAATCCCTTCATATTTAAAATCTGAGTACATGAAAATAAATCCGGGACCTCTCCATAGCTCACTAATGTGTCTTAATGATTCTGCAGCTCACCCATAAGATGAATGAGCAAGCTGAATTGGCTCCCACATATTCACTCTTTTTCTAAGCCAATTTTCTTATCCCTACTTTCTCTTTTATTTCCCAAGGTAGAGATGCTGGACCTCCAAACAAGAGACACAACTGAACAGTTTCCTGCAATGCTCCCACTGAAATGGTAACTCTATTTTAATCTCACCTTTTAAACAAGAAGGGTATCGTTGCTTTTAACAGGCATCTAAGATATAAATAGCCAATATCTGCACTCTTTTTTCTTGAGTACCACATTGAAACAAGGTAACTGCACTAAAATTGTATTTTACAAAAAAGCTGGTTTTTTTACAAAAAAGCTGTTTTATTTCCAAAAAAGGCAAATGTCATTGGAACATTTCTCAGCAGAGAAGTTCCACCTGCTGCAGAATGACTGCTCTTAAACATTTCTGCAAGAGTATGGTTAGATCCATCAAAATACCTACGTTCAGTTTCACAAACTGCTAATACTTTAGACTGCCAACATAAACAGCTTTCCATGGCCCCTACCTGCCTTTATGCATGTACAGTTCTTCTGCTGGCAAATACATAGTCTTTGAAAATGTATTGCAAACTGAAATGATATCAACTGCTTAACTTCACCCTGTGCATTGAGGCTACATATGCTGCTACTTCTAATACATGCCCTGTTTTTAAAATATATCCCTTAGTGTCTACAGTTTTAACAGACATGTCACTGCAAACAAGTACAGACAAATATTGTGACACTTGAGTTCTTCATTAGAACAAATACTGATCTATACAGTTCTTCTTTTGTGTATAGAAAGTAAAGCATCAGATAGCTTCAGAAAGTCAATTAAAAAGAGAGACTGTGCATCTTAATCACAGGGCTTTTCCTATCTATTTTTTCCAGTAGTTACTTAAAACCACTAACTTGAAATCAGTCACGCGCTGTCTTCAGAAGTTCACTCAATCAAAGGGCCAAGCTCTGAGTAATCAAAGATCTTAAATCACTGGAGCTCCCAACATCAGCCACAGGAGGATTAAAAATCCAGTAGCCAGAACTCAATTCTTCGATCTAGCGAGCACCAGCGCATTATGAGAAGTCCCTAAAGCCCTAGATCACAGCCCAGCCTTTGCCTACTGTGGAGCTAAGTGGAAACTGTCTTTAATTCCTTAGGAGATCCTATCTTGCCAGATGAAAATAGATATTGGCCTCTGTGTGTAGGATGATTAGAAGAATGGAAGAGGATTAAACAAGATGCAAGGGGAAAGGCTCAGAGTGGCTCATTTACATGGTATTACCGCTGACAGATAGGTGTTAACAGAACAGAGCAACCTAAAGGCAAAACTGTATCTGAATTAAAGCTGTATTTATTTACTCAAGTTATAAAGGGATTAAGTCCTGTTTATTTTACCACATCCAGCACTGTTTTATCTATTAAGCACTTTGATGCTTACTCAATTGTTCTGTGTCACTCATTGCACAGCTTTTTGGGGATGTGTTTATCTTCATTTAAAACAGAAGCTTTTAAATGTTTCAAACATAAAATATAGATGCTAATGGCAAGTTAAACATTCACGGCTGTCTTCTTGTCTCCCAAAATGGAGACATTTTTAAAACAGACAATGGGAAAAGTAAAAAGCACATTTATAAGTACTTTGTAGATTGCTGACAGGAAGAACCAAATACAGGAGAACATGTGTCACACCCACACCCCCCCGAGCACAGTGTCACTGACACAAAATCATTGTATTTCTATTAATTTCTAATTATTCAAAAAGCTTTAATTAGGCAGAAAAATGACTTAGCAAAAATTCCATCCAATCCAAACCATTAGTCTTTCTGGGAATCAGTGAGTTTTCTCAAAAGCCAGTTTAACATCTCATAAAGTAGCTACCATTTTACTCTGAGTGAAGCCCTGTAACAGCTGCTCCCAGGTGATCCAGTTCTCAGGGGACTACAGAAGCTTGCCCTGCTCTGCCAGCAACACCAGAAAAAGAGTTATTCGTAAGACCCAGTCTCAGTGCTGCTTGACTGCTCTTATACCCTTAGCTGCCTCATTTACCATCCCAAGTTTGCACATGATGCTTATTATCTTCTGCGAACTGAAAAGCTAACTGTACCACTTAGCTTGCCCTTCCCTGCTTGTGTTCCAGCAGACCTACTTTCCTTCTCCTCCCTTCTTCTCTTTCTGCTCCTTGCAATAATGCCACTTTGCAATTGTTTGTGTCATCGCCCAAAAGTAGCCAACCCATTTTGCATGAAGTATGGTGACAGTGGTGAGAAGAGAGGAGGGGATGAAGACAGACAGAAGCATAGAGAATCTTTCAGAGTTTCATTTTTCAGTCCCATACAGAGCTACCGCTGCTCAGTGCTGTTATGGGTTTGCCTATGTTCATACTGTCCGCAAGGAAATATTTACAAAGCCATCAGGACTCACTCGAGTGCAATCACATTCTTATTAATTAGTACATCAAGGGTCCAATGCTACATTTTCTGGTTCCAGCTGGGACAGAACTGATGTGCTAAGAGGCTGTGGGAATAGGCTTCTGCACGTTTCTTTTCAGCAGAGAAAAAAACAGCAGGTAAAAGACAATGGAAGAAAACTTCTGCTCCAAATTGTACAAGAAATAGTGAATTGTTTCTACAATCTGAAGACTCAGCTCCATGCAAAACCACAGCTAATAAGACTTGCCATTGTACCCTAGACCCATTATAAAAGGCCCGTTCCAGATGAAATAGAGGCAAAGCTAAGTACTTGGTAGGAAAAGCTTCCATATATTGCTGGGAAAGGCTGTGCTGCTTTTGTTATTAAGGCATCTCACTCTTCTTTGTGGAAGGCTTACTATTCATAGGAAGCTATCTGTGCCATGATGGCCAGTAAAATCTGTGCAAACACTTCTGAAGCTGAGCTCCATTCCCCAGAAAGGTTATCATCAAACGGGCAAGAAAAACAAACAAGCAAGCAAACAACTCCCCCACCCCCCCAAAAAAACCCCAAACAAACAAAGACAAAAATGGATTGAAGACATAAGTAATAGACTCAGTCCTGCTCTGAGAAAGCACCCAGGAGCCTTCGTGTCATGTAGGGCAAGTAACCCCTTGTAAGTATAAGGGTCTAGCAGCACGTCTGTAGCTGGGTTCATATCTCCATGTTCATCACAAGTAGGTCCTCCTTCCAGTCACCCAAGCTGTCCAGGGCGCTCTCAACACGCTCCTCAACCATCCCAAGCACTTTTTGCAGTAATGTTCGTGACCCTGCCTGCAGTTGAAGCATGACCTACTTACAGTTGATTTTGAAAGATAGTGTGACCCTGACATTGTTGAAGATTTTTTTCTTGGTAGTGCAGTTCCTTGTATTCTCCTACAAGATCAGACTCTGCCATTAATACTTTAGATGTGAATACTGGCCCTGTTACATCAGGTACACTATTATGCACAAAGGAAACAAGATTGAAGTAAACAAGATTTCCAGGCATTAAATAATAATAAAAGAACCCAGAGACTTTAACGAGCCTTTTTATAGAGCTTCGATGCCTCTTAAAATAAATAGGTCAGTGTTGATAGAAAGACTGGGCTCTGATTTTATCCTTCTATATTTTCAGATGCTTTCCACCATCCAAGCACAATATGAAGAAAAAACACAGGCCTATCTGTTCATGCTTCTCTAGCCTTAGTATTGATATTAATGCCAACAAAATTAGTAATTTGACAATTAGTTTTCCACTTACCTGAAAAGACATGAAAGGCAGAAAGAAAGTAGTTTAACTAGATTATAATGTGGCTGTGACAAGTCAGGTTCCTGTCATGTTATAGCCTTCCAACTTTAACATTTTCATGTCTGCTTGGCAGGTTATTAAAATAAATGAGGGTGTGTTGGACTGCTGTTGCACTTTTCTCTAATGGGAGTTCAGGAATTTGCAAGCCGCTACCATAAATTGACCGATCGTGAAGTCTGAAAGAAGTTGGCTAAAGTGGACAATTAGGAGCATTTCTCCACAGCTGAGTGAAATATTCCTTGTTATTTTAATAATTCAGGCACAGGCTAATTTTTGGAGGCTGAGTTTGTCAAGATAATGTGCCTTGTGCTTGTCTGCTTGTCATTTTTAACTCAATCCCACATGTTACAGGTGCAGTCTAGCTTACAAAACAGGCAAATCACTCACAGTGGAATTTGCATACGGAATATAGATATATTGTACTAAGGAAAAACAGTCCAAGAAGTCAACAGATAGCTGTGATAGGAATGCACATGATGGTAAAAACTTTTGATGTTTGATAGCTGTTGTATCCCTCTTTATGCTGATATAATTAAAGGTGCTATTTGGCACTATGCATACACAAATATGTATAATGTAAAGCATCATGTAGATTTCTTCATAAAGAGAGATGGTAAGGCCACAGGAATCCCATGTGGCCTGCAGATGTTCTGGGTAGACTCAGTTGCCTTTTTCAACTTAAAACATCTCAATGTCAAAAAATGTGGAACATGCAGGGAATAGTTACTTCCTTCAACTGAGAGGGTGATGTCTCCTTTAAAAAGATGAAGCAGCTTCTATAGACATTATTATACCCAGCTTCTGAAAGCCAAGGCTACACTACTGACCCAGAATTTTGAAACCTCCAATTCTCTTTTTGCTTCTATGTCACTTACCAGTTGCTTCTTCTCTGAGAGGCAGAGAGAATGGCATTCTCACCATGCATTTTTTCTCTCATTTTCTCAAGCTGGATTTCTGGCCTAACCTGAACACATACAGAAGCATGTGTTCAGGTCAAAACTGGTTGAGAAATTCTTTTAACTTGCTACAACCTTCACCTGCAGATTTAAGACTTAGCGATGAGCCAGGAGAATTCACTCCAAGACAAAACAATTGCAAACTTTCAGTGGATAAAGCATTTCTAGGACAGCTTCTTGAAGGTCAGCTCAGACCTCTATAATAGCAGCCTATAATGAAGACACCAGGAACTATATCATCCTAAGGAACATCTCCACACTGCAGCAACCTTGGGGAAGGCACTGTGTACCTTCTCTGACATGCCTTGCTAGTTTCATAACCCCAGAAGAACCCCATTACAACGACCATCAGGGATGAACACCCAGGGAAGAAACACTGGACTCATGAGAGTGCAGTTAGATGTTTACCCAGAGGGTAAAGAATTCCAAATTACTTGTGAAGGCTGGGCAATAGCTGCCTTTTAGTCTTCTCCACCACGAGATACACACACACACAAATGTATGTATGTGTATGTATCTGTTTATATATTTATGTATATATATGAATATATATTTGTATATATGAATTTATCTATTTTAAGGTGTAGGCAAATTCAATTCATAACTGCCATTTTATCAATCAGATTTCTCCCCTGAGGTCATGCAAAAGAGTTCTTTGCTAGAAGACAACAAAACATACCACTTTGAGCTCACCAGTCAAAAGGGTCATGATGCCACCCGATCTCTGGTGTTGCCATCACCCCTCTATATTCAAGTAGCAATGGAGCAATACTACCATCTCCTACTATGAAACAAAACTGAAGGCAATTTTATTAACTGGGTTGAGAGATGGAGGATATGGATCCCCAATGGCAACAAAGAAGAGCCCATTAAAACATGCAGGACCGTGAAAGTTCTGGTGGAGAGAGAGCGCTCTTACACTTAACAGTGATGTGCTATGAATGCTTAAAATAATGCACCATGAGAGTTCATGTTCTCAGGCCATTCCTAGAGATATTCTGAAACACTGAGAACAATCTGAATTCCAATATTTGCATGCAAACCAGGCTACCCATGTGTGAACATGAGCATTTATCATATATTATTCATTTCTGATTGCATTTTGAAAGTTTCAGTCATTCAATCAGAGAGCAAACTCAGTCCTAGGCAGCTGAAGTGGCCACTCACTCAGCATGAGGAATGAACAGCACAGAGTGAACAGCTGAAGCAAACAGTTCAACAATTCACTCTCAAAGGCTATTGATATAAAATTGTCCATGTAACAAAGCATATCCATAAACAATCAACTTGCAATCAGCAATCTGCAAACAGAATTCATGGAATGAATTACATGTTAGAAATTAGTCTGAACAGCTCTGATCTTCACACATGAGGAGCAAAAGTCTTTATGTCAGACCTAAGACATTGCTAAATAATGAAATAGTGGAGACAAGGGATTTGAAGTCTATGCATGCTACCAGTTTCTAAGAATTTAACTTCAGAAGCTTCAGAAAGGGGACCATGGCTGCTGCGTCTGGACTTGAGAGAGGAAAAGGTGTCACAACCCAGGCTGGACAGACTAGATAGGGGTCGTGGTGAGTTTGGAATTCCCTCAGGCTAAATTAAGATGAAACGATCAGTTGAACGTTTTATTCATGGCAGAAGCAGCCTGAACTTGGGAAGTGTAACAGTAGGTGGTGGGGCTTCTCACAACAGGAATTGGCATGGCACTACCTCAGTAAACAGTGTAACCTGTGGTAACCATATACATCAGTTCAGGGAATAAGGAGATCCCTCCTGTTGAGTCATGAGGTTCAGAGCAGACCCCCTTGCTTTCTAAACTCTGTCTCAGAGAAGAGCCTAGGGGCAGCTGGATCCACTCCTAGTCCCAGACTTGGTCAATGGTTTTATGTCTACAGGGTTGAGGTGTAGGGATTATGAAAAAGGAGACAGAAAGCGAGAGAGACAGAGAGAGGAAGAGGAAAAGAAAAGAAAGATTTCACTAGTCCTGGTGTCCTAGTTTCAGCTGGGATAGAGTTAACTGTCTTCCTAGTAGCTGGTACAGTGCTATGTTTTGAGTTCAGTATGCCAAGAATGTTGGTAACACTGATGTTTTCAGTTGTTGCTCAGTAGTGTTTAGGCTAAAGTCAAGGATTTTTCAGCTTCTCATGCCCAGCCAGCGAGAAAGCTGGAGGGGCACAAGAAGTTGGCACAGGACACAGCCAGGTCACCTGACCCAAACTGGCCAACGGTGTATTCCATACCATGTGACATCCCATCTGGTATAGGAACTGGGAAGTGGGGGCGGGGAATCACCGCTTGGGGACTGGCTGGGTGTTGGTCGGCAGGTGGTGAGCAATTGCACTGCGCATCATTTGTACACTCCAATCCTTTCATTATTGCTGTTGTCATTTTATTAGTGTTATCATTATTATTATTAGTTTCTTCTTTTCTGTTCTATTAAACCGTTCTTATCTCAACCCACGGGTTTTGCTTCTTTTCCCGATTTTCTCCCCCGTCCCACTAGGTGGGGGGGAGTGAGTGAGCGGCTGCATGGTGTTTAGTTGCTGGCTGGGGTTAAACCATGACACCTGGGTCCAGTGTTGGTCCAGCCAGCCTAGGGGTCCAGCTCCAGAGGGGGGTTGTGCATGGGGCTTCAGTTCGTGCCCTTTAATAATCTCCTTGCCCCTCCTTCGGGCAGGCACTCCAACTCATTAGGCTAATTAGGTTTCATGCGCGGTTTGTGCTTTCAGAACCTTCAAGAAATGGGTCAGTGGGCTTGGGGGTCATTTGGGGAGTAACTTCTCCCTCCGTGCAGACATAACCATTGTTTGATCTTTGGCCATACATGGTGAGCTGCCCCGCTCAGCATATCAGAACACGGAACTGTGCATCCTCCTGCACAACCTCTGCTTGCTGTTGCTGATGTCCTGTGCTGATCGGCTTCTAACTTGTGGTTTGTTTTTATGCAGAACTTGTCCCACCACAATGTTTGAGACATTAACTCTTTCAGTATCTCACAAAAGGTTAACATATGAGCCTAAGACCATACTCAAGGAACTTGCCATCTCTGCAAGGAAACAATGAGCAGTAAGGGTAGGCAGCAAAACTCATCTCTGGTAAAGTAGAGCATGAAGTGCCCAAAGATCAACAGTGGATCAGAATCAACACAAATGTCAGACGTCCAGCTTGAGAGGTGCCTTCAACAGGGAATAAACCAAAGCTAACAAATCACAATATTACTGAGATGGCAAAAGAAATGTCTACAGTCTTATCGATGCAACTATCATCCTATGGTACCTCAAGTTAAAAAATTAAAATCTTTCCCAGGAAAGGCAACAAAATGAGCAGAAGAAACATGTAAGCTGGTGACTTCACTCCTCATGCAAAAGAACAATGTCTCAGGATGTTACTGATGCCTATTTACTCATTTATTTCCCCTTCTCTCCAGCAGATTTTAGCAGAAAGCTTCTCTCCATTGTGTTCCCCAGCCCCCTGCTCCTCTCAGAGGAGAAAGGGGAAGAAGGAGACTGCATTCTTGTTTACATGTCAAGCTTATACTGATGTAAATATGAGTTGTGTTACTTTATATCAGGTTGCAGGATCAAGAGGCATGACAGCACTTCTGGTAGTATAGATTCCGTGCCTTTTCGGGACTAGATAACATATAGACAATTACCTCTGAAAATGATTGGAGGATCTTGTCTGCTTGTGGTTCAAAAACCACAGAAAATGTTTTTTTTTTTTAAAAAAAAGTTATTTTTGTTAAAGGCAGTCACTTGAATCCAATGCGTGTCAACAATATGAATTAAGTACACTGAATATGGAACTTAAAATGTCAAGAACATTAAACCTGACATTTTAAAGTCATAACAACAGAAAACATGGTGTATGTTTGGCCCTCAAAATACATTTTAGTGGCCAAGGGGAAGAAAGGAATTGCCATTATCAGCAACAAATTGAGACCAGAAACTAACCATAATTCCACAATATTTAGAGGTTAAGGAACATATTCACAAATGCTAGTGTTTGCCTAATTGTGTATGTGACTACCATTGAGCAAATCTGAGTTCACACACACTTTGTCTCTTTAACGCTAGAGGGAATATCTTAACACTTAGAGATTTGCAGCCGTAACTTTACAGAATGAGAGCACACTAGTGTGTATGAATGCAGATATTCCCCATATGTACATGCAGATGTAATATTTTAATGCAGATGCAGTGAAGGCCCTTTTATAAACTTAATCTTAAAATTAACTTAAAATAATCTTAAAAATACTTCGATTAAAATATTTGCATGTAGAACTGATTTTGAAGCAGCATATGTAAATTCTGATGTGCTGTACTCTCCGTGTAGTTAATATCTGCAGTTCTCTTTTGCAGAACCATACAATCGTTAATGCCTGTATTTTATTACAAAGACGTAGATTCAGAATCCTGAATTTTCCAATAGAACAACAGGGCAACTACATTTCTATCATCATGCTTTCCTTCTTTTTTTTATTCAGCGTAATTACTAAACCATCCTATTGTCTGAATAATTTTTGCAGCTTCACCTGATATTTAATAAAGAGAGACTGAAACTGGTTGAAACTCTCCCTAAACGAAAGAAGATACGGCACTTCTTTTTAACAGGAAAACTGTAGTTCCTTCAAGGATTCATTTATGAGTATATATAGAGACAAACATAAGTCCAAGCCCATTTAATTCTGCATTGTGACACATAATGAAGCCTGAAATATCTCAATGAGAATAAGCATTTGACATTTATAGACAGGTTTTAATATAAACCACATAGTATGACTTACCTGGTATGTCTGTAACTAAAATGTAAAGGATAATTATCAGAAAGGTTAAAGAAGCCTTGATATTTCTAAATCTTCTATGGAATTCCAACCTGCCAAAATACAAACAGTGCTGGAGCATGTCCAGAGAAGGGCAACCAAGTTGGTGAGGGACCTGGAGCACAAGTCTTATGAGGAGCGGCTGAGGGATCTGGGGTTGTTTAGTCTGGAGAAAAGGAGGCTGAGGGGAGACCTTATCGCTCTCTACAACTACCTGAAAGGGGGTTGTAGTGAGGTGGGTGCTGGTCTCTTCTGTCAGGTGGCTGGAGATAGGATGAGAGGAAATGGCCTCAAGTTGTGGCAGGGGAGGTTTAGGTTGGATATTAGGAAAAAATTCTCTACTGAAAGGGTTGACAGGCATTAGAACAGGCTGCCCAGGGAAGTGGTTGAGTCACCATCTCTGAAGGTATTTAAAAAGAGTGTAGACAAGGCACTTCAGGACATGGTTTAGCGGTTTCGTGGGCATGGTTGACGGTTGGACTCAATGATCTTAAAGGTCTTTTCCAACCTAAATGATTCTGTGATTCTAGATGTGGACAAAAAGCATTACAAAAGCTTAATGACTTTTGTAAGTCATTATTTATTATTAAAATTAATAATATCTGACATTATCAGTGTATGTTCATCAAATATATATGGCACTTGAAGCAACTTTGTGATAAAAAGGTTACATTCCTCAATGTTTGAGATTTTATCTACCTCAGTCCATTGTAAAAATGGTTATCTAGCACCTAATAAGTGATCCAGTGGAAAATTTAGAAATATGCTGAAACGTATTTTCACATATTTCCCCCAAAATTCCAAGGTGACTGCAACTTGGTTTGGAATTGTCAATTCACTGTTTGAACAGAGCAAATAAGACTGGTTATGTCATGGTATATTATACCATGATATATGTGGATGATAGTATGCGATCATATTATTATACAATTACATAACTATATAAAATATACATAATATTGCATATTAAGGTTAAAAAGAACCTTTCTAGAAAAAACTCTTCTCTTACTGTCTTTTCCCCTTCAGGAAGCTCTTACAGAGAAACCTGCCCTTTACAGAAAAATTATAGTGATTAGTTCCAATAACTTGCACAGCTAATTAAATATTTACAGTATCAGAACATACAGTAAAAACTCATTTGCATGGACCTAGGTGACCTCGTGTGGATTATCAATTTTTGCAATTAGTGTGTAAATAAACAAACAGGATTAAAAAAGTCAAGGATACTGCATCACAGAGTGTACTTTGTTCATTTATTTTGACAAGCACAGTTTTGTTTTAACTGTGAATAATAATGCTACCAATCATTTTATAGTTAAAGTCTTATGGGATGTTTGATTAAAAGAATGTACTTTGAAAATATATCTGCAAGGATACAACAGGGAGATAAGTTTAAAAGCAAATTTGATCTAATGATATCTGTCTTTTCAAGGGAGTTTTAACTTTTTTTCCTTTCATCACAATATTTCATTATATGTTCTGGTTTCAATAAACCACAAAATCTTTTTCCAGTTATCAGTCGCTGAGGCAAAATATTTTTTTTTTTTTTTAATTTCACACTTCCACATACTTTTTCCTTACTTTACTCTTTTTCCGGTGTTTTCAAGGGTATCAACTTAGTTGTGTAATGTTGGGAAAAGCAGATTCTCCATGCTTTGGCTTACCCACCTACAAAAACTGTGTAACATGCTGATTGTGCAGAATTAGTATGATGTTTAATCAATCTTCATAGAAGCACTCAGCTTCAGAATCCTAGTAGCACATATGTAGGAAGTAGGAACACATTTGATTTCCTATGTTTGCAGCATCAACAGAGTGGTAAAGTTCCACTTTTTAAATGTTAAAATTATTAATGAGTCATGCTTTTCACGTTTTAGAGACAGAACATGCTAGTAATTCTCCAAGTCAGAGCTGCCATTTTGCAAATGCAGCACTGAATATACTGGAAGTGTATTAAGGTATAAATGCAGCTCCATAGTAGTGCTCCTGAGACAGAAAGACTGTCAGAGTTTTTTCAGTATGTTCCATTTTATTTTTCTCCAGTGTGTAAAAATGTTAATGCTTAAGAACAGGACTTGCTATATGTCATCAAACTGTCTTTTTAATGTCTCCCTGTTCTGAGCTATGTTCCCTATGACCAATTTTGTTATTGGATTGCTAACACAGCAGCTGCTTAAATAACTGTTAAAGATTAATTATTACCATTATTTCACAGGAGCTCCCAAAACATATCAAATGCTAGATAAACTTTATAGCAAGATAGGGACTGTCCCCACCTTCAACTCCCCACTCCCCCGTCCATGCGATGGGAAAAATTGTTCAGAAATGTTCCTAGTTCATCGCCTGTGAAAGTCAATAGACAATCGATCAGGCTATACTCTTGCAACTAGAGGTCACAATTAGAAAGTCTGTAACACTGTATTGCTTCATAGATGTGATAGCAATTATAGTGTAGATGTTTAGTAAGTAAAACAGCATGTTTTTCTCACCATTAATGTTGTTTCTACCTGCTAAAACACATCTCTCTAAATAGATTTGTTGGTTAATAATATTTTAAATTAATGTCTTGTGTTGATCATTAAAGAACAGATTGGAAACTGAAGTAGCTGTGCCTAATTGAGTAACTATTACTACCCCAGTAATGGGACATGTGAAGCATTTTATCTGCTTTCTTTGCAGATTGTTAATTTAAATGGATGGCATAGCCATAAACCAGTTAGACTTAATCAGCTGAACAAAACTGCAGAAAGACAATGTAAGGATCATTTTAATGCTAACTCGGAAAACTACAGCTGTTGTAAAATATAATAATTAATAGACTTGATGAGAAACTAATTTCTGGAAAACTGGACATCATTCTAAAGCTACTCATGGGTAAAAGTCCCTGAATTTCTTCAGCACACAGCCTGAAATGGTCTCATTTTCTCATGAGAAAGACTGAATTGTAGCAAAGGAAGATGGTATTTCTCAGCCTCCGTACCTGCAGTGAAAGCAACTGCAAGGGCCACGTACAAGGTAGCAAGGTACAAGGTAGCCCCAAAGGGCTATACTTTGAATCGTAAAGAAATGTGCTTTATGTTCCTTCATAATTAATTAAAAATCTCATTACCACCTACCCAAGGTTTCAGTTGGCCATGGACCCCTAACAAAAAGTTGTGCTTTCAAATTATCAGTGCTAAATAATAATTTTTGTACATGTTTTCTCAAACATTAACAGAAATTTTGGGATTTGAGGTGTTTAGGATTCTTTTTTTTTCAGCAATACGAAATGAACAGTACACAGCTTGAAGGACTAGGACCCTGGTCCTAGTTTATTTATTAATATAAATTTATCTGTAGTGTGACACCAGTTCTATCAAGGTGTAAAAAACTCTGGATGTCCTAGTTCTGTTTGGAACCAGAAGGGCAGTGGAGGGAAGACTGTCTTGTCTCAATATTAATGTCTGATTTTGTGAACTCAGAAGATGTCAATAAACATTCAGGGTGTTGGATGCTCATTGCGGTCCATTCTTTGGGAACCTTTGCCTATGCATCCATCACAAACTATAACTCCAAGGCCCTACAGCTATTAGACATGTCCCCAGACAGCATTTCTACATCAGAATGTATGGGAAACAATGGAAAAATATCTATTTTTAACAGACAACGTCTTCAGGCTGCACAATTCTTCTTGAGGTCTGTTCACCTTGTGACCACCATAGCAATGTCTTATCTATAACAACTGTTCAGCAAGTCAGTGGAAAAATATTAACAAGAAACTTGGTCCCAAATTCTTGCCTCAAATTAGTCTGGGTTTAAACAGCAAGTCTCTTTAAAGTTGGCATATTGTAATCTGATTACTCAGGCCTGTAGAGCACAAAGGATTACAATCTGTAAACATGGTTTCTAGGTTAACATATGGGGATCTCAAAGGGGACAAATCATTACACAAACACACTGAAATCAGTAGGACTGAGCAGCAGTAATGGTCTGCTGAATCTTAATCAAGTTTAATAATGGTCTGGATTTTAGGCTAAAAAAAATCACTATGTCTGAACAGCTTTTGCCCTGAATTCCATAGACATGTGTTGGAGTTCCTATGCAGAGCCACCCACTTCAAATCATGAACAAACCCAGGACTGATAGTTAACACCGCCACAGAATGAAATCTGTAATGCCAGTCATAATTTATACGAAACAGACAATGACTCATGTATTAGCAGTTTTCATGTTCTATAGTTCTATACTAGAGAAAAGGATGAAAATATCTTTAATGAAATTATGAACACGACAAATACTTCATCTCTTCAGAATCTATAGGTAACAAATTAATAGCAGGGGTTTTAGTATTGTATCTTTTTTAAAAATCTTCTGCTTACAGGAATAGAGAAAGGAAGAAAGCTGGCTTATGTTTTTGCATAAATTTGCAAAGTGGAAGAAGCAGCACCTATGTTAAGGTACAGACATGAAAGATATTTATATACAGGTTTTTAAAGGATGACATATCAAAGACATTTGCAAGAATACGCACTGGGTCACTCGACCTGATAGAATGAGGACTGCAACATTTAAAATCCCTTCCCCTGAGTCTTCTCAAGGTCAGAGAAATGTTTAAAATAAACCACAAGGTGAGGAAAAATAGAAGAGCAGGTAGGCCAAATGTTGTGCTTATCTGCCTTGTCAGCCTCCTTTGAACCAGTAAGCAGAACAGCCATGAACCAGCACAACCTCAGAATGCCATGGAGATGCAGATGTCTTTGAAATGTCTTCTTCTTAAACATCTGTCTGGGCGAACACATCAGGAGGGTTTGTCATCTCACCAGCCCTTTGCCAGTCTGACACTGATGTAAAAATTGCCATTTCCATGAAAATGCCAGCCCTTATTCAGAAATGTATGAAACGTATGTGAGCACAGAGAACTCCATATTCATTATATGCATATTTTTTGTATCACGGAACTGGATTATTTTTTGGTTTTAAGTTGATACGCTTCTTTGCTGATGTACAATAAACATACAAATGTATTATTCCTCTTTCCCAGCTGGAAACTGCTTTTTATTGGGAGTATTTTTTATGATTATCAGCAAGAAAGGCAAATACTGGGTGAATCATTATTAAACACCGTTGGCATGACTTTTCCTATGAGTCCTATGGCAGCTTTGTTCTCATTCAGGGATCACTCAAATCTCTTCATTTAAGATTTCTTAAGTTTTTAGAATCATTGTCCTCAACCTCTTTAAAAAAACCCCAACTTTTCCTTTCATTCTTATAATCCTCTTAATTTCACAGCAACACTGATCCATAAAACTCCTACCTTGCAGGGGAAGCCAGCTGCCACAGCACTCCTAATGCCAGACAGAGATCGGTGAATGATGGCGCACTCCCCCAACCTCGAGCTTACTGTGCAGGGGTACAGACAGGCAGAATCACTCTGCAATCTCCACTGTAATGATAGTTCAGAAAGTTGCAAGGGGAACTGGGTCTGTGGTCACATTCCCACTCTTCCACTGTGGTGGTGGACAAGGCTAGCTGATGAACAAACCACTACAATCTGCTAAGACCATCTGGGGAGTTATAAAGAAATGGTGGTTTTGCTCCCATCCTAGAGAAAGAAGGAAAAGAGTCTACTGTCACTTCCCTCTGTGGTGAAGAGAACTTGAGAAAACTTGGCCCTTCCAGCCGTAACACCACTCTAAGATAACGTATCTTTCAGTTTAAAATGTTGACATTCTTGTCGAAAATTCCACAACTGCATCAAAAATCATCCCGTCTTCAGATATGAAATAAAAATTTATTTCCCTGCTTACATTCTGGCATGTGATCAGTCTGGCTACTTGCATTCATGAGGTTATAGACACCTTAGCAATAAACAAAGTCTGTAGAGCAAAAGCTCCTTCTCTTTAAGAAATAATCTATAATAACCAACAGCTGAATAGCCAGAGAAGATTCATAATGAATCATGCCTAACACTACATGGTACAGGTCACTTCGAATAAAAGGAAAGTTCAATTTATAAATTTAAAACTCCTCTGGTCCTGTGTTGATGTCCCTTCTCCACTATTCTACAAGTCGCAGAGTAAAAACAAGAATCCAATATTTTCACCCTTTGGGTCTTATTCAAGCCTGTACAGAAAAGTAGCTATTCTGAAATATTTTCTGGCATCAGTGCCTTCTTGCAGCTAAGCACCAAATGTTGCCATAATCTCTCCCTCTCTCCCCCATGCGGTATTTGACAACACAAAATGATGCTCATCCAGACATGAAAACCATATGTGGCTGCAGCCTTCAAACGAGTGCTGAGCACTCCAAATCTTCTTTCAGATCCAGCTGCTATACACATCTGTCTGTAAGTACCAAGCTAAAGCTTATTTATGCTTTGTCAGCAAGCAAACTTCCTGTTCCAGGCTTCCTCAATACCCATATTATTAGTCAAGTGAATGCTGAATTATCGGAGGATAAGCAGGAAGCAAAGCTGCTCTGGTTGCTTACTGCAGTGGAGAGGTGGAGAAATAGCAGGAAATCAGAACATTCAACAACTGCACATGTAGGTGGCTTCTCCTCTGAAAAACGTCAAAACAAAAGGAGGGAGGAAAGATTAATTCCCTGCCCAGGAATCTTCTCTTCAGTTCCCCTAAAGGGAACATGGTCTACCTCTTCATAACAACATCAGTCATTCCCAAAACTTAAATACAACTAATTCTCATCACAGACAGAATGCCAGACCCACCAAAAAAAAAAAAAAAGTGAGAAGAATAAATTACATGCATTCTTCTGGCAGAAATCATTTGAGAAGAGATTGCAAATCTTTGTGTAAACAAGCCGTATTTGAGAAATTCAGCACCATTCTGGACTTCTGCAGGGATTGCTCCTCACCTCTCCTTCCTAGCTAAGTCTCAGCATGGCTGCTGCGCTTCCTCTACCACCAGATTGTGTCTGGCAATGATTTCTTAGCTCGGAATCAGTACCTTATCCCTGCTGCCTCAGAATGTCCCTGCTACCTTATCTCTCCCTGTCTGGTGAGAAACCGGCTTCCCTGGTGAGGAATCAGTGCCCTGCAACATTTAGGAGTCAGTGTGATCTCTCAACCGCTCATTTTTGAGAACTTGGAGAGATTGGTAGAGTGGCAAAAGTGAAACAGAGTACCTTAAAGGAAGGAAAAGGAAGATGGAGGGAACTACAAAACAGCCTCATTTCAAGACCCTAGAACTACATATTAAGCAATCAGCCTTTAAGCTCTTAGAAGACAAAGAATTTGCCAACACATCAAGAACCTGTAGTGTCAGTTCAAGCTACTTATCTTCGCTGATAGTATAACTGGCATAATGGAAAGAGAGAAGCAGCAGATGTGATATACTCATTTTTATAAAACTTGGTATTTTCCCTCATGATTGTCTTGTAAGTGAACCAGCAAAGGCAGTGGAGATTAAGTTACAATAGGGTGACCACTCACTTGGTAGAAAATATGTACATGAGGAGTATCAGTATCAGATTGGGAATACATTTCAACTGGAGTAGAACATGAATTTGTCTTTGGCCAAACTCTATTCAACACATTAATTTAAAACTCAAAAGGCAGCGAAAAAAAATTACCAGTTTGCAGATGTCACTGATCTGGAAGGCCTCACACCAGAGATAGAAGTGGTATTAAAATGACCCTAATAAGTCAGGAAGACATTCAACAGGCAAATGCAAAGAACTACGGCCTGAAGAAGTGCATAATATGGTATAAAGAATAACTGCACTGCTAGAGCAGTGAGGAGTTATTATGGTCCATAAATTGACAGACAACATTGTGATGTTGCTGCTGGGAAAGGAAAATCTTTTTTAGCATATACTGGTAGGACTGTCATATACATTACCAAAGTGATAAAGATCGTTCTATTCTGTGTTCATTCAGCCTTGGCTGGAACACAGCAGCCAGTTCCTGGCACCATACTTCAAGAAAGCAGAGAAATGAGAGAAGTGCTCAGGAGAAGAACGGTGACAGGTTTAGGCAACATGGCCTGTGAAGACAGGTGGAAGGAATTATGTTTGTCCAGCCTGGGAAAAAGGTACTGAGGAGAATCTCTAAAAATATTGTAAGAATTGTAGTAAAACATAAAATTATCAATACTCTCTCATAATCAGTGGGAAGGAAACAAAAAGTAATCAGCTTCAGTGGTAGCAGAAGACACCCAGGTTAGCTCTCAGGCAAAATTTTAAGAACTATTCCACTCCGGACAAAGTTGCCTGAGAGGCTGCAGAATCTCAGTCATTAAAGCTTTTGAAGAAAATGTTACACAGGTATCTGTAAGGGATGGGTTAAGTATATTTATCTATGAATGGAAAGGCACTAGCTGGCCTTCCTGAAGTCATTCCCAAACTTACATTGCTATGAAAGTTATTATATGCTTTGTTAAGGATTTAGGAATTCTGCCAGGACCCTGAGCACAGACTGCGAGGTGGGGGAAAGGTTTTGCACAGCCCAAAGGCCAGGCTCCTTGGTGCTTGGCTCAGGGCTCAGCAAGGTCCAAGAAAACCAACAGGGAGCAGCAAGGGCTGGCTGCTCCATAAGGGAAGGGAAGCCAGGCAGCAAGGCAGGCAGAGGCTTCATCAGCAAGGGCACAGACTTGCAGTACCTAAAAAAGAAGAGCAAAGCAGGTCTAGTGGCAGCAATCAGTAGCAAGAGTCCAGACTACTGACAAGTCTGTAATGCTGAGGCAAGTCCACAGCCAAACCAGGCAGCTAAGTCCACAAGCGGGTGTCTGGCTCAGTGGGGTGTGTGGCCAAGCACAGGCATAGCTGCAATAAAGGTCAGACAGCAGCAACGAGCAAGGGTCTGAGCTTAAACACAGTGCTCAAGTAAAACAGGAATAAATCCCAACGAGACTTCTCACAGCTCTTTCTCACACAACTTCTTCCACAGTAGTTGGATCCAAGGCCATGCAGCTGTGCCATATCAGCACCGACCTTGAGACCAGGGTGCCAAACCCACAGAGGGGAGTGGGTGCACTCAAGAGACCCGACAAATACTTAGGAAGTGACAAGGAAACCAGCGCTGCATTCATTTACCTTTCTTCAGTAGGTACCTCCTAATATTTTTGTGTTTTTTATAAATATTATCTGCAAATTCCTACTCTGGTATAAATTAACATTTTTAGTTGCCTCTTCAGGGGTGCTAGTACAGTTCCAAGGTGAAACAACTGAACCAGCATAATAATATAAAATCCTGGCACATGCATGGATAATACTAATATACTAAAAATATTGCCTTCTTGGAATGAATACACATAGAAACAGGTAGAAAATTACAGCAAATTAATATAAATGTTCAGATTGCTGATAGTAATTGCAATGTTCTTAAATGTTAATATTGTTTTAGTAAGCGGTCAATTGTGAATGCATTTGCTAATTGCAGTATCATTATTAAAATTAAGAGAGATGAGGTTGCAGGTATTCTTATTGATAGAATAAATGGAAGTACTTGAGAGTATGCCATCTGTTGAGTAAAAATCATAATGTAAATGTGATTAAAATTGTATTACTCATTAGTAGCAAAGCACAAAATATTTCCTTTTAAAAAGCTTCATCTATTTCAAAGCTACACCATTACAGGAGCAGCACACTCGGATTCCATCCGGGGATCAACTACATCCCTTTATAGTAGATATTTCACCTGACCTTCTAATCTAAAGCTTGTGCTTGCTACTTTACAGTCAGCTTTTCTTCAAGCCAACTTGTCAAACACATGGGTCACATTTTCCAAATGCCAGTGATAATCTGAAGTACGATCACCCAGAATGCCTTATCTTCAGCAAAGCAAGAGGTGGGGTCATTCTCTTCTGTTAAGAAAACAGAAATAAGTGTTCAACATGACAAGTCTCAGATCTCTGAGACTCGGCTAGCCATGCAAAGCTTCACTTATCAGAACCCACAATTCCCCATCAGCTTAGATTCCTCTCTCCTTTCAAAGGAAAAACCTACCTGTCAGCTTGAAATGCTGCACAGGGCTTTGGCTTCCCCACAAACCTCCTCTAGAAAAGGGAGCTCTTCCCTAGGCCTGCCATGCTCCTACAGCAAAGTACTTTGCTCAAGTCTCAACAGAAGGGTCAGTGGTGGCCTAATGATAGACTGGTGAGAAAAACAAATAGCAACTGCAGTACCAATTATTGTTTTAAATATAAGGAAGCTCCAACACTGCTGAAATCAACAGCCAAAGATCCAGAACAGGATTTTAGTTTTAAGATGGCCTAATCTTTTCATCTTTATAATAAATGTGAGAAGCTCTCCACTGTGTTTAGTTCAGGTGTTGCAAATTTAATGTGCTATCTGTTGGAGAAGACTGTGATTTTCAGAGCTAATCTAGGTAGGTGATGGAGACAATGCTGCTTCTGCATTTACATTTTATCTGTCCAACATTAGTCTTTACCTAAACTGGCACATACTTGAGGTATTGTGCTGCCTGTGGTAACTGCTATCAAATCATTCAATGTATACAATACATGCAACTGAGTCTTTTTAATATTCTACCATAGAGTGTATAATTTGATGGATTAAGTCAGTTTAGTTGATGCTTAAAATGATGGAATTTGCCAAATTATACCGACTTGGGATGTTGTAAGAATGTGTCAAAAATTAAACTTAGAGTTTGGTGATAAATCAGACAGATTATGAGGTGGTGTGTTAATCAATCCCTTTAAGATTCCTCTGCCTCCTTGTTTGCCAGAGCCCAGAGTAGTTTTGGATACTTTGGCATATTTCTGTAAAAAGGCCTTTGCATTACCAACCACATCCCAAGAATACTGAGCAACTGAAAAAAAGGCTCAGAGTTGTGAGATCACAGTTTGTGGAGTAACAATATCTGGAGACAAAACAGTGAACTGACCAAATGTACTGACAAAAAAAGGACAAATGAGGACCTTTCCCTTTGGATATGAAATACGACAGCATTTGATATATTAAATAATTATCATCCTTTTCTCAATCAAATGCTTTCCAAAAAAAAAAGGCAGGCAAAAAAAACGTATTGTAGTTTTTCATGTTGAAGTTATTCCTCCTAGATCCCTGGACTCCAGTTCTTCCCCTCTTCTTTGCTAGTGACCCTTATTTTCTTAAAAACTTACTGAAATGTTTCCTCTGGTTCTTTTTGTTTAAAAAGACATGCAAGGTACTTTTATTTCATGAAAGTTACAAGCAGGTAAGAATTAAACAATTAATAGTATGTTTTTCATACTAGTAGTGCCAATTACATGCTGTTTAAGCTTACCATCTAATTGCATGCTAGTGCTGGCTTCAGAGATGGCATGACATTAAGTCAGACTTGTGCTGCATTCCCCAGCAGTGGAATATTCAATTATTTGTTCTGACTCATGTAATTCCCTGTATTCCAAGCTTGTTAATGTCATTACAGGGCTGAAATAAAGTGATTACTCTAAATGAGTATTTATCCGATAGGCAATGCAATTCCTGCCCCCTCCAGCTGACAACAGATGATTGCAAGTGTTCTTCTCTACTCCCTCACCTGCACCTCCCCCTCCTTCCCCTGTCAAGGAGGGAACCATAACATTGTGGTGCTCTGTGAAATACTGTCAGATGGCGTAAAATATATATAATAAAATAAAAAGAAGCGCAACCTTCCCCGGCAGAGTTAAAGCTAATGACCACTGCTTCCACTCCCAGTCAGTGATGACAGGTTGAACTAACTGATAATGGCATGCCTGCTGTTGAGCTGGCCACTTATGTTATTTCTCTTGACATGGTTCTGGGGAAGGCCTAATTTTTTTGACATTTGACCATGCAAATTTGAGTCCTGATACATTATTCTGCATTTACATCCTCCCAGTGTTGCTGTTTAAAATGTGCTACAAGCTCCTTGAGCTCAGCTAATAAAGGCCACAGAATGAAAGAAAGTTAAATATGAATGTAAGAGGAGACCTAAATGAAGGGCTAGCTTGTACATCTCAGAGATGACCTTCTGGAAATGAGCAAGTGGAAAATCCTTTTTAAAGCAAATGGTAAGAAGTGTAACATTGATATTTTTTTCTTCAAAAATTTTTTTAAAGATTCTAAAATATTCACAAAAAGGAAAACATTAAGTTTTACATAGACATTTCTTCAGTCAGCAATTCAGCTGAGTGTATTTTAAGCCTAGGTTCCATTAATGACTCTTAGTAATACACCTTTCCCAAAGAGCCAGAAATTCATAGTGCTTCATTAAATATAAAGAAAAAATATGGCTTGCTCTCTCTCTCTCTTTCTTTTCACTTGCTTTTAAATTTTTCACATTGTTGAAGTCCAAAGGTATTACCTGTGAGCAAATTCAACTTTTTTCCATCTCTTAAAATTAATTTGTATAAATTTACTGCTTATGAACAGCAAAAGCTTGACAGCTCTTAGAAAAACACATCTCTCTCTAGCTACAGAATGGGTGCAGGCTGGACCTGGGGCTCCTCAGCTAAGGCTTTTACATCAAACCTGAATGGATCATATGCAGGGAAAGGTCAGCATTGCATGGGCTTTTTATATGCCTGGAGTCAGGGAAGTTGTGGTAAAACTTTCATTCACAGGTTTTCCTCTGTTGTCTTCTCTCTTACTGACTCTGTTTATTACAACTAACCTCTCGGTGCATAAGCCAATATCCACTGAAGTCAATAGAAATTTTTCTGGCTTACGTGCTCTGCTTCACTCTCACATAAAAACTCCAATAATGAAATGGATGCAAGAGGATTACATTGCATCCAGCCTCCAGTGTCTGGCATGCGGTTAGCACCCAGAATGTATCAGACTTCCCCCAGTCAATCACCCTGGAAAATAATACATTTTATAAAGAGCCTAAATCAGCACCTCTGAGCACAAATAAAACAGCAATCTACCATGAACAAGAAACCTTTGACCACTGTGTAATCTGGGCCGCCAAGTAAGCCATCCACTCTAAAGCTACTGTAGCTTGCTCTTTAACAATACTTATTTATACTCTCCTTACTTTCCTTGCAAGTTCCTCTGATTTCACATGTGTTTGCCAACAACTAAACACTCTGCAACACAAAATGAAAGACACAGTCTGTGTGATATTGGTATGATTTAGATGGAAAACTTGAAGATGTTAATATTGCAGTGTATCTTGTTGCAATTACATTATACTATATTACATTGCTACCAGCTTAGGATATTATGTTATAAACAAAGCAAAGTAACACCAGTGGGCTGATTCCATTTTCTTTTTATTTCTAATATCTGCTGGTATCAAGACCCAGTTTTCAAATTCATTTTTGATGCTTATATTAAATGTGTAACTTAAATCCAGCTCAGACTGACCAACGTTGGGAAAAAACATCAATGAGCTTATCACCGGTCACTAGCCATGTAAATATGAAGGTACTTCCCCCAGTTTTCAAGTAAGTGTTTCTTTTGCAAGACCAACACCAGTGACAACTTGATCAGTCATCTTGTAGTGACAGTGAGGTCAAGGAACGTGAATGATTTCCTTACTCACTCTAAATGGATGGTCCCTCTAGAAGACTCAGTCAATTTGCAGACATATCTGATTGTTAATCCTTAGTATCTCTCCTCTCCTCACCTATCAACAAAGAATAGCTCCATGAGAAGGAAGCCATTTGCCCTATATGTTCCCCAAGACTAAGGTAGAGCCACTTACCATCCTCTTCTCCTGTCTCTGTGGCTTACACCAGCAACAGGGAAATGCCTTCCCTTGCCTTACAGAGAAGTAGGTGACTAGCAGGCAAGTACCCAAACCCACATCAAAAAAAGGAATATAGCAGTCCAAATAACTGTCTGCATATGCTCATTTTTACCAGACTATCCCTGCTTCTCCTGTGATACCTGCTGTTTTTAAAATGTTTCTTCAAGCTACCTGGAATAACCCAGTTTTTCCTTTCCTCCATTTTTAAAGAAACCTAATTAAAAATAAGTGGTAGATTCATAGCACTGTACTGACCAGAATTTGCCAAAACAGAAACAAACTGGAGTATGCATTCACTGTGCTAGATAGTGTTGTGAGTGAAAATCAAGGGAGGATGCTAATGACATTTGAACAACCAATAAACTAACTCAGAAATCAATTAGATTATCACCAGAAAGCGGCCACTGGAGCAAATATCAATCTCTCTAGTTGGTCAGAAAGTGGTACTAACAGCACCAACACCTTAAAACATCCTGTAGATTCTTCTTTTTGTACAGCTGTCTAAAATATGTTCTCATCCTGCTGAAGCATGAATCATCTCAAAAATCCCCCCACTTCAAGTGCTGTTTCATCCTGCAGCAGCTGAGGCTGCAGGGGAAGCCATGTGAAACAGCTGGCTATGCAATATCCTCTCACCAGTTACCTCACTTAAACCATAGAGAACACAATCTAAGGCACATACTCCAAATCAAATAGCATTTCCCTCTGCAATACTTTAATTCCACAGGGACTGATATCTGAGATACAATCTGAACATCCATGTTGGATACCTACACTACAATTTTTAAAATGACAGTGTAGGCATAAGAAGTCCCAAATTTGCTTTGTAATTTCCCTTTGAAAAATAAACAGACACCTGCAACATTTGCTTTGCTTAACGGAAATCACATTTTAGCACTGTATTTTCCTGGAGGGAAAAGTCATGAACACCCTAGTATTCATCACCAGTCTGTTTTTGTAATCTGGTAACACAATAACTATGAATCCAGTAATACAGAAAATAAAAGATCTGAGGCAAACAGCCACTGTTTTTTCAAACTGTGGTGCAGACAGTTTTTAAACACTGCAGAGTGTGTTTGTCCAGGGGAAAAAAGATCCAAAAGCACAGTGGCATGAGTGGAAACTGGAAAAGGGAAAAAGTACACTGGCCAAAGCTATAAGCACCTTGAAGATCATGATTCCTCCCCCTTTACTATTGGAAAAAATTCCACTGAGTGCAAATGCTGCTCAGTAGTTATTTAGTTAGAAAGGTTGATGTCCAGAAATGTAAGCTCAAGGGTTTCTAATCCTACCCAAGCTGTCTCCATTTCACTACCAACTTTTCTCACCTAAGCACTTTCCAGGAAATGAAGAACTAAAATAAATGCTAAGAGATGACAACAGAATGGGATCCTGTTAACCTCTTAGTAGAGGGTAAAAACATGAGAGTTGCTATTGTGTTTCAAATATATAAGGCCCCTTCTGAAGGTCAGTTTATTACACCTCTTCTATACCAACAAAAGAAAAGTTAGAACTTGCAAATACCTTACAGTTCCAATCTAATTTGTGTAACATATAACAGCACTGCATAAATTGCACAGGCTGACTGTCTTCTCACAGATTCAATTTAGCCTATTTCTACCACAAATTACTTTAAATATTAGCATTTACCTGTTTATATCTCAGCAAAAACAAATTTTGTAGCCATATTGAATAACAGATACTTACTACACTATTTATCACATTTTTTTCAAGTGAAAAGTGACTTTATAATGAGTAATACTAATATTGCTCATATTTATGCATTAGATACACATATATATACTACTGCCCTCTGCAGAATGGAATTATACCACCTGCAATGCTCTCTTTCAAGCCAGGGTATGTTTTTAAAACATATACAATAGATTTAGAAGCATTCAACTGTTATCTATGTACTCATATAACTCGAAGTATACATTTCATCCTTCCCTGAGTGAGGACCATGTTTTATGAAATCACATTATATCTATTCAGATTTTCACAATAAAATTGAAAAGTATTTAGCCAGCAGCTGCATCTTTAAAAACACATCCTGAATTACTGACCAGTTATTAAAATATCAGTAAAACTCCCAAAGTGGGACCTCTAATGATCAGTAGAATTTAAGGGCTGTTACAAGGATTTCAAATAAACTCATAAAACTCACAGATAAGTGAGCAGTAAAGCTTAGCTCTCTACTTAGCCAGGTTATCAATAACAAAATCAGAATAACAAGTTCAGTTAATGCCTAAAAAGAGAAAACTGGTCTATGCAGAGGAAGCAGGTAGATCCCTTCCAAAGACCTCTATTTCTCAAAATCCCATCTCTTTACGAGATTAATAGAGGATTAATATCAGTGCAGCTGTATTTTTGTCACTTTAGCTAACCACAAATATTCTGCTTCTACATGACATTACCTTAATGCTAGCTAAGTATAACTCGCCACGCTCTGGGGTTATTTGCTGTTGCAATTTTAGCTTGCGTTCATACTTTGTCCCAAGCAATAAATATAAAAAACCCTACCTGACTAAAATAACTTTTGCCGGAGCCATTTTGATCTTGCCTGTCCCTACTTGCAATTTCTGCTACCTTGGCAGTTTCTGTTATTAATATATATAACCTCGATTAAGCAATAGAGTTAGGCCACAGGCTTTCTGCTCTATTGGGCCTTGTGCTCTGTTAGACTACAGTCTTTATGCTCAGGTTACAGAATTGACCTGGATTTTCCATTTTTCAGAGAATCTATAAAGTAGCAATTAGTTAATTTGCAGAGAAGACGGAACAGCAACATACAAAGCCAAAATTGTAACTAGAAGGCATTAAAAATTGTTTAGAGCCCAGCCTGAACCAACAGAGAACAAATTAACAGTGAGAAGCTGGGCAGCGAAGACCAGACAAATGACCTGAAAGAGCAAGAATGCATTCCCGACAGGGAGGCTACAGTGACACAAACTGGAGAGGATGTGGCAATATGGAAAAATGAATAAACTCTCAGAGACTCCCGTTCAGAATACACTTACTGGCTGTTGCTTCTAAAAAGAAAAATCTACATCAAAAGTAAGAGAAAGACCATGGGCTGCGAGTGCCCTGAAACATGGCTCGGCGCTGTGGAGGGAAATACCCTCCTGGACTCTCCATCAAAAATTCTGTCCAGTTCTCCCTGCCCTTGCCCTGGGAAGCCTGGGAAAGGTTGGCCCTGGCAAGTCCCACACTGCTTGCTACTTGAATTGATACTCATTTACTGCTGTTCTTTTACTCTCACTACCAGCAATAAACACAAACAGGAAGCAGTATGGATCAAAAACAGCATGAAAGGAGGAGAGGAGGCAGACTTGAGTGGGAAGTGGGAAGGAGGAGAAAGTTAAACAGTGAAGCATGTGCTCCAAATAACTTCAGGCAACTCAACAGTAGCTGTAAAAAACCATCACCAACACTTCAGACAACCCTGAAGTAGCTCTGCTGTAAAATGACATCCTGATACAGAAGCCATGATTAACTCTTAGCATGCCTAAAAAGCTACTGATGCCATTTCTGTGTAGGACTTGCATAACTGGACCCCCTAGGAGATGAAGCATGGGAGCCGGCAATGTAATGCAGAATGTACCACACCCAGAGAATATTTCAGTGTTATCAAGAAGCAGTTGGGTCAAACACAGTCTGATCTCAGCACAATGTGTTATCAGTGGCTATCTCTATCTTTCTTGAAGAGTGGCTCTCAGTCACTCTTTGTGGTGATCTGCTTACCTCCCATGTAGCTGCCATGTGCCTGATCTTCCCCAGATATGATGCCGTGTTCTACTTGGAGCAGGTTCCACTGTTCCCACAGGAAACGGGATTTGGACATTTGTCCTGGACTACAGGTCAGAGCAGAGGCAGTAGCTTGGACTACTTGCCAGAGGCCCAGAACTCGGTCACAAATTACTACTGTGTGCATGCATGGCACACTTTGGATTTACTACTTAGGTACAAAGGAGTCACTCTGGGCAGACCGTGCAAGCTCAGTGAATCCACAATGTGTCAGATTTGCTACACACACAGTTTGCATGCATGGCAAGCCTGGCATGACCGGTATGTTGGAGTCATTGCATGTGCACAGAATTGTGTGTGTGTGGGCACGTAGCTTGGTGCTCAGCTGCTGGGCAACTGAAGTCCCAGCTGCGCTACAGCCAGGCTGTGGGGCCATTTGCAGGCTCACCGTCTGTACATAGACTTGAGGCTAGCAGTGGGACAGCCCTTTGGAGACAGTGCAAACCTACTTGTGAATCTCACACATCCCTGATCCAATAGCCCTGCAGCCAAAATGGTCATGGAAGTGTAGAGAGTAGCAGCTGCCATTGCAGGAAACAAACCAAAGTGACTTCCCTATAAAGAAAAATAGGGATGGACTACCTGTGAAAGGAAATATCAAATTGTTATCCTCTTTCCATGAGTTTCATGAAACTGCTTGAAAACATGGTGGCTAAATCTCCTTAGTTTTGCCAAGGATATCAAGTCTACAGAAATGTTATCTCGCTCTTGACCTTGCAGTTGGAAATGACAAAGCAGCAAGCACAATGGAGCATAGTTTAGTCATAAATAAGCTGGCCCAAATGAGTTGGTCTATCTATACAAACCAGTGCTATGCAGAAAGAGTGTCCTGAACAAAAGTGTACTTTCATTACTCCAGCATAGCCCTCTGCCTAGGCCAATTGCCTCTTTCTGGAGCTAATTAGAGCAGAGCACATTAATCCAGACACTCTTGCTTATCTTGCCAGCTGCTCCACTGAGATGCAGAACACAATTGTGTCCTCTCAGCCAGCCACAAGACAAACGCATGAATGTCTGCTGTGGAAAATTCATTGTTAATACCCATTCCGTAGCTGGCAAACTCTCATTTGTTACCAGTCTCATGGATTGACTTCAAAAGATGATGAAAAGGTCCTTGCAAAACTAAGAATCTGGCTGCACATTTAAATATGAGAAACACAAAAGTGGATGTATTAACAAGACCTTTTCATGGAGACAAAAGCAGAACAAGCATCAGGGAAATAAAGCTGGCACCCAGTCTACCCAGCTGATAGCAGTGATGCTAGGTGAGTGAGTTCAGATACTCTACCAGGGCATTCACATAAACCAGGAAACCAAATGTTAGTGAACACAAAGTTCTTGTTTATGAGCCTCTTTACTAGTGCTTTTGGAGTGTGAAAGTGCACCATCCTGCTTGGGGGAAAAAATAATTAATTCCTTTTTCATAAAATAGCCAGCAGAATTTGCTTGGAACTGGCCTCCATATTTGGCTACCCTTTTGGAAAATGATTTTATTTTTATATAGTGAAAGAGGTATAACTCACTTTGGTTTCCATTTAACTCCCAACTTCCGTTTGAAAGTTGTCCTTCTGTTAACGTCAGTATTGTTTTGTATTGTTTCAGAAGTCAGACTCTGACCATTTAATGACTTCGCTACAGTGGGCATACTTCAAAACTTCTACTTTAGAAGTTAGGAAAACTAGTTGTTCTAAGTAATAGAACTGTACAGCACAGCAGCATTTTAAGATATTGAATCCTACACTTAAATTTTGATTTTGTACCTTTTAAAATCTTTGGATAGCATATAAAATTTGAAAGCATCTATTTAGTTTCTTTAATTCTCTCCTTGCAATGTTAGTCTTCTGATTGATAGTTTTGTGAGGATTAGGCTGAATCAAGCTTAATGTTGGGGTTTTTTTCCCAAAAAGAGCTGGAATCTGGTCTGTAGCCTCATTTTCAGTAATCTGGAGCTGCTATCAGGCCTTTGATCATACCAAGCCTTACAGACTGAAAAGTTCTACTTTAAAATTCCCCACGCATTTGGAGATGTCAATAAAGTTCTTTTAAAGTGTCAGAAGCGATTGCTCTGTTTGTAGTTTTGCTAATACCAATTACAGTGGTATTGTCTCCAGTCAGAAGAGGGTATAAAGAAACAACTAAATGAACCCTTCTTATCCCCCTACCCACTCCAGACAGTAAACTGCAGACAAACACCAAGGCACATAAATGGATGCACACATGCACACGCATGCCACCCTGGTTCTTTGGAAGGAATACATTAAAGTATTTGCACTTTGGGATAATGAGGGAAACATGTAAATACAGCACTCTATTCTTTCAAGAAAAGCTTTCAAAATGCACATACTCCACTCCCCCTAAATTATGGTAGAAGATGGGTCATAATAGCTGATGTAATAGGCAAGAAGGGAGAATGGAGCACAATTCCCTAAACTCGATAAAATAAGCAATTACTCTTGTTATCTGAATGGCTCTGTCAGTGGAGAAGTTGTCTGTGTCATAACAGAATCTAACAATGCCTGTTGCCTTTAAGCATCAAAGGCTTTGGCCTTATTATCTTTCTAAGATGTGCATGTATAATAAGTTTTCCCAACAAATGGCGAGGAAGCGTCTCTGGCAAACTATAAAATGGTGATAAACTATGTCCAAATGATTAATTCACAGAAATTCTCCATCACACTGCAGCTACATGTGCCCGTCTCTTCTGTTATGCCCTTGGAGATTTTCATACTAAACGTATGTGCATATTTTTCATGGCCATTGATATTTGAATTGCAGCCTGCTCCCATGCAGAACATAAAACACTTCAAACTGCATAATGCTGACTAAATTATAAGTTCTCCAGTGGCCCGAGGTAGCAAGGGCCATAATAATGAGTGTGCTTAAGTGGTTTGTGTAGATTTTTTTCCCCTTTAATTTTAATGCCCTGACTTGCTGCTGCCTTTTCTAAAGCTAGGGATTGTCTCATACAATCATAACAACAGGGAAATAGAAACTGCATTATGCTTTGAAAAAATGTAAGATGCAAAGCAGAAGCTTCAGCCATCAAACACAGTGATAGCCAATTCAGCCCTGTCGGTCACATGGAATAGAAAATGTTTTGGTGACTTTGTCCATACTTGTAATCACATTTGGGCTGTTTTGTATACAAAGACAATTCAGACCACATTTCCTGGATACACCAAAAAGCTGCAATCCTTCCAATCACATTCATATTGCACAGAAAGAAAGAAAGAAAGAAAGAAAGAAAGAAAGAGAAAGAAAGGAAGAAAAATACACAGCTGAAATCTCATTTGACTAAAATGATAACGAAACCAGGTAAATGAAGCCTGCCAAAATACTGAGAACTTTACTCATGGCATTACAATAGGTCAAAGTGGACATCTGTATGAGCTGTAATGAACACTTACTGGTTTTGCAATGTTTTCAATATTCTGGTATTGGTTATTTTTCTTGGTTTTACTCAAGGCAAATGGATGAAAATGCTTACACTGCAGCAATGCTCACTTCCATGGTAATTGGAAAAATATACACAAACTGTGCTAATATGCACGGATGTTTATAGTCAGGCAGATAAAAAGAGCCTGGGCACATGTTAACTGTTTCCATCAACTTCCCCCACCTCTAAATAGAGACCATTTTTGGCCAGCACATTGAGGAGCAAGGAGCTATTGACTTCACAAATCAGCGCAAAGGAAGATGGGCTCCTTGCAAAATCCATTTTGTGTGCCCCTCTTTTGTTCCACAATGTTTCGGGAAGCTCATTTCTACATTCCCTGCTCTACAGGATTGAGGCAGGTGTTTAAACTCACTTCTCACAGGATTCAGACCGACCCCCTAACCACTTCATCTGGCCTACATACAGTCTGAGGCCCTCTTTGCAGAGGACTATGAACTGATGTAGCTCGAATGCTCCTATATGAATATGGCTACACAAATCTTGCTCTGGCACCAGTTTTCAGACCTCTTCCTCATTGTGAAAATGCAGACTAAGATTCTTTTGTAACCAGTATCAAGACTTAAATGGAAGAAGTGAACACACAGACTTCTGCCCTACCTCCAGGTTGCTCCAGAACCCTGGTGTGGAGTTCCTGGGTCAGTAAGCAGTAAGGGCGGCTCTGTTGGCATAGCAGGAAAAAGACCTGCAGTGGCTCTGTCAACTGCCTGCAATAGATAAGAACTGCTGATGCAACACCAAGACCTCCCAGGAAGTATCATCTCTTCCCTCTGGCCTCTCTTACACAGCTTGCTTATTGTCTTTCCATAACTGAGAGTAACGAATACATCTCTCATTTGGGTGTTTAATTCCCCATTGTTTTGGATACTGTTCAGCCATTTTACTTACTCAAAGTGAGTCCAAAGTGAGACAATAAAACCACTGGTTAGTTTTTAGAGATTACAACCCTACTTGTTGCAGTGTTTTGACCCTCTGCAGCTCTTTTCCCCACTTTAATTTTGCACTCTGTGATTCAGGTATTGGGTTGTAAATACAGATTAGAATTATTTATTTAATCTCTCTTCATACTTGAAATAAAAGCATGGCATAATTCACAGAGTCACAGGTTGGAAGGAACCTCTGGTCATCTTGTCCAACCCCCCGACTCAAGCAGGGCCACCTAAAGCTGGCTGCCCACAGCCACATTAAGATGACTATTGAATATCTATAAGGATGGAGACTCCACAATCACCTGGCTCTGTCTTCTTTGTACCCTCCTTTCAGATATTTGTACACACTGACCGGCTAAGATTCCCTTAGTGGTCTTTCGCTGGACTCTCTCCAGTTTTCAGTCCACCTCACTTTCTACTGAGCCAACCCATACTTCATCAGCTTCTCCATGAGAATCTTATGGGAGACAGTGTTGAAAGCCTTACGGAAGTCAAGGTAGACAATATCCACTGCTCTCCCCTCATTTACCAAGCCAGTCATTTCATTGTAGAAGGTTATCATCAAGGTGGCCAGGCATGACTTCCCCTGGGTGAATCCATGCGTACAACTCCTGATGACTTTCTTGTCCTTCATATGCCTGGAAATTGTTTCCAGGATTAGCTGCTCCATCACCTTCAAAGGGATTGAGGTGAGGCTGAACGGCTTGTAGTTCCCTGGGTCCTCCTTCTTGCCCTTCCTGGAGACAGGAGTGACATTTGCTTTCCTCCAGTCCTCAGACACTTCTCCTAGTCACCAAGATCATTCAAAGATTATCAAGAGTGGCCTCGTAATGACATCAGTCAGCTCCCTCAGCACTCGTTGGTGCATCCCATCAGGGCCCATGGACTTATGTATGTCCAGTTTGATTAACTATTTTCTAACCTGATCCTCTTCCAGCAAGGGTAAGTCTTCCTTTCTCCAGACCTTCCCCTTGGTCTCTGGGCCCTCAGATTTCTGAAGGTGGGTCTTACTAGTAAAGACTGAGGTGAAGATGGCATTTAGTACCTCAGCCTCTTCCGTGCCATGTGTCACCACTGCCCTTGCCCCATTCAGCAGCAGGCACACATTTTTGCTAGTCTTCCTTTTGCTATTTATGTACTTTGAGAAGCCTTTCTTATTACCTTTAACACCCCTCACTAGGTTCAATTACAGATGGGTTTTGGCTTTCCTAACAACATTTCTGCATGCTCAGATAGTGTTTCTCCTTTTTATGTTTGAGTTTTGCCAGGAACTCCTTGTTAATCCATGCAACCCTCCTGGCATTTTTGCCTGACTTCCTGCTCATTGCAATGGACTGCTCTTGAGCTTGGAGAAGGTGATCCTCAAATATCAAACAGCTTTCTTGGGCCCCTCTTCCATCCAGGGTCTTATCCCATGGGATTCTACCAACAGATCCCTGAAGAAGCCAAAGTCTGCTCTCCTGATGTTCAGAGTTGTGGTCTTGCTTTTTGCCCTGGTTCCTCTTCTCGGGACTCTGAACTCCACCATCTTATGGTTGCTGCAGCCGAGACTGCCTTCAACCTTCACATCCTCAAACAGCCCTTCCTTGTTTGTAATTATGAGGTCCAGTGGAACACCTATCCTCATTGCTTCCTCTATCATTTGGGTCAGGAAGTTGTCCTCAGTGCTCTCCAGGAACCTTCAGGATTTCACATGCCCATCTGTGCTGTTCCTCCAGCAGATGTCAAGCTGGTTGAAGTTCCCCATGAGGACCACAGCCTGCGAACATGAGGCTACTTCTGTCTACAGGCCTCATCCATTTGTTCTTCCTGCTCATGCCACCTATAGCATACACCTACTACAATGCAACCCATATTGGTCTGCTCAGTAATTGATACCCATAAGATCTCGGCTGGCTCATCATCCATCCCGTAGGCAGAGCCCTATATACTCCAGCTGTTCTCTCACATAAAGGGCAACTCCACCACCTTGTCTTCCCAGCCTGGATCCCTCTATTGCAGCACTGAAGTTCTGCAAGCAATCCCACCTTGCCTCTGTGATCCCAACATCACAGCCCTTCAACTGCGCACAGATCTCTACTTCCTCATGTTTATTCCCCATGCTGCATGCATTAGTGTACATGCACTTCAGAGAGACACCCCAGGATGCTGACTTCCTCATAAAGGCCTGGGATTTTTCTATAATGATGCCTTGTAAGCACTTCCTTGCTTATGTGCAAATGCTTGAGGTGACCCTGCATAAGCCCTGTTTTGTTGACTGTGTTTACTATCATTCTTACCACTGTTAATATTAAACAAGCTCCTGAAAGCCCAGTAAACAGGAAGGTGTTTGGTGTCTGAGCAATTATTTTGGCCATAGTATATACATGGCTACTCATAAGTAATGACATATATATTTATTCATGATTGTTGTACAGGGTATGCCACCGAAAACAGGCAAGACTGACACAGCATACCTGATTTGATTTCAAGGGGCATCAGGCGTATTTCATAACCTCCTGAAACATCTATCTGCATATTTTGGTACCTTAAGCTGCCTGAATGACTGAATTTCCAATCTTTGCAGGCATAGCTGGATCATCTGTTTGGTTTGGGCACTTTTTTCATTGTATAATCTGTTCAATACATTGCCTTTACTGGCAAAATTAAGTTGGGCATGTATTTTAACACATGAAAAGTCACACAGGTGTGTTGGTTCATCAACCTGAATTCATGTGACACAGATCCTTAAAATGCAAAAACCCTAAAATTATTCTATTCAGATATGTGAAGACCCTTGCTTGCCAGAAAAATAAATGGACAGTCATCTGGCTTCAATCTGTTTCTTTGTCTCTTTCACTAGCGTAACTTGTCCCATATTTTAGAGTTGAAACAGCTACTGTTTGGTACAGTGGAAGTCTCTTGCTCTGAAGTGCATGAGAGCACTCCAGGCATGCAAGCACCTGCAGCATGGCAGTCTTCCTGAAGTCAAAGGTGCTTCACTCAGTCCAAGTGGACAGCTAACCTTCAAAGTGGCTTTCTGAGGAAAGTGCCAATTTTGATTTGTATCCTTATTCAGAGAGCAGTGAGCTGAGAACTTATGTGGCTTCAGGCAGATTTTAATTTAAAACTAAAAATACTACTACTACTACTGAAAGAGAATAGTCAACTCCACTGATGGTGTGGCATGTAGCCATCCTATATAACACTCTTCTGAGGCAGGCATTCCAGCTCTTAAAGCTGAATAAAATATTTTCTTTATCATACTGAACTTTGCTTATCCCCAGAGGTTTTTCAGAGAAGGTTTGAAAATAAAGGTGTGTTTTAGGAAATTTCATTTACAAAACTCTATGTAAAATAGTCAGGTTTCATTACGTTTTAATGAGCAGGTAAGCTTTCTTTAGACTTAGCCTCAGAAGTGGAATATTTATACCACCTTCCACAGTAAAACAACGCATCAATTATCTCTTGGGCATTCACGTGTGAATCTTGTCAAGATCTACTGTGGAGTTTTCAAGTGTCATTTTTAGGATGAAAGGTTCTTAGAGAAGTATCTCACAAACAAACTTTCAAGAGTTGATTGATGTTTGAGGCATCTTGCTGTGAGTAAGACACTGTAGTTTGTTCAAATTAGTTTACAAGATTTCTCATTTCAGCTCATTAAAAGCACAAATGCTGGATGCTAATGACTTATGGAAGTAAGGTGATTTTTATGTATCCCTTTGGAACACACCCTGTGTTCCCTAGCCCTCTTAGGATTTAATATGCGATGAAAGGTTCAATTTAGAAAAGAGAAGGCTAAATTAACAATAAAAAGGGCTTCCACCCAGTACTTCAAAAGGACATTTATGACATGCCTCTAAAGTTCTACCTACACTTTATGTTTTAATTAATTTCTGAGTGAAATACGTGCACATTTTTCAATCCCACTGAACTACACAAGTTTTGAACACGTATCTCTACCAGACCCTCTGGTAAACTAGATCTACCCTTTTCTAAATCCAAATCTAGTGCTCATAATTATGCTTTGGATAAACAGTCATAAAAAACAGAAACATATTTTTCAAGCAAAATGCTGCACAAAGCGGTCACTCAAACTGAAAAGCTTATCTAAGGCAGCACTATTTGTGAGGCTCGGCCTCCTTGTTAAAGGATTTCCTTTCCCCATAAGAAACAAATTCAGCTTTCCTACCAAAACCAGCCCTAATGAAACACTTATCAAGAGCAGCAAATGAGCTGATAACTTGGTAATGTGGCCACCTGTCAGTTAGGCACTGGTCCAATGTTACTGACTGATTTCATAGAGGCTGCAGAAAAAGCATTAGCTTGTAGTAACTTTCAGGTGTAACTGACATGGGATGAATAGATCTGATGTCCCAGAGGGAGTAGGTTGCTTATACTGCAAAATTTTAGTGTCCCCATCTTGGAACATCGTCTCTTTGCAAGCTGAAATAAACTGCGGACACACGTTCCCCTTCCTTAAATTACTCTTGCTTTGATGTCGTTCATGGCATGATTTTAAGACTGCATAAATAAAATACATGCCTGTATGTTAACCAAGCACTGGGCAGAAATACAAGTGTAAACTGGTTCCACTCATGGCTCTAAGTAAATGTAAGCATTGTACACCGTCTAGCTTCTGTGTACCACCCAGTAAAACCCTTGGCCAGGGTCTGTGAGGAATTATCCACAGCCAAAAGGAAGACACAAAAGCCAGGTACTTAAATTAACCCCTTGCACATGCCCAAGTAGTTAGGCACCTCATTCTGCTTGGATTTACAGTAATGCCTCCCACACGTTACAATTACTAAATAGCCCTCCAATTTTTATCTAAAAGCCAGTCAGACAACTTCTCAATCCCACATATTGCCACCAGCTGAACAAATGTACTAGCTACAGTTCTTGTGGTTCAAGAGATACCATTGTCACTGTAAAATTTTCCTATTAGCATAATTGAACACTTTCCAAGCAGTTTGGCCCACCCTAAGGAGATATTGCTGAAAGACATAAAAGGAATAATTGCTGATTACACAAATATTCTATTGTCAGAATTATATACAGCATTTGCTCTTTATGTTGTTTAATTCAGTTTGGAGACTGCATCCTTCTGACGATGAAGACAGGTCATAGAGCTTTAGTGATGAAAATGAGCACCTTCAATCCCCTTAATTTATAAAGTATTTAAATCTTTGTACTTCTGCAAGGGCTGTCACTTGCGTTATTTGTCCTTCTCTTTTTAATGGATAGTTGTAGTTCCCCTACGTTGATCTGAAATCTGACACATTCTTTTCTAATTAAGGACATCTAATGGGAAAGTTACACTTTCCCATGGTGCCTGCTACAATAAATCCTTCTGATTATTAATGTATCCAGGCAAGTGACATCTCATTATTTTGGGTGACTTCACAAAACCATTTGTCAGGAAATAATGATGACTCAACCCCAAACCTAAATTTGGAAGAATTTAAGCAGATCAGAGATTTTTCACTACCATAAAAATTTTTTATTCATATGGCTTAAACTAATAGATACTCAGTCTGGGGGTTCAGATGAGTTAAACTTCTTCCCACTGCAATGGGGATGCTGACTGCAATGGAGAACAACACTGGTGTGTTTTGAGGCCTACATGAGAACATGCCATTCCCATCACATTTCCCTTCCTTGAGCTTTCTATACCCTATTTCTACAGTAAATATATATTGTAATGACTGGAGCAGAGAACGCACAAGGGCAATTTTAGATAGTATGTAAAATTTGGTTTGCCACTCACTCACCAGTGTTATTTTGTGGGTTCTCCTTTCCTGTATGTAAACAGGGGGAAGCTTAGATCCCCGCATCTGTTTCAGAGAGCATTTGGCGAGTGCATCGAGCTTCCCACGGAGCTGTCAGCCCATCAGTTCACATGCAGCAATTGCGTTAAATGGAAGAGCAACTGCCAGAAATGCTCAGACGGTGGCGTTAAGTCAGTGCAGGTTGGCTCCTCAGTCACCCTCTCCCAGTAAACTTGGGGATTCTGTTCAGGATACAGCAAATAAGAAGTTGCAAACGCTTTATAAGACTCTCCCACCATCCAAAGCCACTGCTGTTGCTGCCAGGGCAGCCGGCACCGGGCGAGCATGGCTTCCTCCCCACCGTGGAACCCGCAGGCCTTGGCCACAGTGACACTTCCCCAGCCTCCTCCCTGGTCCCCAGGGCACAACCCAGGGCTGAGTGTTGCAAGAGCTTCCCCCCACTCTATTTTGGAGACCCAGTGTGTTTAAACCGCCCATCACA
This sequence comes from Harpia harpyja, assembly GCF_026419915.1. NCBI lineage: Eukaryota > Metazoa > Chordata > Aves > Accipitriformes > Accipitridae > Harpia > Harpia harpyja. The sequence continues at coordinate 8,648,815 of NC_068944.1, forward strand.
CTGGAGGGGAGGGCTTCATCCCCACTGGGAAACACGGGGCCATGGGCACAGCAGCCGGCCTAGGTGAGGTGAGGTGGGGAAGCCCGTTAGCTCCACAGCAGTTTGCTGAAGAAAGGGCCACAACGGTGGACAGCTATCCCCCGCCTCGCACCGGCTATCAGACGCGTCACACCAGCTATCCCCCACCTCACACTGGCTATCCATCTCCCGTCTCACACCGGCTATCTCCCACCTCACACCGGTTATCCCCCACCTCGCAACGGCTCTCCATCCCCCGCCTCGCACCGGCTCTCCATCTCCCACCTCACACCGGCTCTCCATCCCCCGCCTCACACCGGCTCTCCATCCCCCGCCTCACACCGGCTCTCCCCTGCCTCACACCGGCTATCTCCCACCTCACACAGACTATCCTCCGCCTCACACCGGCTCTCCCCTGCCTCACACCGGCTCTCCCCTGCCTCACACCGGCTATCTCCCACCTCACACGAACTATCCTCCGCCTCACACCGGCTGTCTCCCGCCTCACACCGGCTCTCCCCCGCCTCACACCGGCTCTCCCCCGCCTCACTCCGGCTATCTCCCGCCTCACACCGGCTATCTCCCGCCTCACACCGGCTATCTATCCCTCGCCTCATACCGGCTATCTCCCGCCTCACACCGGCTCTCCCTCCACCTCACACCGGCTCTCCCCCACCTCACTCCGGCTCTCCCCCGCCTCACACCGGCTATCTCCCGCCTCACACCGGCTATCTATCCCTCTTCTCATACCGGCTATCTCCCGCCTCACACCGGCTCTCCCCCCGCCTCACACCGGCTCTCCCCCACCTCACTCCGGCTCTCCCCCCACCTCACTCCGGCTCTCCCCCCACCTCACACCGGCTATCTATCCCTCGCCTCATACCGGCTATCTATCCCTCGCCTCATACCGGCTATCTCCCGCCTCACACCGGCTCTCCCCCCACCTCACACCGGCTCTCCCCCGCCTCGGCCGGTTACTGCTGCCGACTGCCGCGACGCCAACGCCGAGTCGGCAGCGCCCCCTGGCGGGCGGCCGCCGTCATCGCGCTCCTCCCGGCCGGGGCCGGGGCCGGGGCCGGGGCCGGGGCCGGGGCCGGGGCCGGGGCCGGGGCCGGGGCCGGGGCCGGGGCCGGGGCCGGGGCCGGGGCCGGGGCCGGGGCCGGGGCCGGGGCCGGGGCCGGGGCCGGGGGCCCCGCCGGTCATCTCACTTAATTTTTGATCATTATTTTCACGGTGCTGCAGTGCGCTTTCTTGGAGCTTTTGCTGAGGGAACTGTGGTTCTGTTTCTGTGGTTGTCGATAGCCATGAATAATTCAAGGTGTTGTCGCAGAGGCTGAGGTGCGCGTGATAAGGAGAGCGAGAGATCAGAGGAGACTCAAACTTTTCGAAAGTAAAGGGGGAAACCGTTAAACTAGGTCTCTGGCGCGTGGCCTGCCTCTATCAGCCGGCCTTCGCGTAGCAGTTTTCATCCAGAAAAGTCCTGAAATGCTTAATGCATCCTCTCCCGTCCCGACACGCAGCGGGAGGACGCGGGGAGCTGGCAGCAGAGCGCGATGGATGGAGCCGTGGGGTCTCTTCCCCGCACGGTGGGGTTTTCCCACGTGTCAAGATTTCCCTTCACGGAGCTGATGCGAGGCGGGAGGGAGCGGGCGGCACACCGTTTGGTGGAAGCCTTTCGTTACAGAGCCATGGTGTGAAGGGACCTCAGGAGGTCTAGAGCTCTAGCCCAGCTCCCTGCTCAAGGTAGGGTCAGCTAAGAGGTGCGAGCACTCCGTCCAGAGCTTCATCCCCTCAGGTCTTGAAGTTCTGCAGGGCTGGAGAACACACGGCCCTGTGGGCAACCTGCCGCACCGCTTGGCCGCCTTCGTGGTGGTATGCAGTCTTGTTCCAGCCTACAACATTCGCCTTCTGTCCTCCCACCACCGAGAAGAGCCTGGCTCCATCCTCGCAATGACCTCCTGGTAGGAATCAGAAGGCTGCTGCCTTCGCTAGGTGCGTACCTATCAGAAGGTCCCATGAAGCCCTCTTTTCCCCACGCTGAACAAGCCCCATTCCCTCAGCCTCGCCTAACAGGGCAAGAGCTCCAGTCCCCAACTACTTTCATGCCCTTTGCTAAACTCATTCCAGTTTAACCACATCTTTCCTACACTGTGGGTCCCAAAACTGGGTGCAGTTGGGGTCTAACAAACACTGAGTAGAGGGGGATTGTCACTCCTGTCAGCCTGCTGCTACTACAGCCTAGGATGTTGTTGGCCTTCTCTGCAGACACTCTATGCTGCTGTTGTACGTCCACCAGGCCCCCCAAGTCCTTTTCCACAGAGCTGCTCCCCCACCACTCTGCCTGTATTGTTGCACAGGGTTCTTCCTTCCAAGGTGCAGGACTTGGCATTTGTGCCTGTTGAATTTTGTAAGGTTTCTGCTGGCCCACTCCTACACCCTGTGCAGATCCCACTGGATGACAGCTCTGCCCTTGAGCGTATCGACTGGTCCCGCAGTTTGGGGTCAGCTGTAAACTTGAGGAGCAAGCAGTGCATCACCTCCTGCAGGTCATTGACAAAGATGTTAAACAGGACAGGTCCCAGGATAGACTGCTGAGGTACTCCACATACTACTGGCTGCCAGGTAAAGCACAAACCATTAACTACTTACCATCTGAGCTTGATCATCCAACCAATTTTTTAACTGTCTAGTTGTCCACTCATTCAAACTGTGCTATCTCACCTTGCATATAAGAATATTGTGAGACACAGTGTTAAAAGCCTTGCTAACGTCAAGCTGCTGTCCTTGCATCCACAAATCTAGACATTTTATCGTAGAAGGCAATCAGGTTTGTCAGGCAGTTGGTAAACTCATGCTGACTCTTCCCAATCACTTTCTTCTCCCAGCTTTCATCATGAATCTTGGGAAGGAGCGTGATCCAAACCCTGGGGGACGGTGGTGTTCCTGTCTGGGCACTAACACACTTGCAAATGTTTTTATAGTGTTCTTACTTTCTCATTTCAACACCCAGAAAATACTGAGCAGGTCAAAGAGCAGTTTACCACTAATGAAGATGATAATTCTTCCTGGAGCTTTCTGTTGTCAGTGTTGGTCACTGCATAACCAGCTAAGGATGAAATATTACTAGCTGTCTATTGCTGAAGGGAAATTCTGGCAGAAAATTGATTTACTCAACATCACACAATGTGTCTGTTGTCAAGGCAAGAGCAGAACTCAGGATGTACTCCCTCCTGATCACATACTCATCAGCAAATTCATCACATGACAACTATTGCCAAGAACATACTCTTCCATTCAAACCTGTGAGACAAATAAATACTTCTTCCATCCAGTGACCTCAGCCTGAGGCTTCATTGTGTTATAAACATACATGTCTAATTTACAAACAAAAAAGCAACATGATGGTGAAGTGAATTATCTGGATTGCAACATGCACTTGGCTCTGATAATAAGCACTTACAAGGAACACGAGCTCATTGGGGAATGTTAAAAAAACTAGGATGGAAGACTGAAAAGGTACATGAACTGAAAACAGCAACGCTGGCAGAATTATTTTTGTTGGAAATGGAAAGTAAAAATCTCTTATTTGGTGTTTTTATGGGAAATTTCTAAATGTGGGTGGTTTTGTTTTGATTTTAAAAAATACTACATTTCAACAGAAATGTAGTTATATAGCTGTCATTCATGTTTTAAAGCTTTCCATGCAATTTTTACTTTGAAAATGCAAAAAGCACAGGAGAGTGTCTTTCTCCTCTTTCTCTCTTCCTGAATCATCCTTGCTCCATCTAAGAAATCACCAGTGTGTCTTTGCCAGAAGTCTTCTTAAAGGCACGAAACAGAGAATCTAGGTTTTTCTCTGTCTGTGTGGAAGTATGCTAGAAGGAATCCAGCATAACATGGGGAACCATACATCGAAGGTAAAAACAGCATAACGTGGATTTCCATCCTATCATCGGCTCTGGCTTCTGTATTTGCTTTTTCTTTGTCTTTTCCTGCCTGTGAGGAAGAAGCAAGTTGCAGCAGAAAGCCAAGAATGTTTTTGTGAAACGGCTGTGTGACCCTTCCTATATTGTACATTGTCTCCAGGAGAGAAAGAAGGTGTTAGTCATGCTGTGCTTATGCACAGTTCTCCCAAATTAATTTAAAATATACACATGTACATAATATACACATGTACATAATGGCTAACATATGACATATTGCTAATTTCCACATAATAAACAGGCTAAATCGGTTGCTTAGTTTTGTTGCTATATCCAGCCAAGTCAGGGTTTTCTGGTGGTGTTTTTTTAAGTTTTCTTTTGTCCTCTTTGTCCCCCCATCTCTTAAATCCAGAGTGGCTTGGATTTGGTGGAGTTACACAGTACAAATCAGGCCAGTATTTGGCTCTTTAGTTCATTACCTGTCTATTGGAAGGTACAAAGGGACATTCCTTTTTTGTTAGAGCTTCTCAGCAAGCATATTTGCCGCAGGTAGAAAACCATTATTACGTTTAAGCAGTGCTATCACAAACCCCAGCACATTTAGGAGCTGTCATGGCACGCTGCCTAATCCAAGAACACCGTTGTCCTCTAAACTGAGCAACACATTGACAATATTAACGTTATAAGTCAATATCTCTGTCTGATTATCAAGGTTAACATTTCAGGATACTTCAGAAAGTGCATCTCTCCTCAGGCGGAGGAAATAAGGAAGAGCTTGGCTGCAAGTAATTATTGCTGCATGGAAAACAGCACCTGGAACGATTGGCTTCCCTGAGAGTTGGACCCAGGTCTGGTGGCTGGCTGACTGAATCATACTACTAGTCAGCAAGATTCACAGTCTGTTATTTCGATAAAACACAGGAAAACACCTGTCACTACACTAAAAAGAGGCATTTTTTTATTGCAGGATTTGCTATCTGTTTCTAAATCTAACAGCTTGTTTCCTAACTGTGCATTTATTTGAATGAATTTGGTTTATTGTACTCATCAGTGTGGTGAGTGCCAAGAGCGATGTTAGGTCGGTCTAGGAAATACAGGGTATTGCAGTCTTCAGTGTGTACTAGGGCTTTTTTTCAGAATATTCAGAGCCCACCAAAGTCTCAGCATTTTAAAACAGGCCCTCACCCACTTCATGATGATGCTGGGCTTGCTTGAATGCTGATAACACAAAAAAGTGTTGGCAAATTTTAGCTGGAACCTGTTCACTCACTTTGTCCAAGGAAGTGGAAGGAGGACCCCAAAGTTGATGGATCACTGTGTAGGCTGAGAAGCAACGCAGCATGCCTGAAGAATGGGAACCATGAATACTGTCGCTGTGCAACTGAAATGATGGGATGCTTGGAATACAGCTGGCAAACTATTATGAAGTTCACTGTAAGAGGATGTCCATAAACTATCAAAGGACTAACAGAGGTGCATGCAGAACACCTGTGGTATTGTCTGAGGGGGACATGTAGATGACAAAATATTCTTATGTGGCATTCCAAGAGATGTTGTATGATATACATGAGTCCATGGGACCTGATGGGATGTACCCACAAGTACTGAGGGAGCTGTCTGGTGTCATTGCAAGGCCACTCTCAATTATCTTTGAAAGGTCATGGTGACTGGGCAAGGTTCCTGCGGACTGAAGGAAAGCATACGTCATCCCCATCTTCAAGATGGGCAAGAAAGAGGATCCAGCGAACTAGAACCAATGAGCCTCACCTTGATTGTGGGGAATGTGATGGAGAAAATAATCCTGGAAATCATTCCCAAACATTTTAAGACGGTGCTTGGGAGGAGTCAGCATGGATTTACAAAGAGGAAATCACGTCTGACCAACCTGATTGATAGCTTTCTACAATGCCTGTCTCAGTGGATGAGGGGAGAGCAATGGACATGGTCCCAGACAACCAGCTGTAGGTGGCCTGCTTGAGCAGGGGAGGGTTGGACAAGATCATTTCCAAAGGTCCCTTCCAGCCTCAGCCATTCTGTGGTTCTGGGAAATGAATCTGTGGCACTGTTAAGGACTACAGTTTGTGTGTGTGCTTGATACAAACACCAAATAAGCAATTAAAATGCATGATAGGAGATAAACGATACAATGTATTAGGAGCATCAATAAATTGGAGCTGTATCTTGTATTCCGAGGCCCAGATGGCTGGAAAGGTGGACGGACCTCTGCATACACCATTTAATTATCAGCACAGAGAATGCTGCTTTCTGTTGGCTCTGTGTCTGAGTAAAGGAATGTAAGCAATGGATTTTGAACTGAGTCTGTGGCAAGAAGTGCATGCTTTGGAGTCCTGAACTACTAAAGAAAGTGAGTCCCAGGGCATTCAACATTAATTCTGACTATTCAAGAAACAGCCTAAAGGAGAGGCAGATCCTGGAAAAAAAACCAGTAATCCCAAGCTAGCAAAAATACTATCTGTGCTTCTATCCCTAACCTTTTTCAATTTGTTTTCTTTTTATTCCCCTTCTTAGGACAAACTGGCAGCAGAGAGTGACTTGGAAAAAACATATATGAAGAAATCTGTTGAGAACAATTGAAATCAGGCCCACAGCGATCAAATCCATTGCACTTTACTGGCTGCTCTCTGTGCGAAGTGATTTTGTTCTGCAACTCAGCAAAATGGAAATCCCTGCTCCAGCTAATTGCAGGTCACCGATTCTGTGGCGTTACAAATCGCTTAGGCTTACTAAAAACAAGAACTCACGGCCACATATCAAGTATACGCATGAACACAGAATATTCTTAGACCATTTATAAGAAGGTGTCTTGAAGGGGCCTGTTTTTTTACATTCACATTTGCCCACTGATCACTTTCAGGAGCCCCGCTCCAGTGCAGCACTAGCCACTCTGCTAGCAGCCATAATACAGCACTCCTCTTAAGACCAGGCAGACTGATTTTGAGAATGTTGTACATACCTACTGATGAGAACTGAGAGGAATAAGAAGCCAATTAAAATGCAATAGATGCAATGTTGGGAATATGACAATCATACTTCAAAAATCTATTTGCTTTTGGTTTTATGACTGCATGTTAACTCTGTTAAGTTTTAATGAAGACTGGAATGCTGTGAACGACAAGAGGCAAAAATTGCTTTGAAACAATTCTTTGCTGTGACGCTTTAAGGAAGACATCGCATTAACAGTTTATTTCAATAATAAAAACTTCTGAGAGACTGGAAGTTAAGTATTCCAAATGAGCTTTAAATATAGCATAAGAAGTTTCGGGTTTAATGGACAAAGCCTGTTCCCACTAAATGTATCCTTGTACTGCCAAGAGGGCTGTGAAATAAAATAAAATCTAGAAGTGGCAAGTTTGAGGCTATTAGTGTCAGGTCAGACCAGCCAAGCAATTCTAAACTAAGGTGATCTTGGTATTAAAGAAATCTGTTTGCGTGAACTTTTATGTTCCCCTTCACTCTGGAAACCAAAGTTGTTCCCTTGAGAAGCTACTTGGCTTCTGAGGTATTTGCTGAAGCACGAGAAATACTACAGATGACTGCTTGAATCATTTCCAGATAATGAAGTATCTTTATTTAAAATCTGATCTTGATTAATGCTCAAAGTGCAGAAAAAAAGAAAATGAAATTCAAAGAACCTTATAAAAGCGTCTTGTAAAGTAACAGTACTCCTCAGCAAAATAAGACATCTTAGGGTTAACAACAACTGATTAGCCAAGTCCATAATTCTAGACTGAATCAGAACAAGAACTGTTTCTTGTAGTGTTTACTTCTTTGGCAAAACCTAGAAGGTATCACTTTTCATTATGAGGTAAGCAAACTCTGCTAACAAAGATTTTCATTTAACCTAAAAAGGAGGACACAGAAAATGAACAGCAAATGGGAAACAGCTTTTTACCTTTGAATGTCTGGGACAAATCAGGACAGGTCAATGAAATAACGGTCTCCATCTCTGAATGCTCTCTTTGTCCAAGTGACTGTTTGCAACAAACAAACCGATCATAACCTTCACTTAACGTCATGTCTGGCACCCCTTATGGGTGCTTTGGATGCTTTAGGGCATGCAAGTGCCAGTGGATGTCTGGACAACTGAATCAAGCTTCTGGTCTAGGCTGGTCAGATACTGCCTTTTGAGGCCCAGTGACTGTACTGACCAGACCTCCGCTGCCTACAGTAGAGTTAATACAGCTACTCGTGTCAGCACTTACACAGAGAAACATAAATGTAGGTGTCAGTCTCAAACTTACCTCCTCTCAGAGCCATAAAGCAACTCATTTTGTTTCTGCACTTACGATGGCAGATAATTCAGGCAGAAGGAACACACCACCTTTAAGGAGTAAGTGCAGCAGAAGATACAAAAGGTTCCCAAACTCTAAAACTGTGTCTTTTTGTTCCTGTGTTAACAAAGCTAACTCTTTAGCTAGTGGGACTTGGTGATAGGACAGTTGGAGGAACCCTTTCTGCCTGTTGTGTAAACACAAAGAGCCTACTCCGGTTGGTCTCCTTTGACAGTGTTGTGTTCTGTTTAAATCTCTGCTGCTCATTCTTCGATGCACTTTGGGTAACATTTCCAAATTTATAACACTATTTATCCTCAGTCACTCTGTAGCTTAGGAATTGGTAAACAAATTTATCAACTAGAGGAACTAAAGCCTAACTCTTCCCCATCCTAGACCAGTGTCTTACGGGCCACACTCCGTGAATCTTATTTTCTGCACAGTGAGACAGATTCAGCCCAAGGAATGAAGCGTGCCCCTACCTCGCCATATAACCTTGAGGTTCCCACAGTCTTCTGGGCAGTGGTACATATGAATTTGAACCCTCCTAGATTGTAGAAAGAGTACATCTCTCAACCTTGCAAAGTGTTTTTCACACTGAGCTATTGCTCAATGTCTTACTGAAAAGGACCTAAAAAAAAAGAACACCCACACCCCTAAATTTATTGTAGGCGAGTACTTCTCCTTCCAAAGAATAAGGCCTGCAAGCTCTTGGCAGGAACGGCTGAAGCCTTGTCACCCTGAGGTTTCCCTATTAGCAGGCTTGAGGTGACTCTGCAGCATGTATTGGATGTTTGGATTGCCACCTGTTGCGTGAAAAGCACAAAACTATGGGGAAATTGTGCTGCCATAGGGTCCAGAGGCACTAGATAGTAGGCGAGGTGTTTCGGCTCATTACCAATCATTTATTCCCAGTTACACTGATAGGGGCTCCAAGGTGCCACTGCATGTTTTTGGCCCAGATGCAGCAACTGTTTCCTAGTCTTAATAAGAAGCTGCAATTATTTCTCTGCTGCATTTTGAAGTGTTTTAACCAAAACTGTCTGCAAGTTTCTTCAGGAAAGGACAAGGCCATTAGCTTAATACTATATGGTTTGCACCCAACATTCCTGTAGATCTGTCCTGCCATGTCATCTTTAGTGACAGCTCTGAAAAACTGTGAAAGCAGAAATTACGTATTTTCACCCTAAAGCTGAAATTAATCCTGAAGCACAATTCTGCATAAGGAGTGATCTTCTTGGGCATAAGACATGTCAGAAACATAAAATCCCATGCTGAATGTCGATAGTGTTACAAGTTTGTTGACATACATGCACTGAAAAAGAAAAATGGAACAAAAATTATTTTGCACATGGCTATACTATTAACATCCAAAACGTTAACAGCATGACCACCAAGGACCTCGGGGTACTAACAGGCTCTGATCGCCCTTATCAGCTCATAACCGTCTTTTTTCTGCAATACACCCCTGTAACCTCTTCTCTTCCTCCTAGAGATTTAGCTATCTGTGTTCAAGGTCAGCTCTGATATAGCACAGCTGCATAACCCGGTGCGGCTCAGCTGCCCTGCTGTTTGCCATCAGCAACTTGGAGCAGTACCTCAGATGGCCAAACCCATGAAGCTGTCACAGAACCAGCTCACACAACCAGAGGCACAGCAGGGGCATCATGGCTTTCACTGGTGCTGTTATCTCTTATCACTACACCCACTTCTATTCCTATTTTTGCTAAACTCCACTAAAACCAGTACAGTGAGGAGGGTGGAAAAATGTAAAGTCTTTAGTTCTGTACAAAAGTAATTACTTGAGATCACTCCTCTGCATTGGAGCTCCAAGAGATTCCTGACTTTACCTACATTAGTACTCCTGCATGCACTGAATTCAGCCAATGATAAAGTTATGTATTTGTGAGTCTTCAGAAAGATAGATACAGTGTCAGAGGCTTCTGCTGACTTGTATTTTAATTGCTCAACAAAAATTTGTATTTACTAAGCAGAAAATTATTTCCACTCATAATTACTATAACTAGTCTTTTCAAAATTATTACACAAATGAAGTTATAAAAATATGGTTTAAGGATCTGCTAGTGTTACTGTTCAAAAAAACCCAGCCAGTATCAGTTAAATGGTTTTATTCTCAAAACAACCAATTGGCAATATAAAATATTTTAACACTATTTCTGCTTAAATATTGGTGACAGATTATGCATTTCCTTAAATAAAGTGCTATTTTTACAAATAAGTATTTCATATTTACTTTTACTGCTGTTCTAACCTCTTAATATTGAATAGATAAAGTGTATTTTGGTTAATGAAGAATGCAGCATTACTTTTCCTTTATATTCCTTCTCATGAAACCATTACATTTTCAATTTGGACTCTTTTTATCTGTATCCAGTCAAGAGAGGCATAGTCAGGTTACGTATTTCTCCATGTAGAAGCTCTCATAATTCATGGTGTTTTTCATGCCTTCTTCCATGCTTTTGTGTTCTTGACTGTGCTTATGTAAGCCTCCTATGGGTTCTTCATCCATGGGCAAGAGTAGAATGAAAATATGATTCTTCTTATATGGTCACTCATTCTTCCAGCTCTTCTGACTTTATTCTTCTCAAATCCAGACCACTGATGCCTTGAACAATTCAACACTTAGGCTGAACTATAAAAGCAATCTCTTTATTATTTTCTTGATTCTTTGTGGGATTCAAATTTTTAGCACATTATTGGAGAAAGTCCTATACAGGTGTAGTTAGGACTAACTTTTCAAATTTTCATTTGTATACTTGGATTCACTCAGCCAGATGCCAAACTTCACCATAAGAAAAAAAAAAAAAATAAATCTTTTTTTCCAGTAGCTACCTTTTAGGAGAAACAGCTTCTTGTGGTTTTATAGAGCAGCCAGGTGCTGTAAAAGGAAAAGAAAAAAAAAAAAAAGTGAAAACTGCAACCAGCAAGACTCACAGCTTTAAAGAAGACAGAGTAATTCCACAACTACTAGAAACAGGCCCACATCTCCCAGTATCATTGTTATACCAGACGCCAACAATTTGACCCTGTAACTAATTTTACTCATCTTAAGCCCTCTCCTGTATGGAGAAGGTATGAAAAGTCGAAGTCACATGTGAAAATGCCATCTACTACCGCAAACCTTTCCAGTATCTCTCTTTTCTCAAAGTGTACCTTTCCAGCAAGTGACTACCTGAATTCTGTATGATTTTTATTTGCAAGTCTATATTGGTTTTGCTCCTATTTTTACTTCTTACTCTACAATCTCCCTAACACCTCCTCTGGATAAGTTCCATTTGATATTTTTTAGTCTGAATCTGAAAGTGGAAAATAATAAATACACAAACAACTCCCCACTCTCTTCCACTTTATTCTGTCACATCTTTTAAAATACCTATATATATATATCTGCAGATACATATGTGTAAGTATGTATCAATATGCAGCATACTATCATATGTAAAGAGAAACTGGAAGATGAGAATTTCTGCAAATAATTATATATTGAATGGCATCATACTCTTTTTTCATCATAGGCATAGTTACTCTTCATTTAACTTGTATCTGGAGAATACTCAGTTTATCCCTTTGTTCAGTGCCCCTGCTAGATGTTGGAGTGTTGTTTTTCTTCTCACCTTTTATAAGAGAAGTGTTATGTTTAGGTGGGGGAGAGCAGTTGGATATCTATACCAAGTGATGAGGCTCATCTTTTTCTTTTGAGCATTTTAAATAAACTTGATATTAGAAGGTAAACTAAGCTAACTGGCAGTTAGCTTTACCTCCAACAAATCTCTGTTAATTTTTTTTTTTCATAATAAGGTTAAGAAATGCCCTAGGAGAAAAAGAAGATTGCATCCTTCAGACTATAAACCTTGGATGCTCTCTTGCTTTTTTCATGTCATTTTTGTAGAAATGGCAAATTCTGTTACAAACCCCAGACCTGGCCAAGGGAACTCCATGAACTGCTTCTATTTTTTATCACAGATCTAAAATGTACACTTCTTTACATATGTATTATCTAGCATATGGGATTTTATTTATTTCTACTCTTCTGAAAGAAAGAATTCCAGTTGGCTTGCTCCTTTTTTTTTTCCACAGAATCCACATCAACTTTTTTCAGCTTTGCGTTTCTGATTTGGCAAGTCTGTGTTGAGATGCAGCTCTCTCCTTTGGTGTCATTTCTTTCAATTAACCTGCACACCAATGTCAGATCTGTTCAACTCCTTAATTATCCACTTGATAACTGCAAGAATCTTGACACTCACCCACCCTCCCTGCAAAGAACCCAACCCTAAACAATTAGTCCTGGCAATTAGGCATTCAAAAAGTCTGAGTTTCTTTTTTACCAGAATCATGTAAGCAAAAAGGTCACCTCAAACTACAAGCATAAACATTTCCTGGGGTGATGCAATTTCTTAAATCCAGTTTCCTCAGAAATTTGGACTTCATGCTGCCACTTGCTGTTTCATTGAGTCCAGACAAAGGAGGAGCATTTTGCTCCTCAGAGCAGTCATCTTGCCTCATGCCTCCATGGGCTGGTCATCTGCTCTAAATTTAAATGGTGAAGCAGCAAGCTAATTCTGTGTTTGTTTGACACAGTTCACTGGGGTATAAAGAAGCGGTATCTTCCTAGTAGTTTCTCTTACCAAGGACAGGGTGATTGGCATGCATTCGCAATTTTCCGAGCCATAATTTTTTCCCTTGAAAACTACCAAGTGTCAAAACCCCCTGTAACATTCACTCCAGGAATGAATTAATTTTGGCAGAATTTTCTGGAGGTCACCAGTTCATTTCCATTAAAAAAAGAGACAGAGGCAACACTCTCCATGCAAGTACTGTTTGCCTCTTCAGAACAGGGACAAGAACTATGGGTGCCCCCAAACCTAACGGCTTATGGTTCCAGTAACCACTGAATTATTTATACTACAGTAAGGGCAGTCGTCTGCCTTATGCAGTTCAGGCAAGGACTGGAATATGGAGCTCCCACAGCCTAACCTAGTATCACTGGTGTGGGGTGGGGAAGAAGTGGTCTCAGTACCCTTCTGACAGAAAACAAATTTATGTCAAAGCCTGTTGTTTTCCGCAAAGTGGAATCATCTCACTTGCAGCCCCAGGGATGACACAGCAACTGACATACAAAGGAATCTCTCTCCCAACAGTGAGCTTTACTATAATTGAAATAGCTCATCTGACAAAACCCAACAAACACTCAACAACTTTTCTATGAGTTCTTGTAGTGAGTATCACAGTGACTTCAGAAGCAATGACCTAAGCAGGAGGTGCTCAGCCAGAAGCTAGCTGAGGATACAGCAAGCCAGCAATTGATTTTGAACTGCCAAAAAAACATCAAGAAGAAACGGTAGTATCTTCCCTAAACAGGCCTGTTGTGTGAAATTAGTTATAACATCAGTCCTCTACTTCTGATGGTCTTGCTTTTACTTTTTCTGCCTCTCATCGTTTTCCTTCTAGTGCATTCCTTGAAAGTGTAAATGTAGCTAATCACTGCAGTTCTCTCTTCCAGTCTAGAAACACTCTTCTAGATGCTCTTCTATTTCTGTTGCCTGCCATCTCATACCAGGTTTGACAAGCAGCAACAGCTCCTGACCCAGTGGCAGCAGGGGAGAGACTGAGCCTGGGCAGTGTGGATTAGGGCATCTTGGGGGGAACTGAAGCTAAGTGAGCACTGGAGCTGTGGATAGAGAGGGTGTAGAAGCTGTAGACATTCGGAGGCTTGGTGATGGTAGCCTACAGATCTCCCACAATTATAAGCTACATTTCCAGAAAGTGAGGATTTAGTTTCTTTTCCCCTGCTTTTTCATTTCTGAGTCTTATGGATATATTCAGATTGTATTTCATTATCATCTTTACACCCCTACAGGCTGGAAACTTCATAAAAGCAGAGCTACACTGGCAGCCACTCCATTTTAAGTACCGAGCTTTTAAAATTACTCCAATTACTCAAAATATTGAGGAAATCACAGTGACAGGTGTGAAAACAGTGATACTGACACATCTGGAAGAGCAGGATGTTTTTATCATCCTGTGAGCTACATCTAGCTTTCTAAAAGGTCAAATCATGAAGTGGCTTTCTTGCTAATGGCATCTGGACAGGCTCCTAGGAAGAGCTGTAGAGAAACCAGTGGTTGTGGACCATGCAAAAAGCATAAAAGTTCCACATATTACTTTTCAAACACATCACAGGAGGCAGCCAGTTACAGATGCCATGATGCCAATCAATTATTAGACTCTAACAAGCTAGAGAAGTAAGTTCACATCAGAAAAACTAAATGTATTCACCATGGAAAAGCTTGGGAAGGTTCCCATTTCAGAAGCCTTCTTTATGTGGGAGTCCAAGGTATCTTAACCTGAAGTATTGGTAAAAAAGGTTATGAAAAAAACACACAAAGCAAATAATAACAAATTGCTAAGCCAGATGTTCTGGAGGACCACAAGGATTAAGCAACTGAACTGCTGAGTACAAAGTACAGGTTCTTAGTTAAATTGACACATAACTGGGAAGTGATAAAAACGATGCTAATTTTTCTATGGTTCAAGAAGAGATCCAGAGAAACACAGACCAGTGAGATGGCCAGTAGCAACAGGCAGATTAGCATAAACTATAACAAAGACTCTGAAATTTTGTGAAAAACAATCAAAAAGGGATTTGCAAAGCCTTGCCTCACCAACCTACTGGAATTCCTTGAAGGTGCCAACAGTCTTGTAGATAAAAGAAGTCCACTTGATGCCTGGATTTTTACAAGGCATTTCACAAGGTCGACGTCTGGCTCTTAAGACAATAAGGAACCCACAGGGTGAGAAGAAAATTTCTTGTGTGGATAAATAATCAGTTAGGAAGGCAGAGGACAGAAGGTGGGAGTAAACAGTGATTTTTTCCATAGTAGAGATTCACCACTAGCATTTCATAGGGATCTGCATGAAGGCTCAGGATATTCAATATATGATTTCAAAAGGGCATATAGAGTGAAGTGACAAACCTTCCTAAGTTATCCATGTAAATAAAAAGAAAGGCAAACAGAAGACTGGCAGAAGGACTTCATGAGACATCAGTGCCCAAACAGTAAGAGGGCAGAAAAAATCTGATGAAGATAAACATGAAGTATTATGAAGTAAGGCATATGGAAAAAGTGATGTATGAGTGGTTATATAAAATGATAGGCTCTGAGCTTGAACTCAGTAGATAAGCTGGGTTATAAGAGGTAGTTCCAATTAATACCAATTCAGTCTTCAGTTATAGTCAAAAAAGCAGTACTAGAAATAACTAGGAAAGGGCAAGAGAACCAAAAATAGAGAACACAACTAAAAACCAAACATCACTCTGTCGTGTAAGTCCATGGTATGCCTACATCTTGAAAATTGTATGCTAGGCTGGTATGTCCAAGTCTGAAAGGATATAATAGAAAAGGAAAAGAGATCAGAAAAACTATGGTATAGGGAATGATTAAGCAGCTTATAAGTCTTCCGTCTGGAAAAAAACATGACTGAGGAAGAAGAGTATCACAGGTATCTGTAAAATCGTCAGTGGCATGGAGGCAGTGAAAAGGGAACAATTGTCCACCGTATCTTCTGATCCAGTAGGATGAAGCAAAAGAAGTCAGGACATGGCAAGTTCACAGCAAATTAAAGCAAGCAGCTCTTCACACCAATGTCAAACGAGACCAGATGAAAAAGCTGAACACAACTGTATGGACCTTGGATCTGACTCGGTACAGCTGCTCTTATGCTCTAAAATATTACACATTCCTGGAAAGTACTTCAAGTTCCAGAGACTGCATGGGGTCCCACTGCTACTTTTTACAATAAAAAGCAGCTTACCTGGTGCAGAAACTTCTTTTTTCTACTATTCTCTTCCTCTTCCTTCTCTGTTAGTGCTTCTGTTCCTGTTTCACAGCCAAATCTATTTCATGGAGCTCTCACACACAAAACCCCAAAAGCTGGATCTGATGGCAGCCTCCTTGCAGCATCTCATCAACTGGTCAGCAGGAGCAACTGTGGCCTCCATCCTTACAAAAGGATGTTCTCCCTAACTCTGTGCCACCATTACCGTCTTTTGCTGTCTTCAAGACACTTTTAAGCTCAGTGGTTAGGCTCAGCAAGTTGCTTGGAGACACATTACATTTGTACGCTTCTTCAGTTCTTGAGTAATTCCAGTTCATTGCACCATGTTATCAAATCCCAAAGAGCAGCTTCTGCTCCCCTAGTAGCACCTACAGAAGACGCTTTTCAAGCCTGGGATGTTATCAAGAGACATCCAGAAGTTCCCACACATGCTGCCTACTCTGAGAATGGGAATTAAGCTGCACAATGCATACAGTGACACCTGATAGTGGTTTTCAGCCAAGCAGACTATATAGAATACAGAAAGTAGCCCACACTAACTACCCCAGCAATGACGAGTCTTCCCCAAGGCAGCAGTAGGACTACAGTTAGCACCTGCTTTCACATATCTAATGATATTCAGCTGACTGAGATTGGAACAACTGGGACTTGCTCATTATTAAGGCCTCCTAAAGCATACAATACCTGAAACATTATTTAACATAACCACTAAACAAATGAAATGATTTTATGAGTGGATGCAAGCAGCAAAACAAGCAACTGAAGGAGAGTAAGAGGTGCTTTAACATGGTGAATTTCTCAAGGCCATTCAATGGCTTTCGTGTTCCTCCTAAAACATGGATTCAGAAATACACATATTAATAGGTTTTGCCCCATTCCCTAACCTTGAGCAACAGATGCATATCTGCCTTTGGCTCAGGTAGCTGGCAGGACAGAGATTTGCAACTTTTGTGTCTAGGGGTGACTGTAGTAAATGTATTCATTTGTTACAGGTCAGCAACACCTTTCTGTACATTTTGATTACAGATAGAACATTTCAAAAGGCAGTTCCTCCAGCAATGGCTAGCAGTTAACACTGGTGGTTGGAAAAGATGTATTCCAAAAACCCCGACTATAGACAATCGTATAAAAATATTACCTACAGAAAATAACTAAATGCATATGTACATAAATACATAATTAACATACCTATCTCAGCCAGTATACTTAATTGTAAACCTTGAATATATTTAATCAACTTCATCACACTAAAGAAAATTATCTCCTATAAAGCGTATGCAAAACTAAATTACATGTCATACAGAAACACACCTCCCACTGCTGTTATATGTATACATACACACTATACACAGTATAACATCCATTTTCTGTGCTTAGTAACACATAACAAAAGTCTTACGCTTATTTCACATAGTATTGAAGTGTGATAAAAATCCTACAGGTATCGCTACCTTTTTACCTTGAAATCTTCTCTACAGTCTCAGCAAAAGACACAGACACGCATCAATCATTAACCCAGAAAGCAGTTAAGTGGCTTGTTTGACACATTCTGTCTTCTAGCCAGTATTAATTAAAAGTATCCATACATTTTTCAATTAATTTCAGGTGCTACTTACACTGGGAATGACCTGGAGGTCGTGTGTTGCTAACACTGCTCTCAAACGAAGAGTGGAAGTTGTGTATAGTTTCTTGTAAAATCTGTCTCTCTCGTCCCTGTAAAAGCACAATAAAATAAAATAAGGTATTCTTAAATTTCCGTTTAAAAAATGAATTTTATAGTAAGAGTTCACCAAAAAATGTGTAAATACGTGTGTCTATGCCCAGAGAGTCACAGTGTACTATTAGGAATAATAACAAATCCTTACCTCCCAGGTACACAGAAAACCTTGTAGTAATCTTTTCCTGAAACTACCAGATAACAACAGAAACATTTTCATGATTTTCTTCATAACTTTACAGCATGAAGCATCATCCATCTCCCCTAATTTTTAGCCTCATCACTTGCTGCTGTTGATCCTAACTTGGGGAAATTATCTTTATGTTTTGTTTATCCAAGTTTCCAGCATCAGAGAGAGAATAGACCTCAAAACTAAGAAAGGAGCTGAGAAGTGTCAGCCGGCCTAATTAAAGAAATGCTCCAGTCCATAATCCCTTTGACAAGAACATTGCTTACTGCATGTCATCCTTAGCAAATTTGTCTATGTCAATATAAAATTAAAAGGCAATAAAAGTGTAAGGAATGAGAGAAGTGCTATTTACCTAATCACAGAGAAATCAAAAACTGTTAGGCAAAACAAAGCAGACCTTTCCTTTTACATTATGTTCTCTAGCTGGACTATAGTGGCCAGATGATTCTTTTTAGCATCACCGAAATCAGTATTCAGTAACTGCAATATCATCAATGTTTATGTTACCAGTAGCTTCTGATATAATTTCCAATACTCTGTAAAAGAACTGTACAGTCACTGAACTAGGAAAGAGTTAATGAAAAAGAATAGGGAGTACCACAAAGGAAGGTATTTTTCAGTAATTAAATACATTAAATACTTTGTTTGGAAAAAACATTCTTTCGGCTTTTCTAAGTAACATCCTCAACTGAGTTTTGAAATATATGTTGAATTAACAATATAAGCAAACCTTGAATTAATTTACTAAGTACAGTACTTCATAATATACCTTTCCTGCATTCAGTTCAGAAATAGCTGCCAAAATTTGCTGCCTTGATCCATCGGTTTTAATACCCAGCTCTTTCAGATCACCATCAGTAAGTGTTAGGAAGGCTTCCATATCCACCTGCATATGGGGGGGGGGGGGGAAGGAAAAAAAAAAGACAAGACAAATTTACCTAGGCAAAGATTCACTATTACAGGTTGAAAGTATTTGGGGTTTGATTTTTTTTTTTTAATTGTATAGACTTACTGTAAATATTGTGCACACAAAAATTTGTAATGAATTACCAGCACTGAATGGCACCCACTTTACCACTCTGTTGTCAGGTTTTAGAACTGCTGTTAATAATTCAATTAATTATGATAGTATATTTAAAATATAATGGATTTTTCTTTTTTTTTTTTCAGACAAGCTCTATCAATACAAAATATATACTCTCTACAAAAATTCCTCTACTTGCAGTAGTAGCTAGTTGAATAAGCCTAAGATTTCTCTCTTTTCTTTTCTTCTCCCTCCCCCCACCGAAGTATTTTTGGAATTTAAGAATATTGTGTGTACTTTTCCAGTGCCTCCTGAAGAAAACCCTAGGGTTTCTTCATATAACAGTTTTTATTACATCATCACAACTATAAGGCTGTGGTAAGAACAAACATCTAGAAGTTTTCATACTGATATAACCTTCACACACAGAGCGTATTCATTTCTACAAAATCCTCCCTTCCCTATCATGTAGGGGAACAATGATAAACCCAGTGTATTGTGATGGAGCTAAATAATCTGTTTGTGGTGCTGAATCCTGAACTCTGCAGCAATGTCGATTTATTTTATGTCCATTCCCTACCCTCTGCCTTTGGCCAAACAAATGCACAATTATTGTTCACATCCGATACTGTCTTAAACATTGTAATGAATTATTTTTACTTATTTTCAGCAATGTTTCCTTTCATTGCATCCTTCAGGCAAGTCATTGTCACAGGCCTCATCTACAATGATGCTTAGGTTCCCCAATTTAATTCTCCTGTTGCTTATTCATAGCAGATAAAGAAAAGAAAGCAGCCATCTCGGTGACTCACACTCTGCTGTTCTCCATCTGCAAATGAGGTTCCAACTGTGATTCCAGGGATGATACAGTATGTCCTATAAGCTGTTCAGTCACATTGGATAAAGACATATATAGAAAAAGCAGAGTGTAAAAACAGAGAGAGGAAAAAAAAAAAGTCTGAAGCACCTATCTGTATGAAAATTGTAGGTTCAGTGTAAAAAGCACTGATATTTGCAGTACCCTGGAGAATGCCACGAATACTGCCTGGTCTGTGTTTCAAGGTCCTCTCTGCAACCAGAAATGGTTCTAAAACTTCAAATTTGAGATTCTGGATCACAATTCTGATGCAATGTGTGTTGCACCCTACTTTTTTAAAAGATTTGGTTTTTACTGTTTTAGAAAAAGACATACCTCTTGTTCCTCAAAAATAGGCTGATATTTCTCAAGTGACAATTTTTTAAGGATGCCAGTCAGCTCATCTGTAACAATAAAAAAGAAAAACAAAAAACCCCCCTTGGATCAGGAAATATTTTAGTGATCTCTGCACTGTTAACAGCTGAAAATGTATATTAAAACATATATTCCACACAGTGATATATGATAACAAAAAACCAACCACATTTACTCTGCATCAGAAATTAAAATATTGGCTTATTGGGTTTTCACCTACTTCTGAATACTGTAATTCTATCTTATCTTGCTTGGATAAGATCTTTCTGTTGTACTGCCCTTTCTTCCTCATTAAAAGGATCTTAAAAAACCAAACCACTAAGTACAACTTAGGCACTTAAATGCCTAAAACACAGGTGCTTGGCCCCAGATGGCTGACCCAGATCATGCAGGTTAGACAGCAAAACTCCTCAAGCTGGCAATGAACTGAATGGCATATTTCCATGTCACGATCCAGGAAAACAAAGTGTAGAGTGAGCAACCACCCAGTGGCTCATTCAAAACACTGCTACAACAAGGGTATATCTGAACCCCTTCTCCTTAAGTGCCTGACATCCAGGCATCTTGAACACAGACAGCTGAAGTTCAGCTAAGATGAAACCTGGGCAGAATTTAAGTTTCACAAGCTTACCTTCCAAGACTAAGGGCACTGGATATTGGGTTTCTTCTCAAAGTCTAAGGAAATTAAAAGTTGGAGGACCCAATAGTGACTCTTCCCACACGTTTAAAATATGATTAGCCAGTTAAAAAGCATAAGTTCAGTTTTAGAATAACCCGCCATTACCTCTCAATTACACACTACCTCTCTCAACTACAGATTCTGTTTATTTTTATTGCTTTGCTGTCACAAGTAACTATTTTTTTTCCCCCCAGAAATACCAAAGTGGTCATTTAAACTAAGGAGTCAAAGTCAAAATGAAGAACATGATTGATTACAGTACACAATCAAACTATATTTAATATTCCCCATATAAACTCACTTTCATTGTAAATACATCACTATTCCATTCCCAAATATACTTTGGTTTTATTTCACTTTTTCTTTTGACGATCACTTTTCCTTCATCATCAGTAGAAACAAGAAAAAGAACCTCACTCTCTAAGCTTCTCAGAAGACATCAAGGATCTTGAGATGGACACACTTTTCTGTGCACCATTCTGGAAGCCTCCTTCTTTACATAAAAGAGCCCACAGAAAGCGGAAGTGAAAAAATCTAGCTGAGTTTTATTTTCTGCTAGGATTTTGGTTTTTTACCTCAAAGCCAACTAATTTGGTATGCTTAACATGATTTGTGAAGGTTGGCATGCTTTCAAGCTAAAAGCTTTAGTACCCTAACTGAGGTTAATCCATGGGAAAAGGTAACTGGCTTTAAAAACATAGCATGAGAACATCTCCATGCAATTTGATGAAAAATATCATCTTACAGAAAGAAAACAGAAGTTTCATTAGAAGCCCTTAGATATATTATTAACCTTTTTTTCTTTTAGGTTGTTAGTTATTTTTCATGACATGGGTGTCCTTAAATGATAGGTTGTGATATGGGAAGAAACTTTCAAGGTCTTGTGAGCTCAGAGCCTTGCTGTCAGAAGTAACTATAACATCTAACACTTCTCACACACAGAGACAATGCTTTCAGCTGTAGGCCTTTCATGTTGTCTTTTCCTCTTTCCCTCTTCCAGTTCCGGTATTATACTTTAAGTTTGAACAAAACCTGAAACCTCTCAGTTTTACAACTCTTGCATGTTGTGATGCAAAACTAATACACGATTTCTCCTTTGCTTTTTCACTAAGCCCTTCTTTTGCTCTACTCGTATCTTGTCTCCTTACCTACATCCCTGGAGAAAGCAAAGGTTCTCCGAGCTCTTGCTCCTCCTGCCACGTTAATCCTATTTAGCACCTCTTTTGTACTACTCTGTAGTAGCAGGGTAAGATTACCTTTCTCCAAGTTTTCAGAGCCTCCTTTTACTCTCACATGGTTTCGTCTTTCATGATTCTCTACATCACTGGTTCTCAGAATAGGGACAAGCTGTTGATGGTCCACCACGTGGTTGCCTAAAAAGAAACCATGCACACCTCTGAACCCTGCCGTGTACTATTCCTTCACAGTAATATTCAATGCAAATCAATTTTCTAATTCATTTAAGTTTACTTGAAAGAAAAAGAAAAGTTAACCTTGCAGGCCTTCTGTACTTACTCTTCTGATTACTGCTGGGCCTGTGAGCATTTGTGCTGTTGCTGCTGAATCAAAGCACAGTAAGAGAAGCCCTTGAATTAAAGGCCCACTTAACTATGAAAGCTTACAAGCACAACGAACCCAGAACTACTTAGGCTTCTGACAACCTATCCCTCTGCTACAGAGGAAACTCACTGTATCATGGTACTAGTGGTGCAGTCACAAAGCCCAGCTTCACCAGGTGAGATTACAACAGCTGATAGCTTGGGCAATTCTCCTTGTTATCCAACACTGAGTTCTCTTCCCTTTATGTATTTCTAAACCGGTAACTCTTATGTTATTCAAGCCATCATTATAAAATGGCATTAACTAAAATGTGAAAGGATTTTCTCCAGCAATCAGTACAACATGTTACAGCTAAGCCACGATAAGAAGACAGAAAGCGGGTCAAATATCACCTCTCTTTAGTGTCAAATGGAAGTACAGTGTCAATAGACAGCATTAGCATAAATGAAAACAAAACAAAATCAATACGGACACTTTCAAAAAAACCAAAAATAGTACAAAGTGCCTCTTGCAGAAACCAGATATAAGGTACATCCATCTCTTATTTAAAAGACTGAGCTATTTTTTCCACTTTTTTTTTTTTTTGAGATGCTTACAGAAGAAAACAAAGTAGTTGATATCCTGTTTCCAATGCAGTAACATAATTTTCTAAAATAAAGTGTTGTAATTTAGACCTAAAAGTTGAACTTAAAAGGTAGTAATCTTGTTGGAAAAGTAGTAACATTATTATCCTTTCTTATGACCTAAAGTTAAAAATAAAGTCAAAATAAGGCTATTTTTTCAAATTAAAAAAATAAATGCAATACAGCTCTTAAAAATTAATTGCCCATAGCTATGACTTGCTATGAATCAAAATTGTATTTCTGTAATGATGTGCTTCACTGTATTCATTAAAAAAAAAAAAAATTTTAACGTGGAGAAAGTGTATTTTCCACCGTCAGCAAAGGGTGAAAAACAGGATTTAAGCCAGAAAGGAGGGAAGGAAGGAGGCCACATAAGAGCGGCCTACCTACACGCTCTATGCTAGCTTTGAGATGGTACCAATATCCCTCTAAATGGAAGGTATCACAGCTTTTGGGAGAAATAGCCTTTTACTGCAGTAATACCAATCTCGCAGTAAGAAACACCAAAATATTTTTTTTAGAAAGAAAACAGTTCTCACTTTCATGCAGATATGCACTAATCCAGTACAGGTATAGCTTAAAACACTTTGTGCTCTTGATGAATCTATCTCCTCTAATTACAGTGACCAACTCACCATCTTCTGTAATAGTACCACTGCTGGAACCATTGCTCTTGGCCTGTCTGTGAGAAGAAGAGAGAGAGGACTCCGCATTGTGAACCTTAGGAGACGGGGAGGGTGATGGGGAAGGTGTGAGAGTTGGTGATGTGCTTTTAGACGTAGATGAAGTCCCAGATGGAGGTCTTTTGTTCATCTCCAGTTTTTGCTGCAGTTAATGATACAATCATTTCAGTTTAAAAAAGTGTTTACCTATATATGATGCTTCAATATTACTTAAATTGCATATCACTTCTGCAGAGCATGTAGTCACAACTAGAAGCTTCTGCTTGATTCACATTGAAATAATTGGAGCAATACTGATTTATCCCAGGTGAGAGTCTGTCCCCTCAATTTCATCAAGAAAAATACATTTATTAAGGCTGTAATTTTGGAATAAGAAAATGATTTCTTATGAAGCAATACTATATACAAGCACTACAATTATTCTTTTTATAAAAGCTGAAAATACTTTGACTCTGAAAACAGGTCTTTTTCATTCAAATTAGACAAATAAAGCCTCAATTAAAGCTTTTCAAAGTATATCAGACACTAATTTAAAGTAGCACTTCCTGCTGGATTAACCAGAAATACGCAGCAAGTATAGACTAAGTTTCTGGTGCATTTAAAGCCCTTGCTGCACTGGAATGAAAGTTTCCAGTCAACCCTTAAACTTGTTATTACCTAACATCAGTCAAATGATTCAAATTTATTAAATATTTTGCAAATATTTAACATATTTGGAGGCATAGAAAACAGGAAGATAGACAAATTAAAATGAGAAATAAGAATATATATGTATGTGTATCAGTCTTTTCCAAAACAAGTTAATGTACCTCATCTTCCAAATTCCTCAATCTATGTATCACTTCACACATATCGATGTTTGCATTATATGACCTAAAAAGAAGTCTTAGGTGATTTTCTCCTGGATTCCTGAATCCAGAGTTTAACTTAAAACACCTTTTTAAAGTCAGGCTGCTACAAGAAAAACATAAGAAAAAAGTTGAGCTGGGTAACAAAGCAAGAAGGGAGAATGACAGCGGTTCCTGCCTCTCTACAATTTTGCTTCTGTGCTATGGCATAAATGAACTTTTCTAGTTAATGAAGAAGATGCAGATTAAAAACATAAAATTGATTTGAATGGTAATGTTCTTCCATTACTCTATCCTATGCCAGAATGTACTACCTCCTTAGCCCTGCATTGAATTGACTAGAAGTAACGTAGCACGACACAAATTTGAGAGTTCTCCAAAAAGCATCGGGAACTCATTTCAATTTTGTCCCAAATTTCCCTGTATTCTGTTATTGGCCATTTGTGTTTCAGAATGGTCCTCCCTCTCTAGTGCATTGTCTGCATTTATTTAAATTACATCACCCTGTCCATTGTTATTCAGTTTTTCTTTTCCTTTCTTTAAGGCTTGTACAATCCCACCCCTCATAGATAACTTTTGCAAAACTGATCAGTGCAACATTGCTGCATTTTTCCATCAGCTATTTCCAAGTTTAGCATGATCCTCATGGGAGGGCACAAGCATTTCCACAATGGATATAGACATTAAATTTTCAGCATTTATGTTGTTGATTACAACAAAAAAGTAGGCTGTTTAAGCTTTTGCAGCCAGTGTGGATCCATATGTGACTGTGTACTCCCAACAGACACTGATGTCCTGAAAACCACCTCAGACGTATGACCACCTCAGACATATGATGCATGAACATCTACAGAGAGATCCACATGGATTACATGTTTTCTTATTGGTGGATAGACTGAAATTCACCTGGACATCTAAGCAAAGAGCAATGAAAGGGCTATTGCCTTTCCAACATACTGGCATAATTTTTTTTTTTTTTTAAATCTTTTCAACAGTATGATGAACTGCCTTCCCAGAAGATGATCTGCAGGGCATTGCACCTCTCTACTTCTTTATCTCCTAATGTCTTTCACTGTGAGTGGGAATAACACTTAAACAACTTCGTGGTAGCATTGTTGTAACAACAGGCCCCAAGATCTGCAGCCCAAAGCTTACAGGCACAGGTATTCTCTCTTAAGAGGCTAACTAATATAACTGGAGAAAAATAAGATTTTGGGGGGGGGCACACAAGTAGCTCATCTGAAATTATTTCCAAGATAAAAACAAGCTGAGAGGAACTGCTGAGACCTTAATTAGAAATATATTGGTCAGACCACCTCTGAAAGAAAAAACATTTGGTAGCTGTTCAGTAGAGAAGACTTTAATGAGGGAACAGTATAATAAAGTGGCTTCGTCTACAGGAAAGAAAGAGACAGATCATTTATAACCCCGGGAGCAGTTATGTGGGATAGAAAGGGAGAAAAGATTATCATGTGCCAAAGAATCAGTATGAGTCCACAGCTTTTGGGAGTCCAGCAGAGTTATAAATTTTAGCTCCCAATCTCATCTTTGAAAAGCAACCAGTACTCCCTTCAGAATCAGGACTGATTGACAAAGTGACTATTCCTGAAAACTGTTTTGGCATTGGTAGTTGACCACTTTTCTTCTGATTTTTGTCCTCCAGGAATTGCAATTAAATCACTGAACAACTTTGTAACTTCATTTATCATTGATATTTACTGATTAAATACACATATTGCTTACTGCTGCCATATAAGATATCACAGAACGAGATAGAAAATGTAATAATTTTATACTCTGGCCATTTTTGTTTCTTTGGGCAAAACTTCAAGAATAATCTCATTAAAAGATGCAAAGAAAATAAAACAAAGCAAAATGAGCTGTTTGGAGATTACACAAGCAAAAAGTTGAGAAATTTTGCTCTTGGTCGTGTATTCTAAAGTTTTCAGAATACCAGACATTAGAACTAAAACCCCAAATTATGTGCTTGCTTTCTCTTGTTCTCTGAAGTGTAATGTTTCCCTGTATGAATAAACCCATACATTTCACAACAGTGTATTCCACGTTCTGTTATGATGCTGCTTTCTAACTTCTGTCTCTGCAGATTTTGAAGATTTAAAATCTTAATCCTTAAAAAGTTTGTACAAAGCAGTTGTTAGCTTCAAAGTACATGCACAAAAATGGGCAGGTCATGAGGGTAAAGCTATTCCAGGAAATTGATAGGTAAGTCAGTGCAGATAATACAGCCTGCACTCAGGAGCAAAACCTGACTTTGGTGATGACAGCTTAATGTTCACACTGTTTAAAACCCTTGTGGAGCAGACTCCATACGGGCATATTGTTGTGGTCAGCAGATCCTGGTACAAATTTTCTCATATTCTGCGCTCAGGTTGTGCCTTTGAAGGGAAACTAGCTATGGCACTTCAGAGTAAAGCCCAGGAATTGCTAACATAAAACACTGGAATCAATCAGGGCCATAGAAAGAAATAATGAGAAACCAAAATAACAGTGCAGATCTACCCTAAGATCAAGTATTACATTTACTGCTTTTAAAATAGAATTAAAGTAGTAATAAAGCAAAATCATGTTTTACTATTAGGTCTGATTTTTTGTAGACTTATAATTAAAAGGAAGTTTTTTGGAGCTGAAAAGTTTCCACTACTATAACAGGTGTTCATTCACTTATGCTGTGGGATGTCAAGCAGTTGTATTTATCAACCCTCCATGACTGAGACATAACCTATTCAAATTAGCCAATTTGGAATGACAAAAATTTATATTTCTCTGTACCTTTACAACGTGTCCATTGCCAACAATTTGAGCACATTGCAAATCAGGCAGAGTGGATGAAGGAGTTGACTGGACTGGACTATGCTGTTGGCTGGGCTTCTGTTCAGGTAAGCCTGCTGCTTTTCTTCTTTGGGCTGCTATCTGAGACAAAACATTATCTGCACTGCCACCTAAGAAAAAAAATAAAATAAAAACAGAGTCAAGGAAACCATCATTTTAAAATATTTGTTAATTCTCAATTCACCTCTCTCCACCACTTTCTTTTAAAAACTGACTGGATGAAGTAAAAGAGAATTGTAAGGTTCAGACCTGTGCAGCAGCTTTCAGGAAGGGAACAAAAATCAACTGCAGGAGAAGAGAGAAGCCAGCCTTCTCTATATACACACAGAGCTGACTTTCATACTCTTGGATATAAGTTTCATAAGCTGCTTCACCATATTGTCTTTACAGTTGCCAGATACAACGCTTGCAGCTTTGTTTTTAATTGAAACCGAATTTTTATTTTAAACAAAAAGCAAGTAACATGGGTAAGAGCCAGCTCTATGAAATATATGTTGCAACGAACAAGCGTCCACCTGATCCACTGTGGGTGGACTCAAATAAAATCAACATGGTTTTTTCTGAGACAGGGGCTAACCTATGAGAGTTCTGTAACAGATGTGACATTTTTATTTCCTTATGTGGGTGTCCAAAGTCCAATTCCTGTTGCAATAAAACTTATGGAAGTTTTGCTTCTACAGCAGCAGAAGCCCTCAGAAAAGGTTTAGTATCTTCTACCATCATCACAAACACTGATTTTTTTTAGCTGAACCAGATACAAATTACTTTCTGATTAAAAATAAAAGCAGCATGGTACCTGATCTATTATGCAGTTCTCCTCCATGCCTGTTAATTCCCGCAATGTTATTGGACCCACCAGAAGAATGGGGGGAATGGTTGAAACTGTTGGAATTTGAAGGAGATGCAGGTCTTCTTGCAAATGTTGGTAATTTGACTGGTCTAGTACCTTTGCTAACAGATGTCTGGAAAACAAAAAGAAAAATAATATTAATTTTTCTTGTTTGAGCAAAACAAAGATAAGCTTCCACTGCTATTTTATTTATCATAAGTTCTGAAACTTCCACTGAACAAAAGGGATATAGAAAAAAAAAAATCTTATTTTACATATAGAAATATATTGAATATATATTTATATAAATAGAATATATATATTCAATGTATATCAACAAAAGAAATAACACAATAAAGGCATTAATTCTCCTTAAACTTTGTCCAACACAAAATGAGCATATACGATGCATCTAAGGTATGATATACATGATATTATGAGCAGGGGCGGGGGGAGCAGAAATTATCACGTGAAACTTCCCTGCAGAATCCTGGTTTTGTCTCTCCCACCTTACAAAACAGCTACCATCTACTTCTCATCCATCACATCCCTGTTTCTTACTAAGATGCAACAAGTGACAAGAACTTTCTCTCCTCCAGTTGCATTTTCATATCCCCTTCAATCTAAACATCTACCTGCACCATTTTGTTGACTTGTTAACTGAGGCATTAATGATCTAGCTATATGCTAGCCACATCCTCAGCCACATCCACATCCTCCTTTAATTCTTTTGCTTTTACACCACTGGCCACTGCCAACAATCTGACATACGGCTCTTGCAGCTCAGCTTTTTCATGTTTCTTATCCTGTTGCTCAAATCACTTCTTCCAAATCTGACTTACTAGGCTTCTCTCCTTCTCCCTATTTACCTTAGCAAAGCCCTTCTTTCCCCACAGAAGGATCAATGGCTAGTCCTCCCCTCCCTCCCCTTCGCCTCACTTTACATACATGTGCCAATTATCCACTTAAGTTATTACAATCAACTTTTTTTAGAATGAGGAACATTTACCTTCCTGTGATCTACCACTTCCCTTTTAATACTCCACTTTATTCCACCTAAATCACGTCTACTGGTATTAAGCTAACTTTCACTTAAAGGCAGGCAGAAAAACATTCGCCCTAAAATGTCTTCATTGCCCCATTTCTAGAACTGACATGAAATACAGTTCTGGACTAGTAAAATAAACTCTTCTCTACACTTGGCTATTAGAGTCTAAAGCCAGGCGAGTAAGGACTTCTCCTTTTTCTCCTACTAACTACAAAAGCAAAGGTTGTCAGGGTTGTTTTGCTTCCTGTCTCAAGATAAAGCTATTTTCCTTTTGGTTTGCATTTTCACAAAAAACATTGTGGAATCAGGCAAGCTCCTTCTATAAAAACCAGAATTTATTCAGGCTTTTTGCCTTTTTACAGTAGTTGTACTTTAAGGCCGTATGCCTTCAAGCCCACTTGATCACTAATTGCTACAATTTTATCTATTACTAACCTTTCAGAATGTTATGTCTGTATATTTATGTCTCACTGATATTTCTTCCCTCCCTACCCAGTTCCTAAAAATTAAGAAACTTTCATTCTTTTCTTCTTCCCCTAGTCTTCTTCCAAAACAGAGCAATTTTGACCACACTCCAATTACTGTACCTACTTTGGCAACTAAAATACATAGGTGGAACCAGCAGCCACTTTAGCAGTTGGCAGCAAATTCCTTAGGGCTTGATTTTATTCTGGTTAACAGCAAACAAATCGTTTCATTTCATACAAAACTTCTGTTGCATTTATGTTCCTTCCACAGGGATGTCTATTCTTTCTAAACAGCAGAGCTTAAAAGGACAAGCCGTTACTGAGACAGTGGGTTTAAAGTAATTTTTAATCAGAAACACAGTGTGGCTCACCAGTCACCATGGCTAGGACATAACAGGATATTCGTACACGTTTTGTTTGCTTACTATATCAGAGTTCCCACTGCTGTTAAAATCATGCTTGATCGCTCTCTGTGGCCAGGCAGTTCTCATCTGTTCAGCTTTGCCATCTTTGCCGAGTCGTGTTCGGTCAGAATTCCAAAGCTCAAAACTTGAGGGTGGTAAGAAAGGCGGTATCACTGCTTTCAGTTTATCACTGGGCAGCCTGGTAAATGGAGCACTACTTCTCAACTGAGAGAGAGAAACAAAGAAAGGGAAAAAGAAAAGAGCCTCTTCTTAAGAAAGATTACTGGAAGCTGATGATGTAGTGTCAAAATTTTAAGTTAAATAAAAAGATGGAGACAAATGCATTTTCAAACAAAATAAAATGGAAACGAGACACAAAAGTAGTATTTGTAAAGATGTACGACACAACAACAGAGAGAATCCAATGGACATTCTGGCACCCAACAGTATGCTCATTCATTTAATACAATGAATATAGTTCATTAAGTGGCAGAAACTACCTCTTCCTTCATTGGGCTGAATCTTGCTTCAAACTGATTTTAACAGCAATGTTAACAATTAATTTCCACAGCAATTAATTTCCAAAAAAGTAACAAGATAGTCCTCTCTGTATTCCCAGACAGGACACCTGGAAACAGTGAATAACTGCCTGTTCCTGCTGTATGAGTTCTCCAGAAAGAGTAAACCAACACAACTGATTTGGCTCCCTGGAGTTCTGTCAGTCAGTCACATCAAAAGCTACTCAATCTCCTTAAAAAAGAACATGAAGGATAACCAGCCAAATTTAATGACATCTCCAGGGAGTAAGCTGTAGGGGAATTTAAAGCTACAGCATAACAAAAGAAGAAATAGAATAATACAAATAAACATCCTAAACTGAGTATTTCATGGTTGCCTCTACTAGTAACTTCTCACTGTCACATTGTGCCATGTTCCATCCATAATTTCCTTACAGCATACCGTTTGTCAGCAACTAATCAGCTGTTCCGTCTATTTTACTAATTCATTGCTGATCATACAAAGGTGTGGGTAACTCTTGAAAAAAGTCAGTACTTGTCAACAGCTTCCATACCATACTAGTTGTAGTACATCCTAGTTTAAGAACTACTGACGTATCACAGCCTGTCAGCTCCTGTCTAGTGACTATCAACACGACAGCCCTCTTTCTAATGGTGACTTGGATAGGAGGTAAAAAAAAAAAATAAAAATAACAGGAGCTGCATGAGCTCCTGAATTGGACTGAACACACCTAGAACAGTAACATACCATGGTTGTCAATAATTCATCATCCTTTCCTCCTTTTGCAGTGTTTACACCTGAAAAATACATAAATGTTTTGTCATTTACATGCTTCTACTTTTGTTCTCAAGGATAGCTTACTGTTTTCAAACATTCAACAGCTTTACGCTCAGTAAGCACATAGAACCAAAATTTCCAGTGACACTGCCATGTACCTGAACTAAAATTAAGCCAATAGTCTTATTTCACTTCCCAAACTGTGGGGGTTTTGCATGGAGAGCTGTACAATTTCAGTAGATGTGCTTTATGATTTGGGCTTTTCCAATCTTCTCATAGTTATATCTTTGTTTAAATAAATTGGTTTTCATTACATAAATTAGTTTACCAAAGATATTAACAACTTTTGAGTGACCTGTCTCTACTGTCCAATTTAATGGTGCTTGCTACAGAACAGTAACATGGTTATATTAACATTTTCCTGCTTAAATGATGCTGCACTCAGCATTCAGCATGATCAACGGTCAGGAGTACAGACATCTCTCTTCCTATATACTACAAATACATTAAGTGTCTTTTCAGTTATATTAAGCTAAATAAAAACTAAATCAATAAATTAGAAATAGTATCATCTTGACTATCCCACAAGAGCTCACTTCCCACAAGGTAACTCTGGCTTTACCACTAGCTTTGTTATTTGTGATCCAAGCTGTAGCAGCATCAAGGTTTCCAGGGGTGTCTGTATCACTCTGTGAAACTGCTTTTATGGTGGAACTTAATGATGGTTCAGGCTCATCGGGAAAAGGCACAAACTGATTGGAAGGAAATCCATGGCGCAATGTCTGAGTCAGCTTCAGCTTGCGGAATCGATTGGACATTCTACTCCACCAGGACTAGATTGATAAGAAGACACAACAATTTAGTTCCAACTAGAAGAAAAAAAGAAGAAAAAAATGTGCAATTAAGTAATCCTTACAGCAGTGATAAATCTGTCAAGGAGTTTTTGATATAAACTACAAAAGCAATGTTAAAGTGGCTTGCAATTATCAACAGAATCCTTCACCATAATTTGTATGTATAAGATTAATCTCCTTCCTTATTTTTCATCTGGCAAATGCCTTACAATATTTTTCCACACTATCTGGAAAGGCAAGGTAGATAAAAGTATTAGGGCAATTTCAATAGGAAATTTTTATAGCTACATCGCAAATATTTAATCTTCCCTTTAACTTCCAATTTCACCATCCATTCTTACACTCTTTGGCATCAACGAACTGGCACGTATATTTGCTGCTTCTTAGAGGTGTGCATAGAAGTTTATCCAATCTGCATGAAAGCTTCTCCTTAAGACTTTCAAAATCAATGGCAAACTGGAAGAGTTCTGATAGTATTCCTGTCAAACTAAAGATGCACAATCCATACAGTGCTGCTATACAGATAACTTAAACCCTGCCAGACTGGAAAGACTATAAACTGAAGAAGAGCAAAGCAAGGAAATATCAGATGTGAAAACACCACAAACCTTAGGACTACTGCACCTACAACCTCTATCCACAGAGGTATGACATATGTGGAAACTGTTACATGAAAGAACCACCTTTGCTCAAAATACAATTTATCCAAATATTTACAGACTTACACATTTTTACAGGCAGACAGTGCAAGATGCTTCAAGTATTTCACAGGACATTTCTCTAGACTATACGAGACCTAGGCTATATTAAGATGACCTATACAATTTGTATTAAAGAGTACGTGGCTTGTAGGTAAATCAGATTACAAATATCTTCTGATTATTTCTTAGCAAAGCTTCTTCTTCCCTTTCTGGAACAGTTTTAAAAAAATAAATAAATAAAGTAAATTAAAAGTGATGATACTTCATCAAGGCAGCGTTACATGATATCCAATCCAGATAACACACTTTCCCAGTTTATTCTTAGCCATTCCTTCTCATCATACATATTCCCCTCTCTCCTTGGCATTTAACATTTTTCAACTACTTACTGATATATGTCTTCCCAACTGTCATACAGTAGAAGTAATATAAACTGTAAACTTATTCCCAGTAAATCAATCCTTCTAGCAGATGATCATTAAAAAGATTTTAAATCTGCACAAAGCATTAGTAATGGAGAGAGTTCTCAGACCTTTGTATCTCTTTGGAGCCATAACTAATAAAGATTTACATTACTTTCAGCAACAAAGACCTGATGGAAAAAGGCAAGAGAGACAAATAGTTACGAGAAAGCAATAAAACCCACACAGTTCAGCATTTATTCACCCTTCAAAAGGAACTGAAAGGGCAAAAAAATCCATCTAATTTTAACACAGAGTATTATGAGCTTACAAAAGAGACTGCTTGCACAATGTGGTTTGGTTTTGATTCCTGAAGCTAGCTTGCTTCTGTAACAAAGATCACTTCTAAGTTCCTATCATCTTTGTCACTCTCTTTCACGGTGCTTCTGCTTTGTTAACATATGCTCACACCACAAACTAACCTGAAATGGAGTAAGTACAGCCACTATGTTACCATATGAAAAACTACTGCTCTCCTGCAAGAAAGGAATGATAGGGGAGAGGTTCATCTTGTCCTCTCGTGTTTAGAGTACAGTGGTCTGCACTCTGGAATTTCCAGTCTGCTGCTGCAGAAGGTTGTGGCCTCTCCATATACCCTACCACGCCACACATGTACAGAAGCTGGAATAAAGGGCTTTAGACTGAAGCAGCCAAGTAACAAAAATGTGTTTGTGGTTAAAAATAGTGTCTGTCAAAAGGCTGAAATCTAGTAGCAGTGGGAGAAGGCAATACTATAAAAGAAAAATGGTGTTGTCACTAGAGAAATAACTTAGACATTCGTAACAATATTAGGAACGAAAGAATAAGGGGAAGAACTGGAAATCTCTGCCCTCAAACAACTTTAATCTAAAAAAGAAACCGAGTGTGATAATTCACGCTGCTCTAACACTGACATTGAGAGTATAACCTGCTGAAGAAGCACAGGCAGGAAGAAAAGAGAGGAAATAAAATTTTTGTATATTGAAAAGGCACAACTTTGTTTTCAAGTCCACAAAATGGTGCAAAACAAAGGACTTAATAGTTCCTGCATGAAAGGGGGTAAAGAATGAGATCATGGTTATCCACTACATAATCAGTAGGTAAAGGAACAAGGGCCTGTATTACACATAAACTACAAATAAAAGAAACACATTACAAAAGTCTACTAGTTAATGACAAAAGAGATCAAACAGGAGACACTGAAAAGGGTTGGGTTTCTTTTGAACTTCAAAAGCAGCCTACTTGTGATCAGATATTTTAGTATGAATACCATTACCAGGAGGAAGGTAGGAATATAAGTGCATTTGCTTAACAGAGTAAGAATATTTAAATAAGCTTACACGACTTAAAACCAGACAAGACTGATTAAAATTACCCTAGAGTAATTACAGACAACACGACCTCTGAACAAATATTGATTATCTTCAAGATAAGTTAAGAGGATGGAAGAAGTTACAGAAATCAGGCAAAATGCAAATACATAAGCACTCTTACCCCAAAGAGCAAAATCTGAAAATTTACTGATCAAAAAGCTTAACTTGAAAGGACACCGCTGAAAAAACTTTGTACGTCATCACAGCTCATAAGAGACAGCTGGCATGGGTTTGTTGGGAATGAATCCCACCACATCAATCTCTCTGACAGAATAACTGGTCAAGTGGGCAGACGGGAGGAAAAGCTGTAACATAGCTTGACTTCAATAAAGCTTTTATTGCTATTCCATGTAACGTTCATCAAATGACTGAGGAAAGTATGGTTCAAGTAAAATTAATACAAGGTAAGCACCATAGCCAAAAAAACTATTAAGAAAAAAATTACCAACAATTTGATCTCAAATTGGGAGGACATATTTTGTGGAGTGAAACAGGAGTTTGGAAATGTTCATTAACAACAGCAGCAATGAAACGTAACATATTTTGCAGAGTCTATGGAAGACATCTAACTGGACAGTTTTGTGAGCACCTTAGATATTCTAAATTTAAACACTGACAAATTGACATTATTCAGTAGGGGTCAAGCTGACATGTAAGAAGAAGAAATCAAGTGTACAAATACAGAAAAGGAAGTAAGTAGCAAAGCAGCTGTCTGTACTAAAAAAAAAGAAAATCAGAGTCATTAATGTATCACAAGCTAGGTATAGATGCACAGTGTCTTACTGCTGCAAAGAAAAGGTACATTTCACTGGCAACAGCATGAAGCACACAACTGTGCAAGAGTTTTTGTACGCCACTATGTGATACTGAGACCCTAGCTAGAATCTCATTACTCGTTTCGGATCCCTCACCTTGACAGATATAGACAAATTAGAAATAGTAAGTTTAGGAAACATAACGTGCAAACAAGTAAATTTGAATTAACTATTTTTATTTAGTCTAGAAAAAAAAAGATTGACAAGAATATGAGAGTTCTTTCGGTATTTATGTAGTTCTTATAAAAATGAAGGTGGCCACTGAATGGGAATCAATCAACTTAATACACAGCAAGAGAGATATAGATTAGATCAGTGGAGAAAAATTCTGACCGCAAGAAGCGTCAAGCAGTGGAACTGGGTGCTGACAGAGACCATGGGACCAAGGGATCTCTCCACCACAGTGAAAGAAGAGAGAACAGAAACTTCAGTCAAGGATGTTCTTGGCATGTTCATTCTGTCTCCTTACATAGAGACAGATGAGCCTCTTGAATTCCCTCTCATTTTTACATTTCCATGATTGTGTAGACCCCACATTCCATCATTTGCACTGATACAGACAGAAAATTTAGGTACTGGCTGAGTCACCATAAATATCTTTTGTTTACAGTCCTGGCTCAGCACAGAGCAGTTGTCCGCATGGAAGCACTGCTGCTACAAAACCCAGGAGAGGTCCCTCACTTCAGCACTCTCTTCCCATGCTGGTGAACATTTGTAAGGAGAGTAAGATATGTAACATACTTGTGGTCAGACAGAATGGTTAATAAAGCATTAAGCAGTGATGGAAGAGGGGGTTATACTGGCTTTCAGGTTATATATATATAAAAAAATCAGAGAACTATACAGAATACAATTTCTGCTGAAAAAGTGCTTAAGACTAAACTTGTAAACACTGTAATATTTTGTAGTTTTGAGACCAAATACTTAAACATTCCACACATCAAAATATTAAATTTGCGTCAGTACTCATGTGTACATCTTTATTATTAACAAATCTTGTAATTTTTTTCATTTCACTTCATAATCTTTTATGACTCTAATCCAAACTTTTGTGTCATAATACTGCAAGAATCGCAATCTGACCTGTTGTTGATCTGTACTCCACAACACCAAAAGCTGTTCTGACAAGCTCCCATTTAAGTAACTGCATTCTTAAATAGGTCCATCTAAATTGATACTGAAGTTGTATCATATCAAATAATAGAATAAACATATGAAAATAACCACTTGTTGCTTCTTAGTTAAAACAGATTTGAGCTGAAGTAGAACTTTAAATGGTTCATGTCAACCATTCATGTCAACAATAGCCTGGAAATTACCATGTGTGTTTCCAAGACCCTGATAGTATTTATCCTAAAAATGTGAGATCATGGACTCAAGGAAATTCTGAGGTACACCACAATCAAAAAATTATTCACCTAAATAAAAACCAACAGCAACAACAACAAAACAAACTAATACTTTTTCCTTCTCTTTTGCAAACAGACAATCTAAGTTGCAATATCTTTGTTTAAGTGGCATTCACTTGTTCTGACTCTATGTTGTTTCCTATTGGACTACTGACAATTTCAAGTTAAAGATACAGCATGCCAGAGGACATGTAAGCCTCAACAGCACACTCTTCATATTAAAATCTCTGCTATGATCTTCTTAATTTTCAATGTCAAAAGCCTGTTTTCATTTATGGTTGAAATGAAGTCTACCATCTGTCCTAGAGGCAGACAAGAGGTGTAGCCTCTCAGTCTCTTGGGCTGTCCCACACAGAATCCCAGGAGTATTTTCCAGTACATTACCAGAGCTTCAGTTTCCTTCCTACATCATCCTTCCTTCTTCTAGGGTCTACTAAATACCATAAAAGTAAAATAAAAGAACTACTGCTGCAATTCCTCCATAGAACAAACATATAAATAGGCAGTTTCTCAGTATGTGAGGAGATACTAGCCAAATCCCCATAACACATCCACTCCAATTTAAAAAAAAAAAAAGTTAGCAATGAGTATAAAGAATCTACTAAAACTGGAGTACATTTGCGTTTTAAAGGCAGATTTATAATTAAGATCATAATGGATTCAGTTCTAAACTTAGGAACATGATACCTTCCACTACTTAATTATGAGATCTATTTCTAGGCACTGAAATGCTCTGATGCAAACTCTTCCTTAAAAGTCTTCCCTTTGCCTTGCCATCTGACAAAAAGAAAGCTAAACACATGCTGCATTTCATAAAACAAGGAAGTGCTACCAACGAGGAATTCAGAACACCCCCACCCCGCAAAAAAAACCAGTTACATATTAGATCCAACGTACTTCTTAGCAATGACTTTCTCTGCTTCATAAATTATAGGAAACAATGCACTGGTTATTTATTAAGAGTGAATATATTTACCTTTAGACCTCCTTTGTCATCTGGCAACATTGGGACATTTAAGGATTGCCTACTTCTGGAACAGGGCAAAGATGATCTGTTGTTCAGTTTATTCTTGTCTTTGTCTACTTGCATGCATGCTGATGCCAGTAACCGTACAAGCTCTGTGTCTAAAAGAAAACAAATTAAGATAATGTTTAGTCTGTTTTGCTTTCCCAAATTATGACTGATAAACTGACACTTCACCTATAAATCCCATGTAAGTAGTAATTGATCTACCTCTCAAAGACAAAGCAGATGAATCCCCGAAACCTTCTTTCTTGACCTAAGTTTCCCACACCTTCTCCCCACACAATGAGCTGTAGTCTTACCATCACCTCTCTAAAGGTATTTATCAATATAAATAAGCATGCTATTCAGTTGGAATCAGTCATGTCTGACCAAGTGAACTGCCTCCTCTTGCACTTTTAGAAGTTAAGAACCATATTGTGATGCTCCCTTTTCTCACCTGACACAGAAGAGAGTAGAGAAAAATGAATATTCTTTCTTCAAGCGTAGGTTGCAGAAAAGAAGCTTGAAATTAAATCCCCAAAAGAAAGGAGATGTTCAGTCTGGATACTGAAGGGACTGAAAAGACATGGTAAGAAAAAAGCTGGACAACAAAAATTAAGAAAAAAAAGAAAGGAAGAAGAAGAAAAAAGAACAAGCATGAAATGAGGACAGGAAAGCAAAAAATACTCTGTAAATCTGTATTTTACACAGAAATCAGGGAAGACTTTCAGAAGGGCACACAGAACCGACCTATACCTATAGAGAGAGAGAGACAGGTAACAAGACAAACTACTCTGTCCTACAAGAAGTTAGTTACAAAATAATTCACTGTATGTATTTTCTAAAATTTCATCCTATTAGAGATCTACTTTTGACAAAGAAAAGGTATCTGCTAGTGACCAAAACCACCATAATGAGTAAATACAGAGAAAATAAAACATTAATCCCATCAGCAGTAGTGTTTTTTGGCTTCAGATAAAGCAATCCAGCTACCAGGCAAGCTTAACAGTGACAAATTATATAGGCTAAACAAACTACAACAAAAAATAAACGTGTTTCATTGAAGTCTCCTCAAAACACACTGCCTATTTCTAAAGCACTCCCATAAAAACAACCTGAAGTGTGATTTATTCTCAGGCTTTACAGACCTAGTGGGAGGTTCAGCCAGGAGTTCACTAGTTTTGTTCCGACTGCACTCTCTTTGTCCTGTCCCTTTACTGCTGTTTACTGAGTGGAAACTTCTAGCTCTAGTTCACAGCTCTGTGCTAGTGACACTACAGAATACCTGGGCCACCACAGTCAAATGCCACTGAAGTGGCTCTGGTGGTGCCACGAACAATACATTTTGGAGCATCTTCAAAAACACAGGAAGAGGAATGCACAGAATCTTTTATCCCATAAATGTATACACTCATCTAACCAATTAACTCAAAACTCACCATTTTCAGGCAACATCCTTTCTTGGTCCAGTCCAGCCCAGACTTCAGAGGATACTTCCTAGCAACTTTAATGTATTTTCTAGATTGGAAGGGATGTTTATCCGTTTATGTTGTACATTCCCTCACTGTTCTTTGGAATAACATACCTGGATCATTCAGCAGCATTATCAGGTCAAAAGCTGTATATCCATTTTTTGCACGAAGATTGACGTCAGCTCCTTGATTTAACAAATACTTTACAACATCTTTGTTTCTTTAAGGGAAGAAAAAAAGGCATTGCTCATGTTAAAAAAAACCAAACCAAAACCCAAAAAACTCCCCCAAAACCTAATACTCTATTTTCATCCTTTTATACCATTGCTCCTCAATTAGAGATCAGACTTTTTCCTTCTGTATAGCTAACCAAGTCTAAAATTTGTTCACAGACTATTCAGAAGCTCCCATGATTCCTTTGTCAGTCACTGTTTACTCGCTATGAATTACACTAATCAACATGCAGAAAGTCAGCCTAAAAAAACTAATTGGAACAGTCAGTTTCTTAAGCTGACCCTTTGGAACTGACTCTAGAATTTGTTGCCAAACACCTTCCCAATGAAAGGCCATTAATGCCTAGGGCAAAAAAGCAGATGGAAAGACAAAGGTCAGTCCAGTAGTCATCACATGCCATCACTAATACTTCAACACAACTTCATATTCAGAACAGGTAAGAAATTGCATACAGAAAAACCAAAGTGACTGAAGATAAATTATGAACTCCAAACAGTACTTCACTTAATTAGAGATATATATTATATAATTGAGAAGGCACATTACCACTTCCTTCAAATGTTTAACATGCAAAACCAATCAGCATTAAATGATAACCAACACAAACACCTTCCAGCAAAAGGTCATAAAAGCTAGTTGCATAAAAGCAACTATCCCATTCACTTTAGTCCCTCTCATATACCTAAATAAATAAGCAGGACTTGCCTCGTGGGTTAAAAACAATACTGTAATTCAGCCTACAAAATAAGTGAACAGACAACAAAGCAAGGGAAATCTCCTTTTGAGCAGGGACTGACCTGGTATAAAACCAAACTCTGATGCATAAGCAACACAGAGCAAAAATGTTCTTAAGCAGCAATAGGTGACTGCAAATTCTAATACTGAAGCTGACAATCAGATCTCAACCTCTCCACTTCAGAGCATTAACTTCTTAACATATAGATGAAGTTTTCACTTCTGAACTCACTCCAGATCAAATCAATCTAAAATGGGAGGAGGAATGTTCCTCCACTCTTCTAACAAAAATTCTGCTTATCTTCACTACAGCTCCTTTGCATGCTTCCCATTACTCTTCTTCTCTTCCTTAAAACTGTGTCATCCCTCATCCCGCTTTCCAGTCCTGCACCTTGAGGGCACACAGAGACACAATCCTGCTCCTGGCTCACACAGACCTTGCCCACTCCCTCCTTCAAACCAGGGACCTTCCACACCACTGTTGCTCCTGAGAGAGGGTAAGCTGAGGCTCTGCGGAAGCTAAAGATTTCCAGTTGTTCTGAAAATTTGCAACTGGCCCATGCCAACTAAGGAGAAAGGCTAGGACGCAAAGTATAGAATTACAAGCGAAATATTTATTCATGCACGAGGTGTCCCAGCCAAACTGGGGCACCCCAAATGTGGTTTTACACAGGGTTCTGGTACACTTTGAGCATTTAGGTACAACATGATTTGACTAATCACCAACACCCACACTACTGATTTACTAAACATAGTAAAACTTTGCAAAGCAACTGTATTTCTGCAGCATTCTTGCTGCTCATCTATTGATCCAGATGTCCCTGGAGTCAGTCTTACTATCGTTACTTATATATGATGCCAGACAACACTGGGAAGGCTTCAAAGACATCTTAAGAGGGGCTACGATGCTGGCATTATCTTGGTTGACTAGGGGTATCTTTCATCCTTCATGGACAGCTCTAAGTCTCCAAGAAGCCAAGTCCTTATTTCCAGGGCTGGGACATCCTTCTGGTCCTTCCACTGAGCCACTGTCCTTTAGTTTGTTTTACTTAAGCATGAACAATACCAAAGTCTCCAGTAAAATTTCACTACCTTAAACATTAAGTGTATTGACAAAGTTAATACAATTTCATGCTATAAAGACTGATTGATATAATAGGGAAGGGAATTTTCCTAACAGTCCTCCAGGAAAGGGAAAGGGCAGTATCTGAACACACGCAATGCTCAGCTGTGCTCTGTGCTTCCACAAACAAGAGGAGCGCCTGAGTACTGGCATGGGGACATACCAGCAGCCCTGCACATCACTTTCTGCTGGCTGGAGTAGAGATTCCAACTGTGCGTTGGGGTGGCTGCTGCTAGCAAAACGGCTGCACCAGAAAAACTAATCTTCAGGCACTTCTGTGAAATGCCCATCGCTACTATCAGTACTGCATTGGTGAGGAAGCAGAGAATCTCATCTTATGTAGGTCCCAGGAACTACTTCAGAATACTTCACAAAGCAATGACAACTTGACCTCCTATTTTTCCCCTTTGTTGCGCTTTCACAGTCCAGTGAGATCTGCTGACTAAAAATAAAAGCTGGAGCAGAATACCTGCATTTGTACAATTAACGCGAGCATTACCAGGCAGCGAGGTGAATCTTCACCTTGCTGAGGGCCTCGTCTACAACAACGGAGAAAAGTTCACCTTCCTAAACTGAATATCCTGTATTCAGACAATGCCAAGTATATGACAGATCACATGTGAAGTATCAGGCCAGTTTCTGGGGTTTGACTCTTAAGTGGCGACCTGCATTTATAAAGTAGCTTTAGAGAAAATGACAATCCGTTCTCCAGTGGGCGTGTTTCAGAAAGCTCCATGAAAACTAAAGGCTGAATAGGGGAACATAAGTATAGTTTTAAGACTGGAAAAGATGGTGCATAGAAGGGTGGTTGCCTTGAAGTTTCACAACTTGACGTAAGCCTACAACCCTGGCAGGCGGTGATACTATCTTACAAAACACTAAAAAACATCAAAGGATGGAAGTTGAAATCTGCACCAAAGCTCCTAATGCCTGCCTGGAGCACTATGTTCACAGCACTTACTGAGCAAGATTCAAGTTCCCAAATGTGCCACTCATTCTGAAATCCAAATGGCATTCAGGTCTGCTCTGAAAAGCAGAGGACAGTGCAAGAGTCATGGAAACTGAGGTCACAAGTCTCTCAGTTTCTTCTAAGACCCCTCTGCTTCCAGAGTCAGTATCAAAAAGATTTTTTTATATTGGCATGTAAGAAGAATGAAACTTCTTTACTGCTAGACCCAAAGACAGCATATGTCTTACCCGTGGTATGTGGCCTGCATTAGCGCTGTCCAGCCATGAACATTATCCTGTTTGTCAATATCGGCATTTTTCTCAACAAGGAGCTGAACAAGGGGCAGCTGTCCAGTTACAGCTGCAATCATTAACGGAGACGCGCCATCAACGTTGGTAATATTGACCTGGCTTGGGTCTTCATCAATGATCTCTTTAACCAGCTGAAAGTTTCCTGCAAAACAGTGATAAAACATAATCTACGTGAGCAAGAGAGAACTGCTTAGCCACTGAATTAATATGTATTTTGATTTGCTGACATTGGTCTACGTTTAGTGGCATTAAACCAGAAATATAAAGTACTAGAGCAACTGCAACACTAAAGCTAAATATTTGTACTCATCGTTGGTCTTTTAGTTAATCAGTACGTTTTCCCAGGCTACATGAATTGTGGCATAAGCACAAGGCACTGTTTTCCCTCATTTTCCCTACCTCTACACTTACAGTACAATCCCATTACAAGAATAATTTTCTGAAATGAACAACTAAGCTATAAAGGCTGTATAAACTGCAGTGCATTCCACATACGAAGACACAAGTAGGGAATATTTCTATTAAATTGTCATAAGATGATGTCATGCAAGGAAAACCGATGATGCTGAGACACGATTTGTCCTTCAGCAGGGTGAAGATCCCTGTTCCATTTCCATAGGCTGAAATCCCAGAAAGCAACAATTTTATAATCAAAGAGAGTGGGTAAAAAGGCACTCTGAAAGGTGGTAGAGGCCATCCCTTGCCTTAAGCAGGTAGAACACCACCATACGTCATACTGACACATAACTCCTCTTACAAAGGTGGTTCACTGATTCCAAACCCCTCTATTGATAAAATTCCTCAACCTCTCAAGGAATTAATCTATTCCAGTGCTCAACTTTCTTATATTCAGAAAGTTTTTTTTTTTAATTCTGCCTCCAATATTTAAACTAAATCTCC
Organism: Harpia harpyja; assembly: GCF_026419915.1. NCBI lineage: Eukaryota > Metazoa > Chordata > Aves > Accipitriformes > Accipitridae > Harpia > Harpia harpyja. The sequence goes on from NC_068944.1 coordinate 8,692,676, forward strand.
AGTGCAAAAATTCCCTACTCCTTGCTCAAGAGTAACGTGTTATTCCTGTCATCTTTCTAGTTCTTTAAAAGTGAACCTAGTGTTCAAGCTTCCACATAAAGAGGCTGGTAGTAACGGAGTTCTTGTCTAGATTACGAAAAGCAGTATAAAATATGCTACTGAGCATATTTTAACCAGGTTGTGCGTTTTTTTCTAAATCTTAATAAAAGTAGGAGCAAGCACTTTTTAAAAACATATGAGGTAGTCAGGATTATCTTAAGCAGAGAGCTTAAGCTCACCCACCTCCCTTACTTTTTTTAATAACATATGGCAGGCAAAAGAAGGGAAGAAGTTAAAAGGAAAAAAAGATCTCTGTGACCGAATATGTACCACCGTAGGAACAGAGGCAAGAAGCAGCAAATCATCAACTGCCATGCAAATGGAAAAATTCTCACCTTTAAAAAAACCTTCAGATGGTAAACTGCTTCGTGACATGGGCTGCCTTCAACTCAATCACAGGCATGAACATTTTACTTGGAAAGCCAGTCAGAATCCTAGACAAACCCTGCAGGCACTTAAATGCATGCACTGAAACTAATACCCACCCATGCCACTCGGCTAATTTCTTGGAATGGGAAAGACACAAAAGCACAGAACTACTTTTTTTATGTCCCAGTTTAGGAGAAGACAGCAGGTGACTTTCTGAACACAGACCCGCATCACAGACTTTGTTAAACAGAAACCCTGGAACCTACAGTGACTCCAGAATTGACTTTGAACTCTAGCCTGGACGCTTCTTAACTTAGTGAGCTTTTTTTTTTTTTAACAGTGCTGCCATCCGTAGCCAAGTATTTCAGAAAAAAAACCAAAAGGAGTATGCTGACCAGTATTGATTTGGCTCCCCGCCCTAAGACTCCTTCCAGCCCAGCACTAACGTTTTTCAATCTCAAACTAAAAGTCACAGGGGTACAATAAAGGCAGCTGAACTCTCTAAAATCTAACAGACCTGAGGCTTTTCCAAGAAGAGGTTTTGGTAGCTTACATGTGAAGAGTTGACATTTAAGAGAAAGATTAAATGGCTACCTGTCACCTCCTTCTTCTCCACTATTACATCTGCCCATTTCCAGTTCTGGTAGCCTGAAAAGCCATAAACTTCCTGAGAGGGTGACTTACAATGGTTAATTGAAAAGCAACTGTTAAACTGTTGTACCAAACCCAGGATGAGATCTGAAAGCTAAGGCCAGGCTTCACCATTTAAAAAACACTTCTAACTTTTCAATAGGAATGCAGCAACAATAAAACTTGGAAGATAACTGTTGATTTAAAGATGCATTGCTGAAATCCATTTGGACAGATATTCAGAAAAAATGGCATTTTCCTTCACAAAAATCACTCACAAATAATAATAATAATAAAAGATCTAAAAATCCATAAGAAACCCTGAAAGTTGCTAACTCAGAGCTCTCTTCAGGTTGCAGCTCCCTGTTGAAAGCAAGAAGGTAAACCATACCAAAGGCTTCATGATTATGTTACAGTCAGGAGCAGGTACATGGACAAAAAAGCTGGAATGAGAGGTAGTTGTGCTCAACTCTAAAGCTTACTTGTTCTGTATGCACATATCACAATCAGGAGGGGTAAAGCCGGCTTTCAGTATGCTATGATCAGATTTTCTATACCACATATGTAGAAAGCACAGCACCAGTAAAGATTATTAGGTCCACTGCACACGCAAGGCTGTATTACCAGTGTTTCCTCATTGTGTGGGGCATCTTGGTCCCATGTAAGGGCAGGCTGACTGGAGAAGAGACCCATCTTAGGTCTCAAGGGACACCTCTCATGACTTCACTGCACATAAGATTTAATCTCACATGGGAATGACATCTTCCAATACTTGAAGAAAAATATTAAACAGATCTATTAGTAACTTTTCTTTACTACTGAGTGACTGGGTTTTTTTCTGACTGTCTATAAACCTAGGACTGCTGGCAATAGGCTAAAAGTGCTATCAAATAGCTGAAAACATTTAAACGGCAAAATACCAACTATAAGAGCAGGAATGAGGTAAGGTTCAAATACTGAATCTCTCTAACCTGTCAAAGAGATTGCAAACAGCACATAGTATTCTGACCTGCGACGTTATCGGGAACCTCAGCAGAAAGTTAACAGTCTTGTTTCCCATGCCAAAGCCATCGGATAGCAAGCCTCAGGCCAAACCCTTCATCTCAGCACTTTTTCCTATGCTGGAAGATCCAGGAAAATAGGTAAACAGAAAGTAGCTTGCCATCCACCAGGCGTGCAACCTATCAGAGCCTGGATCAAATTTAAATCAACAGGATAGCACTGGCTCTTTCCACGGAACGGTTTTACCAGTTGTGTGCTCATGAAAGTCACTCTTGCTCATGAGAGAACAGGCAAGATGTGAGACACTTATTCTTTTCCTGAAGCAACTTTAACAAGCAATGACAATGCTCATACGGAATAGAGGCCAGCATGTTTTTTACATCAATTAGCATGGTTTTTACATCGATTAGCACTTTTGTTTTCATACTTCAAGTTTATGAGAAAGGAAAAAAAAAATTCATATTAAAGGTAGCATGGTCTTGGAATAACTGGAACTATCTCACACCATTTTGGCATGAAAGCCACAACCAGGAGTTCATAAAGATTTTCTCATATTGGAAAGTGAAGAAAAACAAACATAAGCTACAGAAATAAATGTATTTTTAAGATTAAAAGAAAAATAAGGAAAAAACCAAAGTCGCATGTAAAAACAGAACATGTCTCGGTTTCCCAAGTTAGCAAAGATGGTCTGAAGTTACAAGAGCCCTGAAGTTACAAGAGCCAGACATGGTGGAAGAATCCTGTCAGTACTTACCCAATTTCAAAGCATGAAAGACATCAGGTTGCCTCTTTTCTGTATCTGGAAGAAATATAAATATTTCTATTAGCAATCATTAAAAAAGCAAAAATTTCTAGTAAAATTTTTATAGCAAAAACTATTAAAAAATTTACGTAAAGGTACTATAAAACATGTGTTTAGACATACATTTAATAAGAAGAAAGAAAGCACTCATAACCTTTTTACTCCCTTTGGGAAGAATGACTCGCCTGTATGGTTCTCTGTGCAAAGCTAAAGTACAAACTATACTAAAGCACCAGTACAGGCTTTTGCCTTTCAATTTCCATTCTCCATCAGGAAATTGTATTTGGAAACTTCTGTGTTTCCTGCCTGGAAGACTAAAATATCAATTAAAGAACCACAGCATGGTTCTGTGGTCTGGTGTAATCCTCTGTACAACAGCAAACACTCAAATAGTACAGGATTATTTTGAAAGGTGACTCAAAAGGAGTTTTACAAGCTATCCCATTTTTATTTTCTCTTCAATATTGCCAGGTTAATTTGTGAAGGTCACAAAAATAATAGCGATTATTTAACTACACAGCTTGCTATTTGTGCATTAAAAGATACCCTTCAGCTCCTAGATCACCATCGCCATAATAAGAACTGTAATTATTACAAGTTTTAATATTTTGAGTGAAGGGTCATTCCTTCAACATGCCTTCAAAGTGCTTTGACACTGCTGACACTATGTATGATGAGGAAAAAAAATAGTGACATATTTTGCACCTTCCACTGAAGTCAGAAAAATTTATCCTCCTCCATCTTCCAAAGCATTACTGACACTACAGAATCAATGGGGTAAAAAGATTTTAAGGAAAACAATGAGTCATTGAGAGATTTCCTCAGCCCAATTCTACCATTTTTATGGTAATACGGAAAAGGTTAATGCTCATAGTTTGACTCCAAAGGAAGTAATTTGAAAATGCTGAACAAAAGCAATTGCTGGGAAGCCCAAAAATACATGATAAACTCTTATTTTAAGACCGGGAAAGAGAGTAGTGGGTCCTACATTTTCTCCTGGTTCAGAAACTGCTTTTATAGAAAGAACTGTGTATGAGCTCACTATTGGAAAACAGATTTCAAAAGACTAGTTTAGGAAAGGACCAGACTCCGTACTTGGCACGCAAAAAGCCTGGAAGAGAGGCAACCTCAGGGACAGGAGACCACAAAGAGATGCCAGAAGTAAGGACTGCCGTCTGGGTAAGCCGAAGCAAGGACAGGGACAGAACACAGGCAACACGCAGGCCATTTCAGGTAGTTCTGAATTTGCTACTGAAAACAGCCTTGAAAACTGAGTTGCTTTCTTTTGAGAGGGAATTCGCCCTATGTATGGCAATAGATCAGAAGACAAGTTCCTTTTCTGCTGCCTTCTGTATGAAGGAAAGGATGTTGTTTCTTCCCAGGATATACAAGACTCAGTGCTAGGAGGAGACTGAAGCTGTGGTTAAAAACCAATGCAGAAATCTGCGTGGAAGCTTAAGATTTTTACCCCCCTCTCTGCCCCAATTAGTTACTACCCTTCTGCTGATGGGAACTCCCCCTCAGCAGAGGTGACAGAAACACTTGTGCTTTAAAGCAAGTCCACTCTCCTAGCTTAAACAGACTTCTTCAATACTTTAAGTCATATGACTACAGAAGACTTTCAAGACTCATGAGGCCAACTCTGCCTGGACATACATTCTGTATGTGCAAATATACGGGCAAGGTATAAAGCGCTGCACTAGTGAATCCCACAGATGTCTGATTCTCTGTGTACTGTAACCAACTGATGTCTACTCCTAAGAGACGGGTCATGAGCAAATGTCTACAATCAGCCAGTTCTGTCTGGTAGTACGGCTGTATAAAAGCCCTAGCTCCAACTTAACCTATGAGTCAACATCTGACTAAGTTAACACCTCTGAAGCAGAAACAAATGTCAGATTTTTGTCCTTGCTTCTTAAAGTACAATGGAAGCTTGACCTACAGAAATGACACTAAATGTAAATAAAAATTAACAATTTTGGGGACTGCAGACATGTCCACATGGCAGTGTAATACAGACATAATTAGGTAAGATTTAAATAAGCCTATTTGGGTATCACAAGTGGCACAGAGCTTAAAGTGCACTATCCTACCCTACAGGCTTTCTGCCACTATGGCTGGTAGCACCTGGAAAAAGTTATTTCTAGGGCTAGCCACATCCTTAGCTTTCATAGCAAGTACTCCAAAGCTGAAAAATCCAGATGCAGCTCTTCCAAACCCTCTTGCTGAGCACCATCCAGCACTGGTCTGCATCATAAAGCACAAACACCTTGACAAGTGTCCCCAAACAACCACATACAGAGTAAGGTCTCAATCTCTAAAATTGAATTGACATTCAAAAGTCCAACACAATGTCCAAACCAAACTGATTTCAGGAACAGATGTAATGCATTTCTGTTAGCATAAACAAACTTCTGGAGAAGGAAAGAGCAGCAAATCCACAGTACTTTAACAAAACTAACATAAGACATTCATATTATTTTATAGAACCAGCTAGAAAGAAAAGCTAATTTGGAAAGATATCAGGGAGAGATATCCACAGTAAGTAAAAAATTTTTAAAAACTAAATTCATTATCAAACTGACAGATGACAGCAAGTAGGTTTTAACCTTTATCTTCAATAAAAGCAAAAATCCTAGGAAATCACATACAAAAAAACCTGTCAACAGAATACAAATTTGCTTAGTAATTAAAAAAAAAAACTTGGATAATTACTGGTAAAGACACATAATATACTTTTCTGTCCTTTCAGTTGAGTATATGGTACTGGATACACTGGTTAATACTGAAGGAAAAACGTTTTAGTCTAAGTTTGCTCACAGCTTCCCAAGCCTTCAGATCCCCTAGTACAAGACACTAGCGCTCTCTACAAAATCCTGGATTTCTTATATCCTTCCACGCCCATGGCTAAAGCTACATGACCACCGCACATTCTTTAATTACACAGTCACAAAATGTTTCTTTATCAGTTCTTATCTCATTCAGCACACATGACGAATGCAGTAGTGGGTAAAATGAAAAACCATAAAAGCAGCATTTCTTAAATTCATTTTAATTGAGATTTGCATTGAAATAATGTTATTTTGATCTAGTTTTGTACACACACAAGCAGTGTGTGTGTGCACAAGCAGGCATATTCACGTCTGAAGGGAGGAGGTTGCTTATAAATTTCATGAGGTCCTGAAGTTAATTCAGTATTCCCTTCTCCTTCAAGGAACAGAAAAGTAGGGGACATGCCAACTTGTTATTCATCCACATTAATAATTGGTTTTCTTAGAATACACAGCCCACTACCAAAGGACATTGAGGAGGTTTCATATATTCAGACAGTGGTAGAAGAAACTGTTAGGTTAACCTCATCTGGTTTTCTGCATGTCACAGGCCTTGTATGCAACACCCAGTGAAGACAATTCGATGATGAGTTTTAGAAAGGCATTTAACCTTGATTGCAACTGTTATGAGATTGCACACCTCTACTAAGTCTCTCCAAGTCTAAGCTTCACTGCAAAACATAGTGTCTTATTTCCCATTCAAATTCTTCTAACTTTAAACTCACAGGTTTTTTCTTTGGCTGCCATATAAAAAGGCCCTCCAGTATTGGACTTCCTGTCCTTAACATGGACACTTTATTAATCACACCTCTTAACCACCTCCTCATGCAACTAGACAGATTGAACTTCTTCAGTCTCTCCTTACAAGGCAGGTTTTCCAGATTTTAAATCTTTTAGGTTTTCTTTGAGTCTGCAATATCCGTTCTTTGATATCCTATTCTGTTTTTTATGTTCCTTCTTTAGTGCCATTTCAAGTAGGCCTTTGTAATTTTCTATCTAAATGAGTACCTGGATCATGTGTTTTAAAAGCAAAAAATATTTAAAATATTAAAACATTTCAAAATGTTTCACGATTGTTATTGCAGGACAGTGTCCTGGTTTCAGCTGGGATAGAGTTAACTGTCTTCCTAGTAGCTGGTACAGTGCTACATTTTGAGTTCAGTATGCCAAGAATGTGGATAACACTGATGTTTTCAGTTGTTGCTCAGTAGTGTTTAGACTAAAGTCAAGATTTTTCAGCTTCTCATGCCCAGCCAGTGAGAAAGCTGGAGGGGCACAAGAAGTTGGGAGGGGACACAGCCAGGGCACCTGACCCAAAGTGGCCAACAGTGTATTCCATACCATGTGACATCCCATCTGGTATAGGAACTGGGAAGTGGGGGCGGGGAATCGCCGCTTGGGGGACTGGCTGGGTGTCGGTCGGCGGGTGGTGAGCAATTGCACTGTGCATCATTTGTACATTCCAATCCTTTCATTATTACTGTTGTCATTTTATTAGTGTTATCATTATTAGTTTCTTCTCTTCTGTTCTATTAAACCGTTCTTAACCAACCCACGAGTTTTGCTTCTTTTCCTGATTTTCTCCCCCATCCCACTGGGTGGGGGGGAGTGAGTGAGCGGCTGCATGGTGCTTAGTTGCTGGCTGGGGTTAAACCACGACAGACAGGAATCTCATCATGCTAACGCAGAGGTAGTCTGCTCAAGTTGGGCATTCCTGCCTCACCCGAGGTAGGTGTACCTACTCCAACATTTTCAAAAGAGTCTAGGTACAAATTATAAAGAACATCATGCACATACGAAATAACCCCTTCAATTTGTACATATGCATCAAAACTTCAAGAACGCAAAACAAAAAAAACTAACACTCCATACCTGCCTGGGGTCTGATCGTTGTGAGAGATTCCAGGTAGTCCTTCATGTCTTTGTGTTTGAAGCCAACAGAGATTTCAAAAGGTGTTTTATGTAGCACATTCAGGTGATCGGGATTGGCACCTTTCTCCATGAGCTGCTGTGCCAAGCTCACCTTTCCACTAACAGCTGCCAGCATTAAAGGACTCCAGCCCATAGTCTTCACAGTGTAATTGCAATCAGCTCCCCAGTCTAATAACAGATGTACCACTGCCTCATGTCCATGCTGAGCAGCTGCCATTAGTGGAGTGATATCGGGAAGGTCGTCTCTGCTGCTGTTGAGCACACTTGTGCTAAAATGGTCATAATTGTCCACAAAAGCTCCAGATTCCAGCAATAATTTCACCATGCTGACGTGGCCGCCTCTGGAGGCCATTGTGAGGACACTGGCTCCTAATTTATTCTGTGCATTGAGATCAGCACCATTCTCCAGCAAGATGTGAGCCACACTTAGATGTCCGAACCTTGAGAAAAAGAGATAAGGAGGAGAATTAACACCTTGGATGGCAGAAGCTTCTCAAAGAAAACTGACATACTCTGATGTGGCGGGTTGACTCTGGCTGGATGCCAGGTGCCCGCCAAAGCCATTCTATCACTCCCCCCTCCTCAGCTGGACAGGGGAGAGAAAATATAACAAAGGGATCATGGGTCAAGATAAGGACAGGAGAGAGCACTCACCAATTACCATCATGGGCAAAACAGGCTCAGCTTGGGGAAAATTAACTCAATTTATTACCAATCAACCAGAGTAGGGTAATGAGAAATAAAACCAAATCTCAGAACACCTTCCCTCCACCCCTCCCTTCTTCCCAGGCACAACTTCACTCCCAGATTCTCTACCGAGCCCCCTCCCCAAGCCGCGCAGGGGGACGGGGAATGGGGTTTACGGTCAGTTCATCACACGTTATCTCTGCCGCTTCATCCTCCTCAGGGGCAGGGCTCATCACACTCTTCCCCTGCTCCAGCGTGGGGTCCCACCCACGGCAAACAGTCCTCCACAAACCTCTCCAACATGGGTCCTTCCCACAGGCTGCAGTTCTTCACAAACTGCTCCAGCATGGGTCCCTTCCACGGCATGCAGTCCTTCAGGAGCACACTGCTCCAGCGTGGGTCCTCCGCAGGGTCACAAGTCCTGCCAGAAAACCTGCTCCAGTGTGGGCTCCTCTCTCCACAGATCTGCAGGTCCTGCCAGGAGCCTGCTCCAGCGCGGGCTTCCCATGGGATCACCCACCTCCTCCGGCATGGGGTCCTCCCCGGGCTGCAGGTGGAGATCTGTGCCTCTGTGGACCTCCCTGGGCTGCAGGGGGACAGCCTGCCTCACCATGGTCTTCCCCACGGGCTGCAGGGGAATGTGGAGCACCTCCTCCCCCTCCTTCTTCACTGACCTGGGGGGCTGCAGGGCTGTTTCACATGTTCTCACTCCGCTCTCCAGCTGCCATTTCTGTATGTCCCAGCAACTTTTTTTCCTTCTTAAATATGTCATCACAGAGGTGCTACCACTATCGCTGATTGGCTCGGCCTTGGCTGGCAGCGGGTCTGTCTTGGAGCCAGCTGGCATTGGCTCTGTCGGACACAGGGGAAGCTTCTAGCAGCTTCTCACAGAAGCCACCCCTGTAACCCCCCCCCTCGCTACCAAAACCTTGCCACACAAAGCCAAGACATCTGAAGACAGAACACTTTTTTACTAAATTGGCCTATTGACTAATACACTATGTGGGATCATGCACACATCACTGAATGTGACAATGATCACCTTACTGGAGGGCAGCAATCAACAGCTGAGGACTATAAACTAAACCATTCCACATGTACCAGTGACCATGCCCATAAACCAAGCACCTCTTGAAGAGGATGTTCTGGTCAAAGCAGCAATGTTAGAGTCATTTTCAGCTGCATGATATCAACATGTACCTTCCATAAACCAGAGAGTCACTTTCATCCTCTTATTTCCATGCCTGTATCACATTCAAGAATCAAATCCAGTTTATTTGCAGAGATCTTAATTAAGTAACCTCATTACTATTGAGCAAGTAGAGTAAAAACTGCGAAGAGTCAATGCTTAACCCCCCGCCCCCCCCCCCCCCAAAAAAAACCACCCCAAACCTTTTTATGAACTGGATAGCCAATCTTTTGTATTTGCATCATCTCTGGCTTTCCAGTTGTGAATGATCAATCAACCCCAAACCCCCACAATGGAAGAAGGCTCAGGGAAGACAGGCATGTGCCCATGAAGCTCAGAGAAGAACATAGGCAGTGGCCACAGCCGTTGTAAAGTAAGCTAAACTTCTCTCAACACAAAGGGAACCAGAGGGTGGCCTTTGTTTTAGAGAAATGGCTCTATCAGCAGAGCGGGACAACTGGCTGCATGAATGGTCTTCCCTAAAACGATCAATAGTAAGTACTATCCTCCTGAGTCAGCCAGACCAGCATGGGGGAAGCTCAGCCCAACACAGAGCACCAAAACTGAGCAACCAACGAGAAACAAATTTTGAAGAGAGCAAGGGGCTTGAGCTGGCTCCCAGCCACATATTCCTCCCGGGCAACTGGGGACGCCCAGCATCGTGACAGCGAGCATACAGGGACCAGTAATGGGCATGCTGCTTGTCTTGTGGTTCAATTGTGCATTGCAGCTGCTACGTTAGGCTTGTGTTATGATTTCAGGAGACTGCTGTAGCACTAGGCTAAATTAGAATCCTGTGTAACATCAAATATCTTCCAATAAGGAAACTTGGTATTAAAGCATTAAACCCTCCTTGGGTGGAACATCGAAAAGAACTTTGTCAGACTACTGAACTCTGACACCAGTTTCACCAGTAACCCAGCTCTGATATCACTTGACTACCAGAGGCTCTGGTAGTTTATCAGTAAGCAAAGCACAATCATGCAAGCCGTACACCCAACCAGCTAGCTAACCGTGAGAAGGTAGAAACCCTTTACCGTTCCCCAGCCGAGTAATCCCACATTTTAATAAACATAATACATTGACAAGATGTGTACTCTGTGCTCTTGTTGCAGATATCATGCATTACTATATGCTTGTGCAGCATTTAACACAAACTTTGATCCTGAAAGCAGCCTTTGTACACTGCAGCAAAGCAAGTGTTAGTTGAGGAAATCCCGAAGAATGCTACTAACCACCAACAGCAGATACGAGACCAAAACTCCCTATGTTCCCTTCAGAAAGTACATAATTGCAGACGGAAGCCTCCAGGGCCTGTCTAGTCCCTAGGTCTATCCTGGTAGCCTTCACTGCGTCACTTCAGTAGGGACCGCAAACCCTGTACACATGATTAATTTTATGCATATATGCTATCCCCTGTCCAATTTCAACAGGACTAACCACAGCCAGAAAATTAAACATGTACATAGTTCAAACCTACGTTTGTACAAACACTGCTTCCTTTTTGGTTATCCATTAAGAAGAAAAAAAGAAAAATGCTCTTCCACTTTATGCTTTCTCCACAGGTCTCAAAGATATCTACAGTACTTTTCAAATGGCAACAAGTCATTTCTTTAAAACAGTGAGAGGGTTATAGTGATTTGAGTTTACTGTTTTTAGAGAATGAGCGTACGGTTTTCATTAAGGGGAAAAAAAACCTAAAAATGTTTCTGCAACTTTTTTCCCTTTTTTTTTTTTAACCTTCATAAAATAAAAAAAAATTGTTGAACCTTGTCTTCCTTGTTCTTGCTGGGAAACCAGCTGTGTGACTCATTCTTTGGGAACTTTCTATGGGCTTTAATTGAAAAGAGAAATGTTGACTTTGAAACAGACTCTTTTCTTCCAAGCATTTTTAATCTATTATGAAACAAAAAATAAAAAACCAAAACCAAAAACATTTCTCAATTAAGCACTCCATTACTATGGGAAAGCACTAGCCTCCAACCGTGGAAAACGCATCTGTAAACCCACGGGGTACCTGTATACGTCAAGATAAGCACCAGCATTAGCAATACAGGGACCTCCCACAACCCAGCAGCGGGTTACACGAAGCACGGAATCATCGATGCAGAAAACAACCCAGTTTTGTCATTAAAACCCTCAGCAATGATTTTCCACATCCTCCCGCGAGCCACTTAGGAAAAGGCAAGTGAAATTAATTATTTGTTTGCCTCGGTATGTTTTATGTCAGAGGTGAGTTTTCAACAGGTAGGTAGACACAGACACACCAAAAAAAAAGTGACAGAACACAAAATAAGGGTGTGCACGTATCTTATTTCCACAGAAGGAAAGAGGAGAGCAGCGTTTTCGTGCTCAGGTTACCTCTCGACTGCGATTCCGCACCGGCTTTACCCAAGAAACAGCATGCACGGCTTCAATCACCGCATCCTTTACACGGAAAGGGAAAACCTAACTCCCCGGTGCAATACTGATGCAAATTTACACCCGACAGCCCCTCCTCACCCACCGCCGGGGACGCTAACAGGTGACCACCGGCATCCCGCTCCCCGGGGTAACCGGGGACGAGCGGCCGCGGCCTACAACATGGCGCCTGGCCGCTCTCTCGCCCTCACACACACGCTGACCCGCCTGGAACCCCCCCGGCGCTCCCGGGCGCCCTCCCCCGGCCCGGGGAGCGGGATTTTGAGGGCCAAGCGCCGGCGGCAGCCCCGGGGCGGGGAAGGGAGGGCCGCCGAGGCGCAGCCTCGGCGGCCCTCCCTTCCCCGCCCCGGGGCTGCCGCCGGCGCCCGGCCGCTGAGTAGGCCGGTGCCCCGCGGCGAAGCGGGATGGCGGCCGGAGACTCCCCTCTCTCCCCGATCCCTCCCCTACCTGGCCGCCTGCATGAGAGGGCTCCATCCGTAGTGGTTCGTGCTCTGTACCGAAGCTCCCTTCCGCAGCAGGAACCGCACCAGCTGCTCGTGTCCCCCCGCCGCGGCGAACTGCAGCCCCGTGTTGCCGGCCTCGTCGGTGCAATCCACGGCTACGGCGGCGGCGGTAGCCGGCGGGGCGGACGCTTCGCCGCGGGGCTCCGCCGCCGCCCCCTCCTCGGTACCGCAGGAGGAGGGAACCGCCGGGTCGGCCGTGGTGGTGCCGGGCAGCCCCAAAAGGCGGCGGGCGGTTTCGCAGTCGCCCTGCTCGCAGGCGCGGAGGAAGAGCTGGACCTGGGGGGGCACCCCGCACTCCCCCATGGGCAGAGCCGGCGAGTACCCGAGCGGCTCGGCCGCCCGCCACCGCCGGGAAGGCGGCGGGGAGGAGGAGGAGGGGACTCGGCTGGCGGGAGGAGGCCGGCCGAGGACGGCCGCAGCGCTCCGGCCGCTCTCTCGCACGGCGGGGAGGGGCAGCCGGGCTGGGCCGCGCTCCTTCGGAGCCGGCAAGGGGCTTCCCGGCCTGGGAGCCGGTCCCCGCCGGGCCGCTCCGTCCTTGCCCTGCCCCAGCCGTTGCCCGGGTCACCGCGGCTCCTGCCGCTTTCTTTCCCCAGGTGTTTTCTGTCATCCGCTCGCACCTGGGCCGCAGCCGTTTTGCACACCCCGTTCCTACTACCGTTACCGAGTCCCTTCCAAAGAAAGGTCTCCTCCGCCTTACGGGCGTTTCGGCCTGGGGTCATCGCGGCAAGCCTTCGCTGTGGGGCTTATTCGCGCTCACCCGACAGAACAACCCTTTTCTCCTGCTTCTTAACGCGACTTCTACAGCCGGGCGCGGTCCCTCTCTGTCAGCCCCGCTCCGCTTACAGGATGCTTCAGCCTTTACTTGCACCTTCCTACTTCGTTTTCCCTTCAGCTCAAAACCAGTCTCTTCTTTCACTGAAGTACAATATTCACAGTCGAGCCGTTCCCCAAAGAAACAAATTTCCCACCCTCTGATAGCACCAATCCGTCAGGCTTTCGGTTTAAAGAGTTTGAGCATAAAATTGTGATTTCTTGTGGCGTTTCTAAGTATCTTCTCACTAGCTTGAGCCTCCCACGTAACCTGACATTTTTTCCAGGTTATATTGATTTACAAAGTGAGGGGGAAAAAAAAAAGCACTGATGAAATAACTCTTGAACTGCAGTTGACCAGTCAATTGTGTTGTGTCTCTGTAAGTTTGGGCAGGTCGTTCTTTATTAAAATCAGTGATTTCAATGTCAGAACATGGCACTTCTTACAGCAGTAGAGGGCTTGGGAACGAGAGGACTAGGAGAGGTTATGGGGAGTGTAGCGAAACCACCAAATGCCACTAAAATGAAGCCATCCCCCAATTTTAGGCAGTGGCTTCCATATCCTCCAAGTTATATGGCTTTCTGCCTTTGATCCACTCGCAAATCCAGATTGCCAGACCATCATGGCAAAGGGCCAAACAAGTTACACTTGGAGAAAGACTCCAGCAAACAAGCACTGGCTGTGTTTATGGCCACTTGAACCAGGCCTCTGGTAAAATACTGTTCACAGCGAAGAAAAAAAAAAAATTACTTGCACCTTTGCAAATTTATCATTACAGAAAGAATAGGACAAATTCCTAGACAGGGTAAATATTCAGCGATGCTTCCTCCAGTATAGATACCATGTGTTAACTCATGTAAAATATGTAAATATTTAACATATACACTTATGATAAATAATTTCCTTAACCATAAAGGTGCTTATAGTGGCCATCATCAGAGGCAAAATACATGGCTAGGTAGACTTTTGGTCTAGCCAGTACAACCATTCTTAAGTTACAATAGGATGAGGAGCTTGCCACTATCAATAAAGCTGGACTGGACTGTGCAAGATTTCAGAGCTTGGAAGAAGGGAATGGCAAGAGTGATTAATGCAATATATTATTCATGATTAAAGAAAACTGGGTCATACTTACCACATCAAAGTGCATGCACGGATCTAGTCAGATTAGTGACAGCATCACTCCAGTTTATCTTTGAGATAAGCTACTGAACATGTTGATTGTACAAATTTATGTCACGTAGCTGATGATTATGGTATCAAATTCTACTAATGGTTTGAAACTCCAGACAAAGATATCATGAATGTAATTAGGAACGTAACAGCAAAAGATGCAACTCTTATTTTAAGAGACTCCTAAGTAAGCAAGAGGAAATATTTGCTGGGGTTTACAAAATGAGAGAGGAAATTACTTGTGCTAAAATTCTGCTGCTGTCATCTGATGGTCATTACTATCTTCAGTCAGCATCCTAGGCATTTATACAGATACAATCACTCAGTGATTTCTGCCACTGATTGAGAATCAAAATATCATGAGGCAAGGGAAAAATAATCAGATCTCTTCTGAAACGAATAAAGTGCTATAGAATATTCTCATGGTGATGCAGTACCAAGCTCCCTGGAAAATACAGGACTTGATTTCTTGACCAAGGAAAGAACAACCTAAGCCTTTCAAACTGTTCATTAGGGTAAGATGATGGAGAAAGCTTAGGTTGGAAGGTAATACAAGAGAAAACAAAACTAAGATTCTCAAGTGCAGATTGTGCATTAGTTGTTCAGAAGGTTTGTCCAAACTGCATCTGGTTTGTCCAGTCAGTGAAAAATGCCTTGCTTTTGATGAGAAATTCCTTCACGTCACCAATGTGCTAATTTGTATAGGTCAGTGTTGGATTGCTCTGAGGTTAAAATAACTTAAAATGACAGAGAAAAACCTGATGAATGAAAAAAATGACTTTAGACTAAAGGAGACGAGAAAAGTGCAAGGAACACAACAGGCTCACCAAAAAAAAAGATCAGGTATGGCAAGAGTAAGCGTGAGGTCAACATTTGTGAAACTTTTCTAACAGAAGTCTCCACTGCAAATGATATCAAAACACCAGCAGGGAGATAAATGGGCCAATGTAAGCTTTAGAAAAGCTACTCGTAATACAAGGCAACATAAAGGAGATAGACTTAGAGCCATCATTCTGCAAGAGACAGAACTCATCATTTGCAAAACAAAGGCTAGGAAACCATTAGGGTATGTGATGCACCTGTAGAGCAAGTAAAGTAAGTATAATATGGCAAATGTGCAGTGATGTAGACCTACAAATGGGCCAGGCAACACGACAAAAAATTCTGTTGCTTCTACAGTAGTAACAGGATGTAACACATTTGGACATAACCTTATACCATAACACACGAGCAAATTTCTACCTCATAGAATTCAGAATCACATAATATGGAAAACTAAAATTACCATCACAATCAAAGGCATCTCAGGAAGGGAAAAATGCAAGTAGTCAAGCAATCTGTTCCAAAAAAAATCCAGGAAACTAGAGATGGCTGACTCAGTCATAATCTTCATTATGAAGGTCTGGGGATGATGGCATCTCTAATCCCCAAATATGATGGCATTATTTTCATGGCAATTCAAGGAGTAGAAGGCTTATTTTCTACTGTAAAAGCTTAGTGATGTGAATCACAAGGTAGTTGTACTTCTGAGAAAAAGAGAACTGAAAATTTTAGCATGTGTTTTGTGTGAAGACTCGTATCTCTGCCTTAATGAAAAGGCAGACACATACATTAGAAATACCATCATAGAAAAACAGATGCTTTTCCAGTATCATTAGACTCGATGTATGTTAACTTTGGTCCTTTCAGGCACAGAAACAGAAATAACCTTGAAAAAATTACTGAAAAAAAATGGTGGTAAGGGCCTACAGTATAGGATGACTAAGATTAATTCCACCACGTAATATCCCCTTGAGTTCTTGGTTGAGAATTTTAATCATGGTGTATATAGCAGGTCTCCACTTTATCTACTATAACCGGCTGCTATAACTTTGCGAGGAATTTACTTCATTTATATGTTTCAGAATATGCCATAATTTTGACCAAACTTTCAAAAATTATTTGCAACTCAGTATTTTAACTCACTGTGTCCTCACAAGAATGTACGAAAAAATCAGTCAGCTTTCCAATGTAACGACCTTCGGTAACACGTCACGTCATACCATATTCCATGTACCGAACCGCGGTTTTGTTCCGATAGTTTTTGACAGTTAAGCTTGCTAGCCATGGCTTCCTTTACATACAATATCTCTCCTATTGCCTGCAGTTCATGCTTGCTATTTAGCTAAGGACAACATTTATATATCAACAGTACATACCTATAGCAAGCAAATATACCGATTGATGCCTTTGGCGTGCATATACTTCCCCCCTTTAAGCGAACCTGGCTTGCATATGACCTTTTGAACAAGGTATTTTGTACGTGTACGTATATGTATGTAGACATACGTACGTACATATGCATATACATGTACTACAGAGATCTGCAAACTGGTACAGGTTAGGTCTTCCCCAAGTAATCCACTGAATGCCGCCCGTTTTTATTGGCGTGTCAGTATGAGAATTACAGAGCGTTTATCAGTCTGATAGAAGATCCCTGAAATAGCTGACAGTTTCTATCTCACTCATCAAGTCTGTGTTTTTAATCTATTTTATTTTTAGGCCTCTCTATCCACTGTTCTTCCTCTCATCTAAATTCCTGAGACGCTCTTCCTCCGCGCTATGCGCCCAGCTTCGCTCTTGACCCAAAGCCTGCCCTGGAAAACAGGGTCCCCGCTGAAGCACCGAGGTCCTCAACACCCACCCTCCGGCACAGACCTGCAGCTGGGAAAGCGGGGTGCAGCCCGTTTCGTGTTTTGCTTGTGCTACGCAGCTGTCTCAAATAAAGACGCTTTCAACACAAATACATTAATAAAAAAATCCTTGGCACTGGTAGGACAATGGGCTGAAGAATAATACTTAAAAAATACAGGTGCACTTGTGCTGCCAAAGGAGAGAAAGAGCAGCCAAGGTGGGATTTGGGGGGGGGCTGTTTCTTTGCAGGGCAATGCTGGTTTATGCCCAGTTAAAGTGATGGCGAAAAATGACCCGTAGGTCTAAAGCTACCTCCAGCGGGTATGTTTTATAACTTGGCTGAATCTTCTTTTCCTTGAACAAATTCCCTATCTATCTGCAATGTTTTTGTACATCGTGTTCCTCTGATAATCCTTTTCCATTTTTTTTTTAGAATACGTAAGCGTTGGTTGTTACTAAAACGAGGAACATTATTCTGGAACACGTTATTTGGTACTTTCTTTTCCCCTGAAAGTACGAATTTAGGAAGCTATTTGAACTTTGGGTTTATTAAAAATGCAGTTTCTATCAGCTGATACTTCTCCACATCCCATTTCCATTTCAGAATTTTGTTTCATTTTGACTGAAAATACAGATCTAACAAAAAAAAAAAAAGAAAATATTGGATGAGGTAAATTTTAAAGCTTTTGCAAAATTTAATACCTCTATTTTTTTCTGTAATGTGTAGGTTATCACTACAAAATAAGAATAACTTTTAATAATAATACATATTTAAAATAGTTCATCTTAACTTACCACTTTAAGTTTTCTTTGTCTGTAGACCAATTCCTTCAATAAGCTCATGTATTTTAGCAAAACTAAATATTGCCTGCAATTCAAATGCATATTTCAGTGAGCAACAGATACGTTCTTAATTTCAGCTATTACATTCACTATAATGCAAGTTCTTATGGACAACTGCATATTGTTGTGTTTAGTCTTCTCTTATTGTTTTTTTGAAGGTTTAGTTAATATTTTGTTTCTTCTTTTTTTGGTGAAAAAATACAATTTCACTTTTTTAAAATAAACTCTTCAAATGTATGAATTATTCCACTGATCTTCTGTTTTAATTTTGACAAATGAGGGCACAACAGATCTTCCTAGATAAGTAATTATAGGTTTTATATGACTTGTCCAGTTACTCTACTTATTTCTGACTGAAACTCTTGATGCAACTGAGTTTATAGCTCACTAAACATTCTTATTGATCTTTAAAAAAATCCCCAAACCAATTGTTTTAACTTCCATTGTTATTAAACCTGACACCCCCCCCCCCCAACAAACCCATAATTGCTTAGAACTTTTCCATGAAAACACTGCTACAAGCTTTATGCATAGCAGGAAACTAATTTGCCTTATTACCCGTAATTTTTTTTTCTCTGGGGCTTATTTTTACATTCAGAGCGAAAGTCTTTATACTCTAAGTATTTCAGCTCTGAATTTTCAGTCTTCCCATCTTAATTTAACCCCACAAACTTTTAAAAAGGTTTAAGAAAAAGTGCCTTTGACTTCACATTCTTTACATCTTGTCCAAACTTATTTGTGAATGCAACTGATTTTTATTAATGATTTTTGCATTAACACCATTAGTGTACTTTCCCTTGCTGAATTTCCTCAGATTTCTGTGCTTGGACATCATCTCTGGGGAACTACCATTTACTAGTATTACTTTCAATCCTCACTGCGATGATGCCTTCTCAGCTACTTTGCTCTAAGGGCTTTACTATACCGGGAGCCGCCTCCCTTACTTTCCCACCAGCTGTAACCTTTCTTGTTTCTGTGGAAGCAAGCTGATGCTCTCCTACCTTTTCTTCAAGCCCTTCCTTCCTTTTTAAAATCTGACTGAGAGGTAGCTATGCTGGTTATCTTCTTCAACAGTCTTGTCTGATCTTACCCTGTTTGCCACTGATTGCAGCATGCCTCCTGCAGTCCTGTCACATTCTGTTCTCAGTTTCCCGTTTTTTAATCTCAAAACTTGTTTTAGTCATGTGATCATAATTCTTGTGTTTCTTCCATATTACTCTAATACTTAAAATACTGAAATAAAATACTTATTCTTCTAACACTTAAGAACCCCTGCAGCAGAACTCCTCTGTTTTCTTTCTCACTGATCTTAATTAACACTCAGTCCCATATTTTGCTCTTTACATCTTCCCAATCTCCCCCAGTAATTTTTGGGGGGAGTCCAGGAGGATGTCCTTCTCCTTTTATTCATTCCAGGAAGTCCTTGTTGGGCTCCTCATGTTTAATATTTCTGTTGCCGTATTCTAAGTAATTTGCAACCTTACACAAAGGGAAAAACCCAAGATTGTTTGTTTCAGACAACCAGATCTAAACCAGCAGCATGTTCCAGAAATGTTGGCTGTATCTTTAGGGTTTACCCCTCCACCAGCCAGAACCTAGGGAACTGCTGCTACAAACGCAATACCAATGACACCAGTTGGGCTTCCTTTATTCGGGAAGGATGGCGAGCGAGAAGACAACGCAATCACTGGGTGTGCAATTACTAGTGCCACCTAACTCTTCAGACCCAAAGCTTGGGCTGATAGGATAGGAAATTGGCACTATTTCCTTCATATACAATGTATATTCTCATGTCCAGCATATTGGTATTTAGTAGTCGTCTACAATGCATATTTACACACGCATACTTCACTACTATTATGCTTCAGTTATTCCAGCTGGTATGTGTGCTTCGAAACTAGATATTATGCATATATGATTATCAGTGGTAGAAAACTGTACAGCTGAATAAGAAATAATGAAATTATACCTACACACACCCCCACGCTCATCAGCAAATCCACCTAAACTACTTGATTTATGCCAGTTTGCCAGCGTCAGGATGACTCATTATTATTCATCACCCTTCTGTCCAGAGCAAGACCTCCGCAGTAGTTGACAGCCCCCGTGTTTGTTGTCACATACAGTATTTATCGCCGTGTAAGATCCGAATCAGCTCGTAGTTGTATGCTGTGACCCTGTCTGGTAGTGACGAGGTTTCTCCCCTTCCTTAGTGTCAGACGAGTTTTCCTCCACCCCTCAGCAGCGCGGGTAAGCACTGCCCAATACCGCTTACCTGGCTGAAGTCCCTCTCTGGGGATGACTGGGGTCCTCTGCTGGGTTCATCTTGACAGGCCTCGGGATACTGCAACGAACGGTCTCTTTGCAAAATGCGTAGAGCAAACGACACCTCAAAGCCAGAGTTTCAGCTCCCTGCTGAAGGTGAGAGGTAAACTGTATCAATTATGTTACACTTACGTTAAGGTTTTTCAAACGCAAAATCACGAATTCTCATGTAATCTCAGGGCCTCAGGATCGCAAGTTTAGACAGACGGGGCTGCATCCTGTTAGGAGGTGAAGTGAAAAAGCAGTGTGGGTGTGTTTTTGAGTATGAAGCAAATTAGAGAGTTTCGACTAAATGCCACAGTTCCTTTTTTCCCATCATTCAGTCAAGCCATGAAATGGACTGCCCATTATCTGGGAAGTAAATTGGGGTTTTTCACTTGTCTTCTGGATTTCTGAGGCCACATCCGTCGACTTTTTTTATTTCAACCGAGAACTCCGCTTTCTTCAGTGAAAGAGTTTGTCATGGCTTCTTGGCCCATGTTCTCTTTCCTTCTAAAGCACTTGCTGTTCTAGAGGCAGCAGAAGGGACGAAGCCTGGTTTCCTACGGACTTGTTTCCTCCAGCCCCAAAGCTCTTCCTAGTCCCTTCGTGACAAATTACCTCCCTCGCCGTCCTCCTGGAGCCCCGGCTACCTCTGTCAGGAGACAGCAAGCCTTGGGACCGTCCCCGTGGCCTCCAGTGGCCAAAGCAGCTCACCGTGGCCCTCTGCCAGCCCACCTTTCCCTTGCTGGGAGTACCCGTGAAGGTCGGCCACACAGCCACCAGCGCTCATTGAAGCTCCCTCAAGCTTCAGGGGGACCAGATGACCTCTTCCCCGAGGGGTAACAGCAGGTGTCCGCAGGGGACGAGCCTTCCTCCCTCCTCCTGCACGACCCGGCAGCACCGGCCCCGGCCCTGCTCCCCTCCCTCCCGGCAGCTGTCGGGGCGAGCGCCCGGGGCTGGGTCTCACCAACCGTTCCCGGCCCCCCACCGCTGGCGTCCCCACAGCCAGAACCCGGAGCTAAGCCGCAGGCGTGTGTGCCTTCTTCCCCGGCCTGCCGGGGCCCAGCAGCCCGCCGACCACCGCCACGGAACGGAGCACCGCGGCTGCCGGGGAACCGGCCGGGGAGCGGCGCAACCCCCCCCCCCCCCCCCCGCTCCCCGCCCTTCGCTGACAGGCGGGGCGGATCCGGGTCCGCCGGCGGGAACGGTTCTGCCCCCGCCCCGCGGCAGCGCCCCTGCGGGCTGGCCGGCGGCGGGGCGGGGAGGAGAGGAGGGAGGAGCCGGCGGCGGAGGAGCCGGGCGGGTTTCCTGGCGGGTAACGCGGCGTGGGCAGGTCTGTGAGAACTTCTCCGGAGTCCGCCCGGGGCGGAGGCGCGTCCGCCTCCGTGTCCGGGAGAGGGGGGCCTTGCCCGCTCGGCTATGGCCGGCCGCCTCGGCCGCGGGATGTGCTGGGGCAAGCGGGGCAAGCGGGGGTGCCGGGGTGGGGGTACGCTGCTGGCCCTGGGGCTGCTGGCCGCCGTCGGCTTCCTCGCCTGGCGGCACGGCCCGCCGCCCCGCCACGCCGCCCGCCGCGCCCCGCCGCTGCCGCCTCAGCAGCAGCCTCCCGCCGCCGACGCCGAGCTGCTGCGGAAGCCGGTGTACGCGAAGCCGGCCCTGGACCCGGCGGCGTTGGGCGAGCTGGGCCGGGCGGTGCGGTTGGAACTGAGCCCGGCCGAGAAACGCCGGCAGGAGGAGAGCGTCCGCCGGCACCAGATCAACATCTACCTCAGCGACCGCATCTCCCTGCACCGCCGCCTGCCCGAGCGATGGCACCCGCTGTGAGTACCCGCCCCGCTCCGCTCCGCTCCACCTGCCGCCGGGCGGCCCCGAGGGCGGACGGGGCCGGGGCCGCTGAGGGGACGAGGCTCAGCTAGAGCCGCTCTTGCAGGCAGAGGGGTGGGCGGGGGGGGGCTGTGAAAAGTGTCTCCCCCAGCCGCTTTCACGTCGCCAGCCGGTTCTAAAAGCGTCGCTGCCGTGTTCCTCCTGCCGCTGTCCCCCGGGCAGGTCACCGTGGGCAAGCAGTCGAGTTTTCCAGTCGCTCCCAGTTTTACAAGTGTCACGCTTCCCGGGCTTCAGGCTTGCGTCGCGTTCAGATGTCTTGCGCCGCACAGCATAAAGCAGATTGTTTTATCATCGGATTTGCCAGCAGCGCGCCGCTGGTTTACGGTGTAGAAACACTCGCAGAGGCGCGCGGCGCCCTTCTAAACTGGGACTTTGATTGAGCCTGGATGCTTAGTTGCTGGGACAATTTACATTTACAAATTACATTTACAATTGTGACGCTAGTGCCAGATGGTGGCATAAGCAATTGTAAACTAAGGATTAGATACCGTTTGTTGAGACGATTCTAGTTGACAGGCAGCAGTTCAGTGCAGTCGTGAAGCCAGTGCCGCACAGTGGGTCCGACTGTACGATCGGTTCTGGCCTAACGCAAATACTCCGTTTAGCTGAGCATTTGTCCTGTAAGCGAGCAGCCAGCTGGTGAGAGGAATGGGTTGAGCAGTTACAGGTATGTGCCTTCAGCCAAAGAGCTCAGGACGGAGCCGGGGCTGCTACTGACTGAGTCACCTCTGCTGTTTCACCTGAGCTTGGCTTCAGCCGGTTTATTTCCTTGCAACAGGTTTGTATGGGATGGTAGCAAAGAGCTGTGGAAAAAGCGGGGCTCTGGCTCTACCGCGTGTTCACTTCACGTCAGTGTGTCCTGTCCAGTAGCTCACCCAACTCTAGTTGTAAGTGCTGAATCTAAAACACGAATCCTATGATAGCTCTCAAAAAATTGTGATGCAAGTGCGAGGCCTTTTTATCGTAAATTTAAGCCTGGCAGTAGGCTTGTTTTTCTTGGTTATCTTTTATTTTCCCCTTACAAGCAGTCTGTAGACCGGAGGCTAAAAAGGACCTTTTTGGTTGCTTTTCGACAGGAAGCATTTAAATCATTTCAATGAATTATTCTGGACTCTTGCCATTTCTTTCAGACAAGATGTTGGAGGAAATGGAAGATCACAGTTGTTGAGAAGGGGACATCATAGATGGGAGGGAGGTTCCTGAAATGAAAATAATATAAGTGGGCAGATGGATTTTGCTACAATGGCACATCCTTTTTGATTTGAATATTTGGCTGTTGAAATGACAAAATGTATCCTAAACCAAAAGGATTGCAAGGCATCAGTGACATAATCTCAGAGATAGTTGCCTTCTGAGGCTGGGGCTGTATTGTACTGTTGTAGTATCTGCTGGCAGGTGCTTCCTGCCTTTTCAGGCAGTGAAATCTAAATGATGGCAGAAATATCACAGAACATCTATCCAACTCACACAGCAAATGTAAAAAAAAAAAAAAAAAAAAGACCAAAAAAAACCCCTTCCCCAAAGACAATTTTGCAATAAAGTTGTTAACTACCTCTCTTAAGAAGGAGGACCGTGTAAGAGATCTAAGTTAAAAAAAAAAAAAAAGGTCTTGAAAAAGGTATCCACAAGCCTGTAGCGATAGAAAATCCATTGCGCTTCAGTGTTGAAAGGTTAAGTCTACGAAAAATATGATTTAGTTTATTTTAAGGTTGGTAATGCTTGACCATTCATGATCTTTAATGAACATTTGGGTAAGGCTACAATGGTAGGAAATAAGTAGTAATGGTAGACTTCAGGTAGACTTCAGCGGTCCACAAAAGTGGTGCAAAGGCTGAATTTTTAGTTGTGATCAATGAAACAATTTTGGTACCGGAAGACCAGAAGGTGACTAATGCACCATTTTTTTAGTGGGGTCCCAGAGGAGAACCAGAGAACTGTGTGCTGGCAAGCCTTGGATCTCTTCCAGGCATATTATTTACAAGCTGTGGTAAGGAAAAGTAGCAGATAGGTAGGTGTGATCTATTGAGAAAGTCAACTTGGCCTGTGTCAAGGATGACGTGTCTCACAAACCTATTGGAGTTCTTTGAAGGCTGTAATTATATGGATAAGCAGGTGTGGTGTTATTTCCAGAGGCTTTTGATGAGTTCCTCAAACAGCTGTGATGTAAGTTGGAAATTCCTTGCATTTATAAATAACTGGATAAAAACTGGGAAGCACTTGTTTTCTTTTTTTTTTTTTTTTTTTTAAATAGCGTAGGGTCCCTGGTTAAGTTCCACAGAAATCTGGGTGTTGGACCCAATGCTGTTCAACTTACAGCATGGCTTCCATACAGAAGTGACTAATTAATTTAGAGCTCTTCAGCCTGAAAGACAGACAGGCTACTGAGAGAGTGCCTCTTGCTGAGCCACTGCAATACTAGGTCCATGCATGAAGTGGATAACACAAATTCTGCCACCTGCTTGTTCCAAAAATCCATTTCCTGTACAGTATGAGGAATTCCACCTATTAGAAAATTGACATCAAGTATTCCTGGGATACTAACAGATACTATGCTTGGAGACATTATTCTGGGCTATGGGCTTTTGGTCTGTTTCAGCATGTTCTTTTGTGTGTGGAGGCAAGTCTGGAAATTTTAGATCCCAGGAAAACGGGAGGAGGAAAGAAAGGGAAATAAAGATAGGCAACATCCCCACCACCTGGATGCCCCACTGCTCCCTTTAACCTTAACGCCCTCCCACATTCATCAGTGAACCCGTTCTCTCGGTGTGAATTGTGAAAATCACAAATGTGAATCTAGTGAATACTACAGTTTTGCTAGTAAGATTGCAAATATCTGAACCAGTAAGCCTTTACACCTGGTCTGCAAAATTATGTATACAAGGTGTTGTGTTGCTTTATCAGAAACTGATGCCAAAAAACTTCTCCCACTGCTACATGTTGTACATCCTGGACTTGCTATCAGACGAGAAATGTGGCGGTAGTTATTGGCTAGTACCTCTGTCTGGTAATACTGGGCAGGAAGAGAAGAATAGTTTGACTGAGATTATTTGGGGGAGTAATGTACTGTTTGACAATATTTGACAGTGAATCCTATACAGATGTTATTTATTATAAAATTTCTGAAATTTTAGGTGTTTCTCCTACTAATATATTCCTGCCAATGTAAATATTCAGAAGACTTTTATTCCTTCATGTTCTCACAGACCACTGTAACGTGTTTTTCTGAGAATTGATCCTGTTTCTATTGAAACACCGACCTGGAGAGTTTGACAATTTCTATCGTTTCCTTTTGACAGTTCCTGCTTCCTTTAACTGTCTGCGCTTGAGGTCGGCAGCTGATAATAATGTGTTTTCATCACACAGAAACTTTTTGGTTTTATTGGTGGCTAGAATTGTGTGTGTGTGTGTATATATATATGTATGTATATAAGTGTACTGTAAGTATATGTATACATAAATATATATATTTAAACATACAAATAAACATATATAAGAAATAAAGTAAAAAATGTTCTTTTGGTAAAATATTATGCATAAGACCGTAAGGAAATTACTAAATGGTGATACAGTTTGTACAAGGCTAGGAGTGAAATATGCCATAGGGTCAGAGAAGACGGAGGCTGGAAGGAACCTCTGGGGCGTCTAGTCCAACCTCCTGCTTGAAGCAGGGCAACTTGAGTCTTAGAGTGTGTTGCTAAAGGCCGTCTTTGTCCCGTCAAATTTGGAAAGTCTGCAAGGATGGCGATTCAAGAGCCTCTCTGGGCACCTCTTTCAAGGCTACATCACTGCCACAGTGAAATCTTTCCCCCTGCCACTCCCCCCAATCATGATGTCTAGATGGCCCAGGTTGTCTTCCCAATGTCTTTCCTTCATCTCTTGAGTTTATACACACCGGGGAAGCAACCGCTATAGCAGGTTTAAAACAAGCAAGCATCCTCCGTCAGACATTGACCTACGGAGGGCCGCGTTGGGGCTGATGCTGCTGCTCTGCCTTCCCCCCCGTGCAACAGCCGGGCCGCATCCTGTGCTGTGCGGCTTCGCATCGCGTGCTTATTTTACAGGACTGCAGGATTAGGCAGACAACTGATAGGGTCTCTTAGGCAGCCTTTTACAGTGTGTTACAGCGTGTAAGAAATACATTTCCAGTTTTTCTGCTTGGGTTCTTTTAGATTAATGTTCTCAAGCATTGTTCCTGATTTTAGACATTCTACCTTCTTTATTTTCTTTCTATGTTTCTCACAGTAGGGGTGCATTGCACATTTATTTCAGGGACGGTTTCTGTAAAATCACACCAGCCTTCTTTTGGCTGACTCTAGTTACAAAAGGAACAAGGCAGGGATAGGCACTTTTGTGCTGAGTCGGCATTTTGTGATGTCTCTTTCATGGTAGAAGCCGCCTGAATCAGCCCTTGGGCCTCATTTCACTTGTGCTTGCAAGCAAATGGATTTGTAAGTCTTTCCTGCCTTTCCTTACCTGGCAAACGATTTTGCGTAGCCACAAAAGCCCCCAAAATATTGAATGTGGTCTGCATAATAATTAGCAGCTATAAAAAAAAGTTTAAGAGGTTTGTTCTTTAATTCTAGATAATTGTCTGTGTTTTGGAGAGAGCTTGTTTATATGTAATGTTTTATATATGCATGGTTATATATATATTCAATTATCTGTGTATATATATTTCAGTATCTGCATATATATAGATATGCACAAATGCTTAAATTCTCTGTCACCATCATTTATACCTATAATATTACTTATTTTGGGGGATATTGTCTCTGAGCTTAGCGTAACAATCTTGTGCGAAGATTTTTCTGACTTTCAAAACTGCTTTTCCCGTCTGTTGCTAGATTTGAATGTGACTCTCTAACAATCTCACTTGCTACCATGGTTTGTTTTGTTTACTGGGTTGTAAATACCAACTTACGCAGGCTGCTCATCTGATAGCGTCTCACTAGCAAATTCCCAGAAAAATGCTCGAGACGAGGTTTTGGCCCCTCTTCTGCTCCAAAAATCACAGCATCTGATTTTGATGGGCGTGCTGCTCCTGCCAGGAGTTTTAACCTGACCCCGTTTCAGGAAACGGCGCAGCAGCCGGGTGTTTCCTCCTCAGCCCACCGCGACTTCACCCAGGCGCTTCTCTTTCATCTGTTACCTAAAGGTGAAATGACTGCAGTGACTTTTTTTGCAGTGCACGTAGGAAAACCGAACTCTTCGGAGAGCTTATCTACAGCAGCTTGACCTTGCCGGCGCATCCCTTCCCTCTAAGCGCGCAGGTGATTCCACGCTCTGTGCCCAGGGCTTGCTTTGGCGTAGGTATTCCCACACTTTACATTGGGTCCGAGTCCAGCAGACACAACACTCTTCTCCTTACGAGCAAACGCTTTGCATAAAACACTTGCAGGTGTATTTGGTTCAGTAGTTTCAAAACACTGTGGTCACTGATTTGGGGTTGGGGTTGTTTTTGTTTGTTTGTTTTCTGAGCTTTTCTGGGATGGATAATTAGCTACTAATAACTACATTAATCGTAATACCTTTTAGTCATTACTTTATTGTTAGTTGGCAGGATTCCTTGCATTTATAGACAGGCTTTAGACCTGCAAAGCAGTGTGTCTCTGTGACATCTCATTCCTCCCTCATACAGTTAAGTGAGGGAGTAATAAACCTGCAGTATTGCTGTTTTTGTTGGTTTTTTTTAAATAAGCAGGCTTGCATTTTGTAGCAGTACAAAATATAGCACTGCTTCCATAAGCGCTTTGATATTTGGGATGTTTTACTATTTTTGTTTCCTATCTTCTGTAAAAATGCGTCAGCTTTCTTTGTCATTATGCTTTTGTTTAATAGTCACATGCAAACATTTTCCAGAAGAGCTCACATGATTATTTTTTGACAGTTTTTCTTTACAGCTTCTGGTAGAGATCCTCAGCTTCCCCTGACGTCTAGATGAGTGCTTGGTTTTGGTTGATTTAATTTTTAACCTGACAAAGTTCCCAGATCAGTGATAGTAACCACAAGTTACGATTATTTTTTTTCTTTATTCAAACAGTGCTTTTACTATACACCATTGTCTGTAAGGACCGGGTGCATCCACACCCTACTATTAGTGGTGGTTACAATAACTTCTTTCAGTTATTGTATTACTTCGCAAAATATTTTTCTTGTCCTGAATCACATTGGTCACATGAAAGTAAGTTTCTGAATGTAGATGTAGGAAATCGTATGGCTCTGTGCAAGTGTTAACTGTATTTCACTACTTCGGAATAAAATTGCAAACATGAGTAACTATTTGAGCAAAATGAAACTACTATTTCAAATCAGCAAAATAAAATACAAGGTAATTGTTTTTTCCCCATGGACACATGCAGAAACACCTTCTCATCTGTATGTCCAGAATCTGGGCTAGGTAGGAACTTCTATTGCCTTTTTCTAACAATTTGGAATTGGGGTGATCTATGGATTTCTTAAATTTGTGGATTTTAGGATATAGATTTAGTCCACCCTCATGGGTGGGCTTCCTAGACAATTTTTTCTTGGCGTATTTTTAATCTGTCTAAAACAGATTTGCTTTTTTTGTTTTTTTTTCCCCAAACGTTTTTGCAAATACTTTCCTGCATTTCAGACTTCCCAGCTTTCTTCCTTGCTTCTCAATGTTTTTATACTAGCCTGCGCAGCCTTTTATTATCTGAATTCTTAAAACGGTGTTTGGCAGCCTGTCTTGTTGAGACCTCATTGTCGCTGGGAGAATCGTTCTTTAAAACATCAAATAATCTGGAAAACCATTTCACACTCTAGCTAGCCTCTGTTTTCAGGGTCTTGATCATATCACAGTGTCGTAGACTGTACTGAGGGTGCTCTCTCCTGACGTGGTTTGTTTCAGCAGACAATTTCGGGAGCGTTTACCTGGGCTGGGAGCGGGCGGTGGGGAAGCGTGGGCCAGCATGGCTTTAACTGACGCTGCTTACGTGTTCCAGCCTTGCCCCGAATAATTCGGCCGTTCTGGCAGTTATCAGCGCCTTGCTGCTGTCTGCTTTGCTAATCGGACCAAGACACACTTTCCATAAACGTCAACGCCTTGTCGTGCTGCTGAGCCTGGGATGCTCGTGGACAGACCTGCTGAGCCCTAAGCTGCTGCTGGGAGCGGGAGGGAAGGGAGACGTAGAAAAGGGGGGAGAAGAGGACCCCAGCACAGCTCTGTCCTCTGCCGTGGCTTTGGGAGGGTGGGAGAAGGAGGGGTTTTCTCGTGGGGGAAGATACTTGGCAGACCCCTGAGTCCGCGTTGCCACCTCTGCAGTTTATGGGGTGGGAGCGGAGAAGGTGAAACCCACGTTTGAGCCCACCTCTTACTAAAAGAGCATCTGCCGTTTAATTCAGTGTCTTTCTTCAAATTAGGAAGAGAAAAGGAGGTTGTATTGTGAGTCGGCGTGTCCACAGCCCGCCATAGCAAACCCAGCAAGCCCGGTTCCTAGCCCACCGCGTGAAACCCAGCCTGAAGTAGGACCCTAATGGTGTTTGCTAGATGACACGATGATGGTGCGTATATGACAATGTCACGTACTGTAGTCACATAAATCCTGTTAGATCAGGTATATCAGTGACACGTGCTGTTTTGAACTTTTTGAGAGCAGCTACACAATCTTGAACTTGCCTGTATTCTCGGGCATTCACATTGAGACTTCAAAAGCAAAACTTAGATAGTATACCATTAGAAAGCATTAAATAATCTATGAACAGATTGTATTCTTAACAAATCTTGGTAAACTCACAGGACTTTTCATATTTTTTCTTAAAATATGAGTAACTGTGCATATAGAACATCAAATTTGGAGATTAAAAATGTATTCTCCCTTGCCGTATTGCTGTTGCAGTTGTGATGAAAGTCTTACATAAAAGTATGTCAGCAACCGTTCCTCATTAACTCATGGCAGCGTGCCCGGTGTGCACACATTCATGCTCTCTCTCCCTGTGTATAGATACGCATCTCTAAGAGAAACAGCTCCTTACAATGAAATAAATTGAGTGATTACATTAATTGACACAAATGTTCTCCAAAATAGCCCATTTAATTTTGTTTAGGCATTTTCTGACTGATATCTCCTTAGTTTCTAATAAATAACCTATTGTAAAACTTGCTAACAGAAGACTTCGTAGTGTAGTAGATTCCAAGGTTAAATTATTAAACTTGTCAGCCATAGAGTCTCAGTTAGACTGTGACTTGCAAATGCAGTGTAGAAGGGCAAAACCAAAACCCCACAGGAATGTGAATGTATGCCGATACACCTTTACATGCTTTGCTTCGGTTTGCATTTTGTGGAGTTAGATGTTTGAGTAGATGCCGTAGTGAAAGATCCAGGAAAGTTGCTACACAGTGAACGTGGTTTTAAGTTTGTGTTTGGGTACGCACCAGCATTACACTCTCTCTCTCTTCCCATCTTTAAAGATTCATGGATGAAGCCAGTTAGAATTTTAAAATGTAGATGTTTGTTTTAGTTTTAGTTGATAAACAAAAGCTTTGTCCTTTGGCATTTCTCCTTTTATACCTGTCTTTGAAGCCACAGTGACCAAGCAGGAGGATTCCTGGCACAGTCACCCAGTGTGGCAGAGGGTGCCGGAGGGAAACGGAGGACGATGCAGAAGCGGGCTGCTGCAGGCGCAGGGCAGTGTCCCAGCCCAGTCCTGGACGCGATTTCTCCGGGTGCAACTCTGCTGTGCACAAGGACCCCGCTTGTGCGTTTTCTAGTGGGGCTGCGGAGAACAGGAGCCATCGGAGGGCAGAGGCTGAGCGGGTGTCACTCCTTTCCATCCTGTTATCCGTTATCATTGTTATCCATTATAAATCAGTGGTTTTGAGTGCCATCTGAGTCCTGTTTACAACTTTATGCTTTTCTTTTGTTGCCTCTAAAAAAGCTGCTCACCTGTGCTGGCAATAGGTTTTTTCCTCAGTGACTGATCCTGGTATCTGGTAACTTTTTCCAAAATCCTCTTGACTAGAGATACGTGTGCTTTTCTGAAGAAAATGAACCCACTCAACATGCACACTTAGTTTTAACTTGGGTGTTTTGGAGTTTTTTTAAAATATATATAATTATTACCTATGTAAATAGTGAAGTTCCCGTGGTTGAATAAGATAATGAGAGTAGTGAAACAGCATGTTGGACTTCAGATAACAGTGCTTCTGCATTTATTGTCCATGCTTGGAAATGTCAGGTTTACAGGCAACTCATTTCCTTGTGTCTATGTTATGTTTTTATGAACTGTTTGGTAGCTATGATAACGAGGTTCAAGGTGCTGTATCAGGCAGCCAATAGTAGGGACTATAGGTAGTTTCCTGTTGTTTAACTTCACCCGTAGAAAAGTTAAGCATCTGCTCTATCGTTAAAATGCCTATGGACAAGGGAGAGGTGGGGACCCATAAAGGTCTGTTTGTCTGTGCTAGATAAATGGCTTAAGGAGGGTGAGGTGGATCGCCTTCTGGATCTGGCTTTACGGTCAGGCAGAGTCCAGACAATTAGCTCAAAGACAGCATCTACCTTTTAGATGGCTAACATGAGATGCAATTAATCCTGTCTTAACGTGATCCCCTATATTGGGAAAGGGCAGCCTTATGCGTTTGAGGATGGCACTAAAGAGTGCCTTAGTCAGAAGCCAAAAGCAGCCTGCAGTATAGGCAGTATAAATACACGTTCCCAGTATCTGCAAAAACACATTTTGGGACTGCCGTCACCAGTTCGTATCCTCCCTGTCATTTTAATGACATGTTGTAACTGATACGCATTTGTTTTTCTGAATAACCCAAAGTAGGAGTGAAGTGATTCACTTGGAAAGTAGGAGCTTGGATACTTGGCTGACACATGGAGAATAAAAATACATCCTGAAGTTTGCAAAGGTGAATACAGAAGATTCACTGCTGAGGTGGTTCAGTTGTAAATAGGAGTGGGGAAATGGAAAAGCTGAGTTGTGACTGCTAGGCTTTAAGTCAGGTTTCATACTTGTAGTGGGTTTTTTGAAGCTTGTATATCTTGTGAAGTGGTGATGTTTAGTGTCCATGTGCATGCTGCTTAATTGTTATTCAACAACACTTCTAAGCGGTTCCATTTCAGGCATTCATTCTCTTTTTAAGATTTTCTTACGCTATTATTTTTCCAGGGTTTAAGTGCTTTGTGTTTGTAATCTCCCCAATGGGATTATTTTTTAAGACTCAGCAAAACTCTTTGAAATTTCTTTCAGTACAGAAAGATAAGAAGAAACGTGCTTCATTTTAGCAACAATATTTGACACTGCTAACAGCTAAGATCTTGTAGCAATCTAGTAAGGAATATATGTCTTGGAAATAATGTCTGAGATAAACATGCAAATCTGCATAGAAGTTGAATTAAAAAATTAGGAAAAAAAGTTTCAAAATTTTAGTTGGTCTGTATGTGATGATTAGTTTTCCCCAAAATAAACATAATGTACTAAATAAAAAGCAAAGCTTTCAGTCGTTCTCTGTGTATTTCAGTATGCCAGGTGAGGGATGCCAGGTTCTCAGCCCTGTCCAGCTGGCTGGTTGCAGGGAAGCGGGCTGCAGGGGACCCGGGCACAGCTGAGCACCATGGAGCTAGTAATAAAATGCCCTTTCTAGTTTGGACCTCTTGCTTGACTTCAGAAACCTAAGAAACGTGTACTGTGGTACGTCCCGTAGGAGGCTGACCTTTTTCCGCAGTGTGGGTTATGCGCAACGAAGGAGGCAGCAGCGCACAGTGCATCACCGACAGTTAGGGGATTGCCTTGCTCTGGGCCACATTATGTTTCCCATCGCCAGCATGTAATTTTCAGGCAAATTCATTTAAGTCTTTAATCTATAATTAGGGTTATAAGCTTCTTTAGACCTTTTGGAGTTCCTTTTTTAAAGAATGGAATACAGCATTCTTATTCGGTGAATCCTTCTGACGTATTTTCAGAGAAAGCTTTCCTGGAGGTTTTCTCTTTATTTCTTTTTTCCTTCGATTTTCTGAAATGGGTAGGTAAAGATCCCATTTCCATCAAAAAATGAACTGAAATTACCTGGTACAAGTGACTGTGATACGTAGGAAGAATTTTTTCCTGGCAGTACTGAGCATAAATGTGTTTCAGTAGGCTAAAGTAAATATGTGTTTCTAAAATTGGATTCATACAGTAGGTTTTTCTGAGTTTAAAAAAAAAAGGTAATTAAAATGTCACTCCTTTTTCATGTGTTAATACACGAACATTTGGCAAAATAAATTACTTCTGTTGCCAGCCATTGGTGTGAGGCAGTTCTCTGTGTGAATGCCCCTCTTTGCCTCAGGACAAGTTACAGCCTGGAGGGACGGGTATTTTTGTACTTCACCGTATAAGTGTATGTGCATCTACCTATCTATGTATATCTGTATGTGCGTATGCATGCATACGCATCATATACAATGAGTGGTGTTGCATAGCATTCCTTTCGTGTTTGAGAAGCGGCCTTCTGTGTGCCTCCTCTGCCCAAGTGTCATTTCTCCTCATTGTTTCCTCATTTTCAGGTATTTATTACAAAAGTACTCTACAGACTTTTTTTTTTCCCTCATAAGAATTTTAAGTTTAGGAATATTCAGATTCAAACTTTTTTTTTTTTTTCTTTTTTAGTTTCTGTACCACAGATCATAATAGATGTTGCCTAATCTGATCTTAATAGATGTTACCTAATCTTTACAGAAACCTATAAGAAGTCTTCTTTTATTGCAAACACAGCAACATTAAATGGTCAGTAAATATATTCTCGATGTGCTATAGGTAAGCAGGTTTTTTTTTTAATGTCATTTTCTGGGTGTTTTGGGGGATTTTGGTTCCCCTAAATTGACCTAAGGGATTTTGTCATCATGTTTTCTACTGATCTGTTCTGGTTTCCCTTTTCAGCTCCCTGTAGCATAGATTTTGGAGGACTCATTGCTGTTCTGGTTTGGTAGGAGGATGTCCTACCTGCTTTGGTATCTATTGTGACCGAGCAGTCTACAGAAGCTGAAGTATGTCCTTCTGCCCCTTAGAAGCCCTGGTGACTCCAGGCAGTAAACTGGAGGCATAAGAAAATTCAAACATCTCTAAACCATTTCTGTTGGTTTTTAACAAAACTGCTCATACAGAATGCTCTAAGAAAAGGGGAGAAATGGTAATAAATACTGTCATTATTTTAAAATACTTTCAGACCAGGGGAATCTTTAACAATTTACACATTTGGCTCAGCTGTAAGATTCTTGGCATCCTTATGTTCATTTAGGGAAGTTCATGTATATATTTATAGGAAATACATTCTGGAGCTTAATCCAAAGGTTTGCAAACTTCCTGGCTCTCCCTAGAGCCAAAACCATGCATTTCTATGTCTGTCTGTGTTTTTTGTGGATTTCACTATTATATCTTGGCA
Organism: Harpia harpyja; assembly: GCF_026419915.1. Lineage (NCBI taxonomy): Eukaryota > Metazoa > Chordata > Aves > Accipitriformes > Accipitridae > Harpia > Harpia harpyja. Next base: position 8,727,217 of record NC_068944.1, read on the forward strand.
GTTCCATGGTCTTCCCAAATTCTGCGTCAGTGTACATACGTCTCAGCTCTGTTGCTGTTTTTTTTCTTTTCTCTTTATATGTTGCTGTTCCTTCACAGTTGTATTTTTACTGTCTAGCACTTGTTTTATTTCCAAAGCACAAGTTACCAGTAATTTATGCTACTGCTTTACCCCACTTAAGTTTTATATGTCTTTTTTTTTTTTCCTTTCTGTAACCTGAGGCATGTTTTGGCCATTGCTTGTTCCTCCACTTGAGGCGGTATTATACGAAGACAGCTACTGCACATACACCAGCCCCAAATACCTTCTATTATTTTTCTTCTTGGACATTTTGGGGGGTTGTAGAATTTTAGTCATAATGCTGCTGCAGAAATGGGACTTCTGGAAGACCAGCTTCCTGAAAGTGTTTGCATGAATTTTCCATGTACATACAGTTCTTTTAAGATCCTTTGTATGTTCTTGCTTGCAGTTAGTAAATAGCATACAAAATCTTAATTTGAGAATAGTTTTCTGAAAATTAACAAATGCTTTTGCACTAGTACTAAATGTAATCTCCTCCCTTACAGATGCAGAGAGGAGAAGTATGATTATTACAGCCTGCCAAAAACCTCCGTTGTGATAGCTTTTTATAATGAGGCTTGGTCAACACTTCTGCGAACTGTTCATAGTGTTCTTGAGACATCTCCAGATATACTTTTGGAAGAAATTATCCTTGTAGATGATTACAGTGACAAAGGTAGGAAGAATAATTCTAAATAATGGTGATTGTTGATGGTTTTTTTCAGCCAGTCCACAGGAGAAAAAGATAGCCTGTTTGGGTGACATACCGTAAAATTGTACAACATAGGCATCCAATTGGAAAATAGTTTTTCTTGTAGCATGCCAGTGAAAAATTTGACTTGTGGACCAAATGTTTAGAATGGGGAAGCACGTTTTCTGTGTTGTAACATGAGTGCTTGCATACATAGATAACCTACAGTCTGGTCAAAGCATTTCAGGCTTCCTAATTTGAGCAAGTTTCAATTGCTCCAAGGTTGCCCTGGTGTCTACTATAGTGAGAGCTACCTGGTTATCTGTTTTCATTTGAATTATGGGGCACAAAGACAATGCTGGCATTTTCCACCACACATGAATTGCGTTAAGAATAAACCTTTTACAAGGAAAAAGTTTTACGTAACATTTGAGAAGCACTTAACAATTTGGGAATGAATTGCAGAGGCAAATACGAAGCATTCAATTTCTTGAAAGTAACTGTGATTTGCATCCATCCAAGTTCTGTGCTTTTTCCTTGTCCTTTCCTAACATAGGCGGTATAGCAGAATCAGAGGTCAAAATGCCGGTATCTTTAAGGCACTGCTATAAGTAATACGCTACTGAAAAAAGAGCTTTCTGTAGCGTAACATAAACCAATCGTTCCAGAACCATATTCTTTCTTTGCGTTTTATTTGTTTGTTACAGAACATTTAAAGGAGAGTTTGGAAAACTACGTGGCTGGCTTACGCAAGGTGCGTCTTATCCGTGCAAATAAGCGAGAGGGGCTGGTTCGAGCCCGGCTGCTGGGGGCATCCGTGGCGAAAGGAGATATCCTGACGTTCCTGGACTGCCACTGCGAATGCCATGAGGGCTGGCTGGAGCCGCTGCTGGCAAGGTGAGGTTACGCTCTGGGCTGCTTTTCTGTCCCGCTGCAGAAGGAGAAGGGATGGTTTGGCACACTTCTGCAGTGGAAAAATAGTTCTTGCTAGATGTTTGCCGAAGGGTACCCAAGTCTGGTCCCTGAGGCGCCGCAAGTGTTTGTTTCGTGGTGGTGGGGTAGCGAGTGGAAGTGTGGAAGGATTTTTGTTTTCTCCCCAGGACCAGGCTGCTCTTTTCCTTTAGAGAAAGGAAAGTTTTGTTTTCAGGAAGAGGAATCCTCCCCCAGCTTTGAAACTACCTTGGGAAAGGTGGCTGCTTCGATCAGCCTGGGTGGTGGGTGAGAAGGTCTGGAAAGATGCGTGTGCCGAGACATGCCCTGTTGCAGGGCAGCGTACACATAAGCAGATTGGAAGAGAAGTCAATAAACTCTGTCGTCCCAGTCCTGAGCTAATCCATCTCTCGCTACCTGGAGAGAGGTTTCCAAAAGCACATGCTGTCTTAATGTGTGTGAGTCTTCCTGATTCCTAGTGGCACTTGTGTTCTCAAACTCCTCATGTCCATCTGAAATTGCATCTGGAATAAGAATTTATTATTTTTTTTTTCTTAAAATTGTCATATTTAACTTGTTTCTAAATTTCATACTGACTATATTCCAGATAACTGTAGGTTAAGTTTGAACAGTATAGATAGTGTGAAGAAAGGAAAAGGGGTAAAAATCAAAGTGTAAGCATGGTTTTAACTACTGTCCTCTGAAGAAACAGTACATCACTGTGGAGACGATTCTGTAATTTCTTCACTTCTTCAGCAAACCACTAGATGGCAATCTTGAGGAAGGATTTGGATAATTTTAAGCGTAATAACTTAACCACCTGTAAAAAGTTAGCCCTGGATGTGTCTTGGAGTTTTTGCCCTTCTTGCTGCAGATGCAGACGTACGTCTCTAAGGGGATGTTTGCATGGCATATCTGACTCAAATATATGGGAGCAGTACAACAGTGTTAGCATTTTGCAGTGCAAACATAATTGTATTAGTAAACTGCCTGTGCATTGTACCATCTAGTTAATTCTTAACTTAGATAAAAGGTGATGGCTTTTCGCTTACCTGATTCCTTTCATAACTGAAATCACATGCCAGCTACCTAATTTTTACTCCTTTTCCTTTATGGGAGCAACAAAGCATTTTTACGTTTTATTGGGATTTTTGTTTCCTCTGTGTACACATCATTCTCATTGCATTGTATGTAAGTTTTATGCAAGTGAGACAGGAGATAGCAATATTTGTATAAGCCCTTTTGTGCACTCTACCAAACAGGATTTCAATGGGAGATTATAAAGAAGAAAACAGCAGTGTTGCATCTTCCCTCTGGCAACAAGAGACCATTTCATACTTAAGGCAGTCTTTCTCAGCTCAGACGATACTTCTTTGGAAGTTCTCTGCTGCATTTAACCAACACAAGCTGCTCTAATTTCAGAGTCAGAACCCCTTGGTCAGCCTGCGGGTTTTAAACTTAATAATCCCTTGAGGAACTAGCTCCCCTCAAATGACAGATGCATCACAGCTCGTCCTTGTTTGGCAATATAACGCGTTCAGGTTTCCTTCTCCTCTGGAATATGCAAATCAGAAGATGCAAGGCTAAAACAAGTACCAGCATCTTAAAGTCAAACAAGTCACTTCGTTTCACGGAACTAACAGGAGATGTCTAAGACTAATGTAGAGCAGATTGCTAAAGAGTGATTTAGGAGAATGATCTTAGCTTGAGCTTGCGTTCTTGAAGTTGATCTCTCCTAGTACCGAGAGGCCTTTTGAGAAATTGAGGTGAAGGCAAAGGAACCCACTGCCTTTTGTAAGGGCAAATGCATCTGGAAAGGAATCCAGAAAACCCTGTATGGTATTGAGAAATGGGAAGAAGGGGTTTATCTCCTTGCAGAAGTAGACCTGCAAGAAATGTCGTCAGCTCTGGTGTATTCTTGGTATGATAAAGATCTTAACTATCTTCAGATCAGCCTTGCTGATAGGTATGTCATTCCGCAGTACTATCTTGTTTCTCCTTTTTACCTCCTATGTTGCCAGGGTTTCTGGAGGCCTCCTTCATGTGTGTTTCACTGGTGGAGGTCTAATTGCAGCATGAATTGAAAAGGTGCAAAAGTTTGTGTTTGGTATCTGTAAGCGTTATCTGTTCTTGACAGTTCTAGTTTTTGAGAGAAGTTTCTAATGGAAGTCACCCTTTCCTTTTAAAAACACATTAGGATTGCAGAAGAAGAATCAGCTGTCGTCTGCCCTGTTATTGATGTTATTGACTGGAATACATTCGAGTACTTGGGAAATGCTGGTGAGCCACAGATTGGCGGATTTGACTGGCGGCTGGTCTTCACTTGGCATAGTACCCCTGAAAGAGAACAAAAACGGAGGAAGTCCAAGACCGATGTGATCAGGTTAATTTTTATGCATCTTATGAAACTGTGAATGTTACAAGTGGTTTTGATTTCACTTGGAAATGCCTGGTGCTGAAAAATATTTGAGAAATGAGCATATTACTAAAAATTACATATTTTGTTTAGTTCCCCTTTTTTCCAAAATAGCTCCTGCTTACCATGCTCCTGGAAAAATATTACTCTAAAAGCTGAAATTCCCGTGTAATCTTCCATATGGAATCCTTATTGAGCAAGTAGTCTCTTGACTGCTGCAGGCAAACTCCCACAGATGCTTACCAGCGCATTGAAAGGTTGTAACTGAGTAACTAACATGGGAGGATGTCCTCTGTGCAAAGCAGAGAGATCTGCATTGTAAAAAAATGTATTGTGGTCAACGATGAAAAAGGGAGAAAAATCATCAACCGGTAAGAAGGCAAAAGTAGTTTTGAAGACTTTATCTGTGCTGTAGCGGTGGTTCCTTGCGCTGTTTTCAAAGGTGAACCAGTTCTTTATTGGGATGAAATGATACAGCTCTACCCACTGTAGTTTCTGTGAAGGGCTAACTCACAGGAGCTCACGCAGATATCTTCCTTGTGGGTTTTAGTTTTGTTTTATTTTAAGACAAGTTGCAGTTAGTGAGTATTATTTGTCACTCTATGCTCTATTTTTAGGAGAGGTGAGGTAAGAGTACCAACAATGCATCTGGAAAACAGACACTGTAGGCAAAATCCTGAAGGTTGAGGGTCTGCTACGTTCAACTTGGAAGTTGCTGTATTTCAGCAGTTTATTGTAGGAATTGAAGCAGCTATTTGGCATTTTTAACACCACGATTTTGTTAGTCCTTGCTTTTATTTATAATCTGTTACCTTATGGTCTACAACAAATACAGAATGATTAATTTTTCTCAGTCTTTTCTAGGTTGCTTATCGTGATAATAATACCCAGTACTTCACAAATATTAATGAACTTATCCTCAACTGAGAGAACTTTTTTTTTTTTTAAATGGGAAAAGTGAGGCAGTAATTTAGTCCTTCTCAGCATTTATTAGTCCACATCCTCCATACAAAAAAGTTTCAAAATAGAGTGAATGTTTTTAAAGCCTTTAGTTTAAATATGATGCTTTCCTTCTCCACGACAAGAAGAATTGTCTCTGGCATGCCAAGGGGAAAACGATGAGGGATAAAGCTTCACGGTAGCCCGAGGACTGTGAGCTTGGCAAGTGTCTGGAGAAAGCAGCAGTGCGGAGAGCGGTGCCACCGACAGCTGTGTTTGGAAAGACAAGGTCTGGAGTGAGACAGAAGAGCTTGACTGGTCACGGAGTTTGGGTTTTTTTCCTTCTGTCTCACCTCATCTCATTCCATTCTTTGAAACAGCATATGACAGTGTAAGGGAGTGTTACTTCAAAAAGATGGCTGGTAAAAGTTGTTTTGGCAGATTAAGAGTAACTGATGGCTCTACCTTTGTTAATATTTACCTCAACAGCAATTTAGTAAAATTCATAAAGTGTCAGCTGAATTTAGTTCCAACCAGCATTATCTACTTGGCGCTTTAAAGAGGGCCATTTTCTAAGACTGTAAACAATTGGGAACAATATTGAACAAATACAAGTTTATGTATATGTGCACACACTGCCCTACTGAAAGTACATCCCTTAAGTGTGCTGTCACTCTGGGCCGTCTGGTCTGCAATGATCCGGTCTTGATCCCTGATTTTTTTTCCCAAACTTAGTAAAAAAAATACAGATTGGCAGATCTTCTTAGAAAGAAAAAAATTTCTTTAGGGGCTATATTTACTTAATTCTGCTCAATTGATGCCTGAGAGTTTTTCCACTTGATGTTAATGGGATCAGCAATGTTGTTATTAATTACTAAAGCACAAATATTTGTTTACTTATTACTTAAGGATACTGCACTTAGAATTTCAGAGCTGACTAATATAATTCTGCCACAAAAAAAGCTTATGTTCTACTATGTGAGGTAAGAGACTAGTCATTTGTTGTCACTCACAAAGACACTGTGATTGCAAAAACTTATATTAACACAGTGTTTATCTTTTCTGATTTCATTGTTATTTTTATTTTAATACATTCTGGAGCTTGTTTCAGATACCATTTTTTACTACAAAATTAAATTTAAATGGCCTGATGATAACCGATCAATGGCTGACTGTTACTTTGTATGCAGAAAAGACTGAGAAAATGGAAAATAAAAATATACTGTGTTTTTTTTTATTCATTGCACTGGGTTTTAAATTTAACTTTTTTTTGCTTTTCCTTCAATTCAGAGTTACTATTCTCTTTTATAGGTCTCCAACCATGGCAGGTGGATTGTTTTCTGTGAGCAAGAAGTATTTTGATTATCTTGGTTCATATGACACAGGAATGGAAGTCTGGGGAGGAGAAAACCTTGAATTCTCATTTAGGGTAAGTGGCTCAATTGAAAGGTTTTTTGTCTGAGACTAAAACCAAGTTTCTTTCTTCACACCCTTTTGCTTAAGAAGATAGCTGTAATGTAAGCAAGTAAGCAAGTGTTAAGCAGAGAATATTTTGGCAGATGTCTATCTGAATCTCTTTTCTTTGTTCTCACACTTCATGATAGCTGTATTTTCCTTCCAAATAGCCGTTTTAAAACAATTTTTAAAAACACGTCTTTGTTTTGAATGCCAGTATAAAGTGTAAGTAGTGGTGTGATACTAGTGGATGAAGTTTACATTCTGTGGCTTGAAGAGGATCGTTGGAAAGAAATATTTATAATTCTCTAATGAGACTTGGAGTTCTCGCTGTGGTTGATGGAGTGAGCAGGAGGCAGCTGGTGGCGGTTACCAGTGGGGCAGGACAAGCCAACCACTGCACTGCTTTAAGGCTTTACTCTGTTTCACTTCAGGAAAAGTTTGTGTAAAGGTTATAAAAGGCGATGGGGAAAATCTTCCAGGAACTGTAGAGCTATGCCCCACCGGAGGGTGGACCAGCGCTCAGGTGTGAGGCAGAGAGATAGCTGCAATGAAAAGGATTAATGGCAGGGGAAGAGAGAGGAGATACAAGACAGTCCAGACTGACGAGTAAAACAAGTGTTGTCCTCAACTCTGCTGTTACCTGTGCTGCTGCTGATTCCCACTGAGCACTGGCTGCCTGTGGTTTGCCCCATATCACACTTAGCTTGCTGAAGCAGCCCAGTGGTGGTGTAAGAGGTACACTGCAGAGCCATTTTTGGCTTGCAGGGAGTTCACCACTCAGTATCCTGGATTTCCCTTGTGTTTTCTGCTCATCATCAGTTATGTTTTGTGGTCATATTTGCATTTCTGTGTGTCACTGGATTGTGGGACGGGGGGAGTTGATGGTTTTGTTTTGTTTTTTACCAGGCAACAGCAGACTTCAGGGATAAATAGTACTTTAATGTTGCAAAACCACTTTCTTGAGAAAGGAGGCATCAGCAAACTGTCTCACTTGCTGCCTGTAGTGCAGAAATCCTAGCAAAGAGGGCACAAAAATAAGGAAAGAAAAGGATTAGGGAGGATAATAAGCACAGATCTAGAGGTGACATGGTTTCTCTCTGAAGGGGGATTTCTCAGCTGGAATCGCTGTTTGATCCGAATTCATGACCACCTTCTTTCTCACATAGAGAAAAGTTTCTGGCGTAGAAGTCCAGACACACAGCCTGCTCGTCTCGGTCAGTAAATTCAGCAGGCCTCCGGCTGAAGCTCAAAGCAGCTTACCCACCTCCATCAGCTCTGTGAGCTTCTGAAGCAGGAGTCTCCCAGCTCTCTCCAGTTCTGGTGTAGCCCATGTTGATGTGTATGTTGCAGTGGGTCCCCTCTTTCCGCTGGAAGGGGTTTCTTTTCTGTGGGATAATTGCTCAGTCATGGGGTCAGGAATTATGAAATAGCTCTTCATGGAATTATTTTTATGCCTCCTTTTGAGAGGCTGCTCAGGGAGCCACAAGTAGCAATAGATTGGGTTTGTACTTGGGGGCCCAAAGAAATGATCGTGCTTGTCATCTGTCACAACCCAAAGTAGGTTAAGCTGGAAAGCAGCCTGGTGGCGGACGCCATCCCTAGCTAACTCTGGCAAGGGAAAATTGTTTTTCTTGCTTACTGAGGGATTGGAAGGGGTGATGACAATGAGGGAGTCATGCAGTTTTGAGTACAGATGCTTGCCGTACCTGGGGCTTGCTGTGTCTCTTACTTTCTCAGCTGTGACACTACTGCAGCAGACAAATTAGCAGAGACAGGAGACCGTCAGTTTAGCAGCGAGCTACATCAGAGAGCATGACACTACCTCCCACAAACGTGGCGTAACAGTAGCAAGCATGTTGGGTACATGCATCTCTTGAGCAAGACTGGCTCTTGCAGGTACTTGTTTGTGTCTGCTAGCGCACGTGCAACCAGACCGAGCACCCGTGAGGTGGAGAGGGTGCTGCTTTTGAAAGTACTATATGTTCTGCCTCTTAGCAGAAATTGGCACCAGTCTCAAAGCAGAAGCTTGGAAACTACAGCCACAGTTGACAGAACTGGACATGACAGGGTCTGTTTCACCTTGTCAAAATATCTGCAGTCTTTTGTGGCCCTGGCTGCCACAGATTTGGTGGCACCAAGATGGTTGCCCCCTCACTAGTAGGAGTTGGGGGTAGTACCGCCCCAGATGGCAGCCAGCGGTTTTCTCCTCTGAGATGGGATTGCGGGGAGCTTCCTACAGCTCCTTGTAGAAAGCCTGGAAGACGGCCCTCTCTGCATGCAGTTCTTGGCTTTCTGCTCGTCGTGTCTCGCTTTTTGGGAGACCGAGTCTTGCAGACAGGACAAGCCTGACGGCTGCCCTGTACGACACAAGAGTGCCCTGCACCGGCTGCTGCTTTAGCCCCAAGCTATCATTGCCATTGACCTCTGGCACCAAGTCTCATTTTTGATGTTACTGGTTCTGGCATGGAAGTCTGGGGGCTCAGGGCAGTCCTGCAGCCTGTCGTGCACCGGGCTGAGAGCGGGGACGTGGCTTGGGGTGGGGGGGTAAGAGGGTGCTTCAAGAAGGAGGCAGAGTGGGAGCTCTGGCGTGGAGCTCTCTGCAGGTGGATGGAGAGGCTCCCTCCTGGGGGAGTTTTGCAGGACGGACCGTGCGACGGCCAGTGAATGTGCCTAGGCGTGTTAATTTTGCTAGTGCAGATCGTCAGTAGGATCTGGGCATTTGGATCCGAATTGCGCGTGATGTGCTCTCCTCAATTTGATTTCAAGCCCCTGTACTCGTGCTTCCCGTGGTGAGGGTTTTTGTGGAAGAGGGCAGAGCGCTATGATGTTGCTTAGCTGCGGTGTTCTGGCTGCCCATGGTGCCGAAGAAGGTCAAGAGGGATAAATCAGTGTTAATTCTGTTGTCTCCGTGGTTTCTAGGCCTGCCAGACCTGAAAATTAGGAGCAGGGTAACTGAAAAACACTGTAAATTAATTCATTGTTCTTGTCTCTGAAAACACCACCCTCTCCCGATGACATGAAAGGACCTGTCCTCAAGCCTCCTCTTTCTCATACTTCGATTATTCTAAACTGAAAAAATTCTCTGTAGTTTTGAGAGGTGCAACAAGGACAAAGCTTCAGCTAAAAGCATGATGACTAAGAGAGGTGGAGGCTGCATGCTGAATGCAAGATCGAGTCAATGTGCCTTGATTTCGAATTGCTTAATGCTATTTGGCTGGATAAAATTTCACTTCATGGGCATAATGGGCATTGAAACTCCTCTTTCTGAGGGACGCAAAACATGCTCTTTCATCTTCCCCTTTCCTGTACATGGAGCAAGGAGAACCTGGTTGCAGCTTTTTCCCCCCACTCCTGCTAGTGGCACTGCAATGTAAGTTTGTTTCTGGGGACCAACACTTGATGTGCCTGTGGTCTGTCCTGCAACCCACCATCACGGCGTGAGAGAAACCCACGCATGTGCAAAAAGACAAAATTATTTACTGATAAGTCCTTTCTTCTGTTGGAAATTTCATTGTCCATGAGCCGAGATGATACACCTCCAGTCGCCTGGGGTCTTCTCTTTTCTGATCTTTTTGTAATGTTTCTTTCTGTCTGGAAATCTGTCTTGCGGCGGGAGCAGCCGGGATGGGTTCATGGGGCTGGGGGGACCCCTCTGCCTACCCAGCTCCCAGCAGATCACGCGTGAACACCACGCCGGGGGGCTCAGCCGCAAGCAAAATTGCAGCAGAGCAGGGGCAGGAACAGAGTGTTTTCCACAGTTTGGCCTCATTCAGGAGGTAGCAGCCTTTTTTTTTAATATTATTTTTTGTTTCTTCCAGAGAGTCCTAAAACATTGGAATGGAGGTGGTAGAGCTTATAGAGCTTTTCTTATTTAGCATTCATTGACCCAGCATTAGGTCAGTTGTCCGGAGACCCTGGCAGGGACGGGGATCCCAAGGCGAGATCTGAACATTTACTGTAGCTTTTCATGATGCCACCATCTGTCTCTGAAAAGAAAAGAAAAAATATCGATAGTCTGCATGCATCAAGATGAAAGTGAAAGTAAAAAGGAATGTCACCTTGTTTTCTTTCTGTGGTGAAGGAAAAAAGTACGCTTTTATAATGAGAGCTGCGAGGTAGCCAGACCTAGTAAAGAAACATATTTTCATGCATGTGAGCATGCAAAATATACATGAAGCCTAATGTGCTTCTCTGTTACAGAAGGTTGAAATACTTTTAGGAGCGAATCTTCTCCAGAGTCACTTATTTAGCATTTAGTAATCAACTTTAGTCTCTCTATTGAATTCCTTGATTTATTTTATGGCTGTTCATTTCTACCTGATTTTATGTAGAGGTCGAAATGTTTTCCATTAAAATAAAAATAAATAAACCTTTTGAGGAATTGTTTAGCTGAAATACATTTAATTTTTTTTTTTTTTGTAATAGGAAGACGAGAAGTTTTGAACTGTTTTAATGAAAGAAGCAGAATTTAATGAGCACTGCTTAGCAACCTGCGGTTATTTTTTAGAGAAATTCAGGATTTTAAAATTCAGCTGTTGTGGAATTCACTTTCTGTCAGCAGTTTAACAGAGGTATGGTCAGTCTGGTTTACTCCATTTAAATCAGACTTTATCATGGAAGAGTAGAAGAATGTGCTTCTTTCTTAACTGTACATTTTTACTTCAGTAGTCTTCGTGGTCCGTTCCTCGTATCTTGTTTAAAACCAGACTCATCAAAACAGTAATTATCAATAAAAAAATGCTGATATGGAATATAATGAATACAGAAATTATTAAACTTTAATAAATTTAATGGTGCTTAATATTTACTGACAAATCTTGCGTGATAAATTTCAACTTTAAAAAAGTAATCTTGGATCTAGAAATAATAATTTAAGAAAGCTGTTGTTTTGAAACAAATCTCAAAAAGGGAGATCTTAAAGTGAAAGTGGATAGCTGTTTTCATAGCAGCTTTCAAAATAGCAGCAGTGTAACTTACAAGCAAAAATATGCAAATTGTTTAAAAGATCAGTACAGAATTCTAGATTTCTTGTATAATTTCTTTAATAATCTTTCTGTTCAAATGACAAATATACTGCTTCCCTGAAAAGCAACAAAAAAGAAGAGAGAAACCTCATGTGAAAAGCAAGAAATTAAAATTTTAAATCCAGGAAGTAAAGATTATCCGGTGTTCCCTGTAGTTGCATAATGAATTACCTAGACCTTTAAGGGAACTGTCTGTTTTAAAAGTAAACATATGTATTAGAGTGCTTACCATTTTGTTATTAAGCCACGCGTAAAGGTCTGATGTCATTATCCAAAACCAAATCAATAGAGACAGCATTCACTGATTTCCAAATTAAGAAATTTGAGAGAACTCGTAAGTAACTTAAAAAAAAAAAAAAAAAATTAGCAGTCTGAAGACAACATCCATCTTGTGTATGCTGAAAGCCTTCATCTGTAGTGACTTTCTAGATCCCTAAAAGTCCCAGGGAGAGAGGTGGGAAAAGTCCTGTCACTGTTCTTTTGTCATTGTTAGGTACAGAAGTTTTATTTGCTACCTCATAGCTTTCACTCCTGCTGTGTTCATTTGAATAACTTGTCATTAAATATGTATGTGTTATACAAGAAGGTTGCCAGGGAGCAAACCTCTACCCCTTAAACATATCCCAGCTAATTTCCTTTGTCCTCCATTTACAAAGGAAGGATGAGCTGCCACCTATGCGTGGTTGAATACACGAGGAGGATTAGCTCGCTGGAGTGGCAGTTCTCAAAAATCTTTTACAGAAAGTCTGTCGGAGCCATTGGTGATAGCCTTAAGTTTGTTCAAGTGCAGCAATGTGTCCTACCATTCCTTCCATCTGACTAAATTTCAGAAACCTTGTTTCAGGCACCCTTCAGAAACAGTGTCTGCCACATTGCGGTCACACAATATTAATTAGGAAATACGTAGCCGTGCTTTCATTACATCAAACTTGAGATCAGAATGGATGATGGGAAAGTGGCTGTGTAGATAAACTGCCAGAAGTCCGTGGTTTTCAAAGGAGAAGAGTATCATTACAAAAATTTGCAGAGAGTGCTGAGGCTAATGTATTCACTCGGTCGTCATTTATGGGCTCTATCTCGAGGGCCGTACATCTCCTGACCTGGGGAGCCAGAGGCATGAGGATGAGCACAAGGGCAAAGCGAGTCCTGCCAATTCCACAGTCAGGTTCAAGTACTTTCCTTGGCAGCAGGTAGGAATATTGCTTTAGACAGGGGAGGTTGTTTCACTAATGTTGGTTGCACCACCATGAGTTAGTTACGGAATTACTTTGCTTTTTCTTTTCATGTGTTGGGTCTGGGGTTCCTATCCCAGCTTTCCAATGAAAAAAGTTAGTTTTATTTTATGACCAGGCACCCATGCCTCTCTTCTGACATGGTGAATATAGAAGTGGGAACACAACTTACCACTCTCCAATGATATGACAAGCTGACCTGTTTTGTCAAGTCAGCTTTCCAGTAGTATATGGGCAAAGATTTCTGGTAAGAAATCAGTTATCGGTCATTGGTTTCATTCTGAGGCAGCTATTAGCATGGTTAATTTGGAAAAGAAACATGCCTCTTTTTTTCTTTCTCTTGTTTTTTTTCTTTTTTAATAATGCCTATATAACTTGAATTGTAGACCACAGTTAGACCTGCGGAAATATTGTGGACCATTTCTTATCATGCCTTCAGAGAAAGTAAAGCTAGGAAAGGGATAATTGCACACGAGAGAAAACCGGAGATGGGGTTATCTCCTTGTTACTCCCAGTGATTTGCTCTGAGTTCAAAAGGATGTAATTTTATCCAGCTTATTCATCAAATGAGACACAAAATTATTGTGTATGTTGCTTATAGTATGCTGTGATATTCTTGAGAAGGTGTTATCCTTACAAAGGCTTATTGTTACCGTATCCTTCTGCTTGCAAAGATTCAAATTAATGATGCACAATGTCAATTCTTTGCTCAGATATGGCAGTGTGGAGGAAGTCTCGAGATCCACCCTTGCTCCCATGTAGGTCACGTTTTCCCCAAACAAGCTCCGTACTCACGCTCCAAAGCTTTGGCAAACAGTGTGCGTGCAGCTGAAGTGTGGATGGATGAATATAAAGAACTTTATTACCACCGAAACCCACACGCTCGCCTGGTGAGTTCAAGTCCATTGTTCTTGGAATTTCGCTACAATTTGTCTTCAATGAAATAACTATTAATTTAGCTAATATTTAACATGAAGTGCTTTTATGTTTAATTCTTATTTCTTCTGAAACTTTTTCCAAACATAGAATAAGTGTATATATAGTTAATTTTTAATTCCTTGGAAAAAATCAGAAATTCCATAAGACTAGGAGATGGCCAAATCTCTGTCAATATTAAACGAATGAATGAATAAATGAAAGAATAAAGTTAAGCAAGGTGACCCAAGTAAAGAGGAGCTGTTTAGCCTAAAATGTGCACTTCTGTGAAACAACTGATACAGGATTCTATCAATAAAGAATTACAGAACAGACACACAATTATCGAATGCTAATCAACAAGTTTCAATGGACAGTAGATCTCTAAGTGAACAGCATGGTAATAATCTTTAGAAAAATTACCTGTCTTGTGATAATTGTAAAACTTTGGACTGATGTAAGACAAAATGGATTTTTTCTGTTTGACTGCTGTACAACATTTGATTAAAAAAAAAAAAAACAATATTGCAAAGATTAAATTAATTAAAAGCAGTCCTGGGAACTCAGATGAAAATGTTCCTAATAAAATATTTGAAGTTTCAGTACTGTTTTTCAAAAAAAAAAAGTTAATATTTTTATTTTCCGTGAGGAAGAAAATACAAGCTAATTTGTTTGCAGAATTTTTCACGAGATAAATACTGTGAAAATTGAGTAGGTCAAAACAGTAAAGCAGAGAGCAAATTCATAGCTTGGATATATTTATTGTGAGGGGCCTGCAGGCTGGAAGACAATAACACTGAAATATCCTCACAATGTCTAGAAATGACTCAGATGAACCTCTGGCACAGAGTCCAAAATTCAGGCCTAAAAGAAATAATTCTCTGCTGTTGCTTGTTTCTGGAGGTGCTTAATCTTCCCGGGCACTTCTTTTTGCGTGGAAAGCTTTCCCAAGTGCCGGCTTTCTGGTTTTGTGCACGGGGAGCACTGCCCTGCGGTGGGCTGCTGGGCACCCACCTCTGGCTACGCCGGACCAGAGCTTCGGGACCAGGTAGGGGGACAGGGAGCTCCCCACATGTTTGAGTGGCCTTCCCCAACAGACGTGCCAGGGGAAAAAATGCTTTTGAAACCATTAAGCTTTTAAAAGATATGCTGGAGGAGACTGGGGAAGCTGAATTTGGTTAGCTTCCACCTCGCGTGCCTTTAGATTAAACTGGGTAATTAGGTTGTTATAGTCCATGCATTTGTAACAATTGTTTTACTTTAACATCATAAAAGCCATTTAGGTTTTATTATTAGAGTCTGACTTTGAGAGAAATACGGGTTTTGTGTATCCAAAGACAGGAACTCACAGGCAATGCCAGGCTGATTCTGCTTGTCACACGCCAAGAGACAATAGCAATAAATGCTGGCAATTTTTCTTGTAAAGTTCTGGGCAGCTGATGTCTGCGATGACAGAACTTTAACTTTAAAGGATATTTATGTGTTAGTATTGGAAGCTTTGCATATTGGTGTATTGTAACACGGTGGGTGTAAGCTGAGGCTCGTGTGGTTTTTTTGCATGTATCAA
Source organism: Harpia harpyja (assembly GCF_026419915.1). Lineage (NCBI taxonomy): Eukaryota > Metazoa > Chordata > Aves > Accipitriformes > Accipitridae > Harpia > Harpia harpyja. The sequence goes on from NC_068944.1 coordinate 8,742,449, forward strand.
AGCTGCTGCCAATGCACTCTGGTTTCTGTAATGCTCTGTGCACCACTTGTTGCAGCGGTTGACTTCAGGCCCTTTATCTATCTAACCCAAATGTTCAGTTCCATAGCATAATGGGAAAATGATTGATGGTATGGCTGCAGAACTTGGTTCCGTAAAGTTTCGCTTCAAGATTAATGTTCAGACCTCAGAGCTAATATGTGATGCTGTTTGTTATTCAAGCGGGCATGTCTGCCTCTGTTTTACATCTACTTTGTGTTTTCAGTGATAGTTCCACAGCTTTGAGAAATGCAAATATATTTGTGGTTTGATGAAAGAGTGTGTCAAGTTACCTGTAAAAATCTGGGGGCTGCAAACGGTATCTTGTGCCTGACTGTCTGAAGTCCCTAGTCGATATAAAGATGGATTTTTGAAGACAGACATGAAAAGATGTGATCTCTGCTCCAATCTATAGACAGGGAAAAGTCTGCAATGAAAGCTTTTCTCTGGAGGTTTAAGATTTCATACTCCCCACACCCCAAAACTCTGAAGTTCAAAGAAAACATCAGCAGATTTTACAAATTCATCAGCTGAGTGTAAAACTGTCTGTACAGGTAATTTGCAAATGAACATAATGGTAGAATAATTTAAAATTCTCAAGATTCATTAACTGCTTTTGAGATTTTCAATTATCTGGCTAAAGGAAGTTTTATTTTCCAATACGCCTTCTCAGTTCCCAGCAATCCGTATTCAAGGACTGACTTACTTGCGGATTTGGGGAGTTTTCTCAGATGAACTGTCTTCTAAAATATTCTAAAGTTTTACATGCGCCGTTCCAATTCTTTTTTGCCAACTTTTAACAAATGTAAGGATAATGAAATCAAATCCAGCACCCAAACATGGGGATTTTACCTGGCTAAAAGTCCTACTCATCACTTTAGCATATGGTTCCTAATAATGTATACAGATAATTTAAAAGAGAGCATCTGTTCTAGTTGGGTTTTTTTTTAATCTTTTTTTTCTTTCAGGAACCATACGGAGATGTGTCAGAAAGGAGACTCCTTCGAGAGAAGCTGAAATGTAAGGATTTCAAATGGTTCTTGGAGAACGTGTACCCAGAGCTTCATGTACCCGAGGACAGACCAGGCTTCTTTGGAATGGTACGTGGCTGCTGAGAAGGGACCTCTTTGCGGTTCTCTGAGCTCTCCTACTAACTCAGTATGAAGGTATTTTTATGCCAAAATCAGTTTGGGATTTTGGTAGAATTCAGTTAGAATTGGTAGGCTTTAAAATGTCAGAATTTCTGTCAGAATCTTTGTTCTAGAGGATGCTGTTTATGAAGGAGTTCTGTGAGAGGGTAAGGGAACAGGTAATGTTGCCATGAATTACACCTTCCAAGTGACATCTTGGGAGTGTTAAAGGCAGCAAAGGATGACGTTTTTTATTTCTTGAAATGTTGAATAGCAAAAAAAAAGAGAACACTGAAGTGTTTTAGTTCTTAGTTGTCAACTTGAAAATAGAAAGAGTGTGCTTTGAAACATGTATTTGCACATTTTATCTGATGAAAACTATGATGCTCTGATGATGGGAAAGAGAGCTGGTGCTATGTGCTCCCAGATCATACAGGATCCTCTGTGTGTCGAAACCAACACGTTAATTTTTAATCTGGAGGTCACTTTAGACCAGCACAGGTTCACAAGCAATTTTCATTGGTTCAATATCAGAATCCTCTTTTTTTTTTTTAAGTCGACAGCTTTCTATGCTATTTGCAGCTTACAAATAAATACAAACTATAGCTCCATGTATATCACATTACTGTAATCTCATTTGGAAGGGAGGAAGGCAGAGATGATGCAGCAAATACCTGCTTCCTCTGAAAAATCAGCAGATATGTGCTGCGTGTTTTATTAGGGAGACAAGACTGCACCTTTCTGCCTGGCAAAGTTGTATAAAATACCTTCCTGATTACCAATGCCACATTGCCTTAGAAGTACTTCTGCTGAAAACTCGATCACTCTGCACATCCAGCTAAGCTGCATTCCCACGCTGCTGCATCGCCTCCAGCCCGTATCACAACAGTCTTGTCTTGCTGCCATCTGCGCTTCGGTTCCTCAGTCTCTGCTGGATCTCCTTCGGTGCAGGAAAAAACCTGGTCACTGTGGGCGTACAAGACATACAGGAACCAAGTTTCCCCACCATCTTCCCTAATAGCTTTGTTACCTGTTGAACGAAAAAGATCCTAGTGTGGACACGCTGCGGTTTCCCGTAGGGAGCTGTATTTCCCACGGGGAGCTGCGGGAGCTCCCGTAGGGAGGGAGCGCATCCCTTGGCAGCAAAGCCCCTGGGAGTCTCACAGGGAGAAGCCACCCTCCTCCATTCGTCTTGGAGCTCGCACTTGAGTTCGTATCTCTGTGTGATCATTGGCATGAAAGGTAATATCCACCATTATCCGGTACCTTGAACAGACCCCGGTACAGCATTGGTTTGTTTTTTTGTTGTTTTGCGTGTGGTTCGCTAACTGACAAGGTCGGAGACAGTTGAAGCAATAAGATATTACAAGACTTACCTTCCAGGCGCATTTCAGTAACCTTATCCTCCCCTCCGCCTCCCTCCTTCACCCTCCAAAACAAAGCCTAGACTGGTGGCAGTGATAGCACTTCAACCTCCTGAGGAGAAGAAGGGATTTGTGCAGTTTCTTTCATGATTTAACTGCACATGTCATCCTCAAGAAAGGTGTTGACAATACCTAGAAATAATAATTCTTGTTCAGAGCTGCTTGAGGTATCTACAGCATAATTTAGGTGTGCTCTATATATTTCTCTAAAAACAATGCTTAAATGCTGTCATCTAGTTGTGAGCATACTAAGAATACACCATTTTTTTTGGCAGGAAGAATTTAAAATGTGATTGAAGTACAGTTATACTCTAAGGCAGTGACAGTGCAAAAATGACACCTGCTGATTCAGCTGATTTGTGGATATTGAGTCCCATCTGCTAACTTCAATGAATCATTGATCGTGTTCTTTACTCCTGCCTTAGCCGTGTAGTGCTTTTCTGGTTCACAAAAATGCTGTGTCTAAGTGTGTTGGCTTTGTTAAGAGCTTAGTGTAAGGTTATTTAACTGTTTAAAGAGATTTCAGAGGGATATGGAGATTTCTCCCTCCCTTTAAATTTTTTACACTGAAGTTGAAAAATCTTTCTAAGATTACCCATAGGTCAGCCATATGTTGCTGAAATAAATGCAAGAATTACTGAGCAGCATTCAGTGCCATGCACTGACAAACAGACACTTGTGCTGAGGGTAAAGATTATGGTCAGCCAGTGAATTTGGCTTTGAACTTGGCATCCAGATTGCTTTTAAAAGACAGTGTTGACACAAAAATCAGGATTTTATCTCTGCTTTTCTTTAAGTTTGATCACTTGGCAGTGAGACCGTATTATGTTCTGATTCGAGAAGTTTTTCTTTGTTCTTAAACAGTTTCTAGCTGATCTTTCTTCCAACTGAATGTGAACCAACTAAGCTGATAGATGTCTATTGTGACTGTCTAGCTGGTGGCTCTTCTTACCACCTGTCCTTAAAGGCATCTGTGACTGACTGAATCAGTTGGGAGATCAAAAACTTGAACTTTTCTATTGGCAGCTTCCTTCCACATTTTCCCCCAAGACCATTTCTTCTTCAATGAATTTCCAAATGCTTCGTCATAATTTTCTTTTAATTTAGACCAGATTATAACCTTAACAAAAAAAAAAAGATCAGGAAGAAAGATTTTAAGCCTTTAAAACTATGAATAATTTTGTTTTGCTGTGACATGAAAGAGAACATTTTGAAAATTATCTAAATAAGACATTATATATATGGACAGGCTTACAGAAGAAGAGATGTTAGCTGTGTGGCTTAAGTTATGTAATTAAAGAGACTATTGCATGTCTGGTGTTAGAAGTTCTCAGAGGTATCAGGCTCCAAAACAGCCTCCTCTAGGGTATACCTCTGAAAGTGCATTATAATACAGTTTGTAGAGCTGCCACTTGAGATTGAATTGGTACCCAAGATTATGGCTGGCTAGACCTGGAGATCTGATGCCCGTCACAGGAAAATATGCACCACTCCGTTGGTTGTACAGCCTCTGAAAGCTTGAGACAGACTTGTTTAAAGGAAGTGTGAGAAATTCAAGTGTTTGATATTAATCTCAAGTGAACACACCATCACTTGAGACACGTGCTTGTATGTTCTTGAGCCTCCCAGAGCGATCTGGGCTTGCTGGGGTGAGCAGCTGGAGTCCAGCAGCAGTGTCTCATCATCGATTCCTTCAAAGGATCTTAGTCGTCAACGTTGTACACCCATTTCAGCATCACGCTTAAGAAGTTAACAGAAATCTGAGGATATTCACAAGTTTTTTTCCAAAAGGGTGATATGAAAGTGGCATACACTCAGTAAAATCATTCCCTGTGACTTCTTGGATTACCTTTGAGGTAAAAGGTTACGCCTGGTCAGTACCATGAAGCTGTTGGCTTGCTACAAATTCACATCTTAACTGTGTCCCACCGTATCATCTGCCCATACCACTAATACATAAGCACCAATGCCACTGTGGCGGAATAAAGAGGATTCTGATCTGTTTTGTGGATGAAGAGAAAGGTTGGCTGTGCTCCACTGGCTGTATTTATCAACTAATGTAATGAAGTTTTAATGTCAAAAATCTGTTGTTGATGCTTTGCTTAGGATTTTATCTTAAAAAAACCCCCCAAACTAAGAATTATTTACAGAATGCCATCTGTATTGTGTTGTTATATGCAAGTGTCCAGATGTTAGGAAACAACCGATTAAAATTTCTCCAAGCAGTAAGGGATAAAGGTCTGAGGTGAATATCTCAGTAGTTGGTGTTTATTACTTGTCCCAGCCTCCAAACCGAGTGGTAACTAAATGGCATTGTAGAGTACACCTGCAACGTTTCAGTAGGAGGCAAACGTCATAGAAAGACCCAGCCAGTTAATACTGCACGGGCAGAACCTTTTAAAACTGAACTATGTCTTTTAATGGCAAGGTGATCAACATTGTTTCTTGCTTCTGTTTCTCTAATGCAGCATTCTGCAAAAGAATTGAGGTAAGTCATGGAGAAAATTTTGTTCTTATTGCATGACTTATTTATGGTGGATACGGGAACAAAGATTGCTTCAGAAATGAATGGATGATTACTGTTTTGATACAGCTGTTGCATGTAAAAGGAACTTCAACTGTGTATTCTCATTTAACAAGAGAAAAATACTACTTTCACAAATTCTCTCATGCTTTTTTCTGCCTTGGAACAGAGGGCGGATTTTTTTTTTTTTTTTTTTTCCTCCATAAATGGTGCTGTGATCGGATTTTCAAATCTGATTATTTTCAAATCTTTGTCATTTCCGATCAGGTCATTTAACAGCTTAGTATGCACTATTCCCACAAATTAGGTCTTGAATATCTTTTAGGCTTCCTGATGAAGCGTGGGTATAAAAGAACATCTACCAATGTCTGATAAAACAAACTAAAAGAACCAGGTTGGAATATGGACCGTGTATGTTTAGGAATATGTCTGCACATATCACAGGCATTTATGCATGAAAGAGAAAAATGAGAGAACATACGTGGTACCATCCTGGGAGTACAGGCTCAGTTTTAAACCATCTGAAATGAAGCTTAAGTTAGTAATCTTTTACACAGCTTTTGCTTTCTTGCCTGTATTTGGGCATCAAGTAACATAAGTAGGAGAGTTACCGTAGTTCTGGTGGTGCATGACATTTTGAAATAGGTTATTTAAAATTCCAGGCCACAGAGGGGAGCACGCGCCGGGGGCTGACAGCGAAGAACGCGCGCTCGGAGCAGTAGCAAAGGCGTTGGGCTGTCTGGAAGGGCACCACGGATAAGGGCTTCGCTGCGTTTATCATCCCTTGGAGCCAGTAGACAGTCAGGCAAAGTCATATGTTATTAAACATATTAATAAGAGACCCTCTGATCCTGAGGACAGCTGCTGACAACAACCGAAACCAATTTATGTTTTTAGAGATACAATTACCATTTTTAAGTGGTTATGACTTTAAATTGACATTTCTTGATGTAGAAGGGAGAAACATGAGAAGCTTACTGTTTGGTTTATGTAGTTCCATGGTAGTGTTAAAATCATCTGTAAAAGACACTTTTCTTTCCTGTTTTTTTTTAAGTTTAGTTCTTGCCTCGTGTTATAAAGGTAAACAAAATGTCTTCTTTTGACAGCTCGAGGAGGGGTGCAGTGGTCTAGCGCGTTCCCATCAAACCAAGCAGTGCTTTCTGTAGAAAGGGTACCCAGGGGGTTTCTTTCGCTTCTGGTAAACTTGGGCGCTAAAACTAAGGATGAATTTTATCATACACCAAATTGAGATGTTAGTTTATCCCGTACTGACAGATTACACCGAATGCATAGTGGAAACATGTTCAGAGAGGAATTACGAGGCAAAACCTCTAAGGGTAGGGCTTCAGTCCTCCGTTCGTACATTTGGCTCCCACAGGAGAGCCTCACGGCCCCAGCAGACCTGCAAGGGGCCCCGAGCCGTGGCGGCTTGGTGGTCCTCCCCAGCCCCCCAGTGTATTGCTGTTGCCTTGGGCCGGCAGCCCAGGCATGCAGAGCGCCGAGAGCTTGGCTGTCTTTCAGCGGGAGTGGGCACAAAGCAGTGGAAAGAAAACATCGGGTAGCAATAAAAGTAGAAGTTGGGAAAGCAAAATATACGTAGAACACGAGTATTTAATTTTCCAACTTGTGTGGTTTGCTCTGTGGTGGGTTTGGGTCCTGCGGGGTTTGTCTTGTTTGTTTGGTTTTAGCCTTCTGCAATCCCTTCGTGTCCGTTCATTCTCCACATTAAAAACTGAGCATACAATTATCACGACTAGGGAAGAGCGGCGAAATTACACCTTGCTGAAGTAATCTTCTGAGACTTACTCTGCTTATTCTTTCTGTCTGTGATATAATTACACTCAGTAACGGAGGCGTTCAGCTCGAACCTATGTTTACAGAACCTGTTTTGCTCTGTGTAATTTTAAATTTGGTTAAGTGGCTAATACTTGGAGTCAGTAATTGTTATGGCATTGTTTACCTTGTTTTCAGTTACTTTTGCCTCCTGAATACTTAAATGCAAATCCTTGTTAATTAGCCTGATGTTTTTAAAATCGGGTAACTTAATACTTTAAAATTTAATCTAAAAGTTATGCACTATTGTGTCAGAGATCAGCAACACTGGTAAAGAATGTTTAATATCACACTTAGTGTCTCTTTCCAAAGATGTCTCTCATCCACTTTCATGCTTTCTGGTCTTAAAATCTGTCTGCTTGTTCAACCTCAAGAGGGTACTGGAGTCCTTTCAAGAACAAATCCTTCTACTGTCTCCCATTTGACAAACTGAGAAAAGTATGTAGTTATCTTTTCACAAGAAAATTGAACAAGTAGATCCTGGGGGAAAAAAAAAAAATATGGCAGACTCTTTTGTTCTGCATGAGTTGCTGGCTTGTTGGGTTTTAACACACCTTTTCATAGTTCCTACCTACTTCATTTGCAAATACACTGGAACACGGTGTTGTTCCTAGGGGAAGCCATCGTGTCTGGCTGCTTCAATGCCCGAAGTCAAGACTGGTCCCAACAGTTTTATTTCACATTAGTCAGAGAGCTGTTGCCATTGGATCCATTTGATCTATTCCAGTTAATTTGCACCAGCTCTGGGATATAAACCTCACAGCCCAGCAGGTTGGGTGTAAAGTGACTGCAGCATATCTTCCTTACTTTAGATTAATACTTTAAAATATTCTTTTGTTTTGATTAGCTGAAGAATAGAGGAATGGCAAACTTCTGTTTTGATTATAACCCTACAAATGAACATCAAGTAACTGGACACAGGATCATACTGTACCCATGTCACGGCATGGGACAAAATCAGGTAAGATTCATGTTATATTTTCATTTTGACCAACACTATGGTTGTAATGTAAAAAAGTGTGGTAAAGGCATTGCAGTAGGGCTGAGAGAATATGTTGCCACAGTGAGGTGATCTTGGATCCAATTTTGATTCTTTTAATTTTGATGTATCTTCAGGTCAGATTTTCTTCATTCTGAAGACCTGTCTACCCAGACCAGGGAACTCATGCATACCTTAATTATGCCTTTCCACAGAGCTCATTAGCAGGGGTTAATAGCACAGCAGTGCGGCTACAGTGCTTATAGGCCAGTGTCCGCTCATCTCCAGCTGGTCTTGGGCAGACCAGCACATCTCTGAACTTTTGTCTGTCCACATCTCCAAAGCCCTTAATAACGTTGCAAACCTCGCCTAGTTCTGCCTGTGTCCGTCACCGTGCCGCTTCCTCTTGGTGCTTGTCTAACTGTACAGGAGGTTTTGGGCGGCATCTTCTCCTGTACTCCACTCCACAGAAATGTCCTCCTGGGCTCGGGCTCCAGAATCCTGGAGAGCAGGGATCCCCTCTAACACTTTCATTCTTGCTCTCTTGGTTTTAACTTCTGAAGCTGAAAGTTCTTGCTGGTGTCTTTCTCTGTGCTGATTGAAACTGTGTACAGCAGTGGTTAGTTATGATACCTGTAAAGCTCTCTGTATAACGTCGTGGTAAAAGTGTTGTGGGGCACCGTGTGCCCATCTACAGTGGCCATTTCGCATGGTTTTGAGTGGCCACCTTCTAGAATTGCGGTTTGGTGTTTGATGTGTGGCGTGTAACGTGTACTTGCCTATCTAGCTTGATTTTTGGTTTCTAACCCAGATTAGACTATATGGCATGCTCCTAGTGGGGACGGGTGGAGAAATGTGTAGGGTCTTGTTGAGAGTAAGTACATAACCCAATGACAGTTTGGGTGGCTTGACTGTTTGGGTTTTTTTAAGGAAATTAATCCAAACATTCAGTTAGGAAAGGAAAAACAAGTTAGGAAAAGAACCAGAGATGTGGCAGATAAGCAGTGTATCTGTTATCTTTCTGAACTCTGCTTTAAAAAAATATAAAAGCTTGAGGAGTGAAAAACAAGTCTCTACTGAGGAGAAAGCTTCTAATATGAATTGCATTTTAAATGAGAAAAGGAAAACAACAGTCTGAGCACTGTGCTTCGGATCTTAAAAGGAAGTAGATTTGTTTCTGATAGCAAGTTTATTGCCTGAAGTATTAGAACTATTATTTAGTATTATTTATTAGTTTATGTCTAGTTTATGTCTTAACTTTCCTAATGTTTCTGTCCTGGAGGCCAAGATGTAGGGGGGGGTAGGAGGAGAATCTTGCGTCATAAAAGCCAAAGGATCTCGGTACTGACAGATACATGTCAAGCACGCTAAGCCATGCCACACCAACCCATTTTACTCCTTCAGTTCGGCTCCATGCCCAAGTTAAGCATACTTCTATACACCTATATAGAAGATAGCCTAGTTAAGCCACATCCTTATGAGGAAGAGTTGATTGCTTATGTAGATGAAGAAGTATTTAATGTATGGGATTACATGCTCACGTGCAAAAGGTATTTATAGATCTTTTTTTTTTCCCTGGTATTAAAGACTAAAGAGAGGAAAGGGGTTGAATCTTTTTGTGTTTCTCTGAGCAAAAAAGTTTATTTAAAGTTTATCCCTTCCACCAAGAAAAAATAAAGACGTAGGATAAAAGGTGAAAGCAAAAGAGAAGTACAATTCAGAGTTGAATTGTCATGAGATGACATTTTTACAGTTATCCTTTGTTTAGCTAGCACTAAAAGATTAACTGAGTTTGCTGCAAAGATATCACACCACTGGATATTAATAGTTCTTATATCTCTGCTGACGGTACAATGCATCCACGTACCTGCGATAGCAGGCACCGCACTGAGAGCTGTGCCATTACTGCTCCCTCTGCTGGCATCCAGGCAGCAGGAGGAAGGAGAAATGGAAAAACTATCCGACTGCAATATAAACCGAGAAAAGAAAATATGAGGTGAGACAAGAGAATTGCAGAGTTTGAGGAGGGAAGGCTAAACACAGGAAATGGGCAGAACAATATTAGTGAAATGGGCAAAAGGCATGGGAGGGCTGACGGGAGCCAGGGAAAGGGGGCCAAAGTGACAGAGGGCACAAGAATTTTGGGACAGAGGTAGGGCAACAGGCGAGAAGCAGGGCATGTGTGGCAGAGGAAGGAGTAGTTAGGAGCTACTGCGAGGGAGCATGGAACAAGCAGAATCACTGGAGACCCGTTTAGTGGAAAAGGGCAGGGGGACTGAAGGTGGGAGCAGAGGTACCAGCTGGCAAACGGGGGCACAAGTAGGGGTGACAGGTAGTAGTTGCAGGAGAAGTAGTGGACAGCAGGAAGAGCTGCGGGTGAGGGAACAGAGGGAGGCTAAAATAAGATGTAGAAGCACAAGTGAGATGGGAAGTAGAAGTCAGGATTGCTGAACTTGCACCTCCTTTTTCTGGCTCACAAATAGCCATGAAACCTACCAGCAGGACATTTCTCTCTATTTCCTTCCCGTCACCCTGCCCTTTTGACAGTCATTCTTAAAAGGTAACAGGCTGTTCCTGGTGGTGTGAATTCCTTAGCTTAGTTGGCAGGTGACAGTGGCAGGACCAAACGGGTCAAATCTCCCACATGTACATCTACTGCTGTCAGCTGATGGAACTGATGGTGACAAGGTTGGTCATTCTCTAGTTGTATCAACGCTGAGGAGAGCGAGGCACTTCACCCCAGAGTTTCATAGATGTTTGCTGACAACAGGCAGCCCTTAACTTCTGTTTTGTCCTTGGAAGGGTATCTGCTATCCTAATCCCAAGCTCTTCTGCCTGCTCTCCTCCGGTCTGCCCTCATCACTCCACTCATTACCTATACACAGCTTTAGCAGCAAACCCTCATTACAAAGCTTCGCTCCAGTCCCCTGTCCTGCACCACCTCACAGACAGCTCCAGTTTCTCCACTCCGTGCTGTTTAACGCTTTCTTTTCCATGCTGGCTGGCTCCCAGTCCTTCTCTAACACCCTTGCTCTGTCTGTCCCCTCACTTACTCCTCCTACCAGTTACTACCCACACTAGGTGACGTTTTGCTTCTTTTCACGTGCCTTTCTTCTTTCCTGGCTAGCTCTCATTTTTAATTCTCTAGTCTTCTCCTTCTCATCCCTTCTTTCAGTTGCAGAGTTTGTTCCACCATTCATCACTTTCTTCCTCAAATAGTGCTCCCTGCTGCACATTCACACTGTCTCATGGTATAAAGGAATGAAGTTTATTTTCCGGAGTACAGCTCAGTAAAGTTATTCTCCAAAAATATCCTGATAGGATTTAACATTATGAAGGTTAACTTGGTCAGCCATATGTGTCTTACACTCCAGTACACCCATCCTCTGGCATGGTATGGTAGTGGCAGGTGGCTGTTTATGTAGGGGACAACTGCAAAAGCTCTTTGCACTGGAAGCAATTCTCCGCTTAAAGTGACCTCTGAATATCTGCGTGCACTGTGCTGAGAGGAGAGAGCTCTCTGCTCTCGATTATTTATAAAGTCCAGCACCTGCTCCCATTTTATGTCTCAGTAAGTAAAACCACTCTCAGAAACTAAGGTCCCTGGTATTTTGTTGCTATTTTTCCTTGAATCCTTGGCCTAAGTGAGAGAGTTCCCTTTACTCCTTTTGAGTTGCTTTTGTGTAAGCAGTAAGAAAGCTAACTGTGGATTGTTTAAAATTAGCGTGTTCATTATAGCAAGAAGGTGAGGATATGACTGTGGTGATAGGAGCTGAGTGTATGTGGAAGAAAGGCAGAAAATACACAAAACAGTGGCTACTCGGTGCTTGCACCTCAGGCTGCAGATGTGGAAGTGTCTGCCCTGGTAGATGAGAATGAAAGGCTTTGAAATTCAGCACCAGTACAGCCCATTGCCCTTCATGGCGTGGCTGGGAAGCAGTACAGAGGGCACCAACGCATGACGGCAGGAAGCCGACCTGATGTGGTAAGACGATGGGAAACCACTGAGCAGCCTGCTTTGCCTGACATTACCCCTCCAATATTCCCATTTGCGGCCGATAGATTTAAGGCAAATAGGGAGAGGCAAACAAAAAGCTTAGCAAAGCCCTTGGGTTTTCTGTGAAAGGGGTATCAGACCTCGTAACCTCTCTGCTGGTTCTACCCATCGAGTGCAAACTTCTTCGTGCGTGCAGAAGAGCGGTAGCCAGGCACAGAGAGGGATGAGAGTGTGTTTCAGGGTCTGGTGAGGTAGCCAAAATCTGCCTCCATCCCTGGTACCACAGAGCCCTGATGCAGCTGGAGCATATCCCATAGATCACCCAGAAGCTGCAGACACTGGATAAAAGGCCTCATCGAGTTTCCCAGTAGCACTTCAGGGAATCTACTGGTTCTCTGAAGGAAAGAAATGCAGTAAGGCTACTAGTTACTGGGCTATGCATCAGTTTGATAATGCTTCCTTTCTGCCCACAGAACCCACTGGGCAAGGAAAGAGCACTAAAAAACACTTCACCTTTTGAGGAGGAAGAGGTTTATCTCATGTAAAAAAAAAAGCCCGAAGCCTGAAGTATTTATTCCATTTGAAGCCGTAAAGGGTAAAGAACTGTATAGTGTTCATTGGGCAAGGAGGCAGGAGTGCTTGCTTGCTAATACTATAACCTCAATCCTTCATGTTACCCAGAAATTAACCATTTTACTTGCTCTTCTCCTCCAAAATCTGGTGCAAGTCCTTGAGAGGCCATTCAGGAAAGATGTCAGTAGTAAGGAGCGCTTTGACCTAGTAGCCGCTCCATCTACTCTTGATGCACCTGGTACAATCAGCAGCTTGCAGGCTTTCAGTGATACTGTATACAAATTGCTAAAAAGAGTTATACCTAATAAATCCACTAACGAGTAAGGCTCTAAATGTGGCCTTGTAAAAGTGGCAGCTATAAAAAAGTGTCCATCCAGACATAAACTAGCAGGAGTGAAGCTTTTTCTTTATTCAGGAGTCATAGGCTTAAAATGAGTGCCCTTATAGCTCACTGTGCTGCCTGAAGAAGCAGGCTTTCCATGTCCCAATCAGATACCAAACCTGGGAACTAAAGCCTGAAGGCTGGGGAATAGCCCCTGCCTATTAGGGTAAAAAATAGTAATAAAAATTGGGCAAATATTATCACAATTGACTTTTGATGATGAGACATTTCTGGCATAAAGCAAATGTCGTAAAGGCAGTGCAGCCTACATCATAGGAACAGGCCCTAGCAATGGGTTTCAAGGGAAAATCAGAGTCTTCTGGGTGTTACGTCAGCAGGTAGACTTCAAACTTGAAGTTGCTTTCTTGAAACACTCACTTCCCTGTATGGCTTACCACAAATGAATGGTGGCACACAGGTTAATTCTCGGGGGTCAGTCACTTGCATCATTGCTGGGGAAAAAAAAAAAAAGCCATGAAGCTCTACAGGCTGACACAGTAGGCAGCGTTGGTGTGTGTACGGCTGCGACAGCCACCTCAGCAGAGAAATTCCTGATTCTGATAAAAGGAGGGGCAGATTTCAGGAAACAACTACCATCAGTGTAGTCTAGATCAGAGCTCTTACACCTGGAAAGGGATGACTGCAGACTTTGTAATCACACGGTCCTGTTTACATTAAAACCGCATTTCCAGGTTCTCTTTCAAGGTTAATTAGCCTTGGTGGCTGTTAAGGATGGTTTTGTGGTAAGTTCAAGTATATACGACATTTCTGAATTGGTACAGTCCCCTTCACACAGCCTTACAGTCTCTTTCTCCAGGGGTGAAACAAAAGAAGATATTTCTTCTCTCCCTCATCCTTTTATTGGTTTCCACTAATGCAGCTATACTATTGGTAACAAGCAATTTTCTGATGTGTATAAAACTCTCCTCTACTGAGTATAATCTAAATCAGATCTAAACACACATCCGTGCACTATAGTCATCTAAATTATTTACAAGTGTGCTAAATACAAACAACTCTCAAACTCTGGCGCTCTTTAATGAAGTCCAAAATCTGGCAAATCTCCATGATAAGTAGGAAAACTTTAAGGAAGTCTCCAACCATAATTGCTACAGAAGCCAAGATGTTTTAGAGCATGTTCAGAACACCTGTAGAGTATTGTACAACAAGCAAAGCCAGTAAATTGTCTTTAATAAAATTCTGTTCGTGTTTAAAAGCAGCTGTAGCTGATTTGCTTCAAATAATATCTTAAAATGTTATATAATAAAATGCTCATCACCATGCATCCTGAGTACTTTGTAACTGGAAATGAACCTTGACCGAACTGCATTTGAACTACGCAGTGAGCAACTTCTTAATTAAAAGTAACATTGTTTTGTGACAACTGAATTAAGAAGGCATAATGTCAGGCTATAAACTGTTTTCCATCACATTTTTAAGGGTGAACTAGAATGTGAAAGTAGAATATTACAGTCAAATTTTGTAAGTTCTTTAATGCTGGAACATCTGTTTTCCAGGGCATTTATTCAGCATTTCTTACATTTTAAGTGCTAGCAGAGTAAAGCAGTGCTGTGGTGAGATTGATTTTCTGTAAAATAATAGGCAAACGGCAGAAGTTAAGGCTCCTTGAATATTTTTGGCAGACTTTCTCTCCACAGTAGCAACTTTTATATGTGAACTTAATTATAGTATCTTAGTATATCCTTCTTATACTTTCTTGTGTACATATGAAATGACTGTTGTCCTTTGTTTCTTCTCTTGGGTTTGTAGTTTTTCGAGTACACATCCCATAATGAAATACGTTACAACACCCGACAGCCTGAAGTCTGTGCAGCAGTCGATTCAGGGACCGATTACTTGACAATGTACTTGTGTCAAGAAAATGTCCACAATATTCCTGAAAACCAGAGGTTCATTTTCAGAGAGGTAAGTGTGCCTGCTTAGTTTTGGGTTTGTTTTTTGGGGGAGTGGGTAGAAGGAGAACTGTTGAGTTTTTTTCTTTTTATCTTACTGCCTGCACATCATGCAGGCCACAACATCGGCATAGATCTCTGGGAGAAATACGCTATCTTGGCTTTTAATATCTGAACACAGAACCAGGGTAGCAGCAGCGTGCAGGTGAAGAGCATGCCAGTCATAAAGAAAAGGAAGATGAGAGGAAGGAAAGCGCCCTTCTTAACCTCAAAAGAGCTGGGAAGGTTGGCGGAGGTCTCTCTTTGCCTGATCCACATCAAGCGTGCTCTGCGAGCTGCTCAGTTCTGTCTCACATCTCACCCCTACTTTCTTCTGAGAAATGAGGTGCCTCCATATACCCCTTCCCCACCCAGTCTCATTGCTGGCCTACTTCTGCTCTCCTTTCATGGACTTCTTTTATTTCCCAGTATTCAAACCACCATATATCCCTGATACTTCATATACCACCATTACTTTACACTCTTCCCTCCTTTTGAGCAGCTAGCTGCTGCTTCTCCTCTGCAAACCATCTCTCGTGACCCTTTGCGTGAGCACCAGAAGTGCTCCCTGAGCCTTTCTGCAGTGTAATGTGCAGTTGTGTAATTTGATGCACCATCAAAAAATACCTTCCGCAATACTCCTGCCCCTACACAGGACGCATCTTACTGGCTGTGGGGACTCGGCAAATCTGTACCTCTCTTCTTTGACCTTAATGCCTACTCCCAAAGGGAAGAAATACTGAGAAGTATGGAGTAAATTTAATAAACATAACATGTGATCTTAGAAAACCTTGTGTTTAGTAGTTTTTAATCTCTAAAGGAGTTCCTGGATGCCTGAGAGAAAATAAATGGGATGAAAAATGATGGCCTTGGTCAGGTTCTGGAGTGTTATTATTTGGCTAAGGGAAAAGGTCACATAATATATCAAAATGGTATATTTACATAAGGTGTCTGCATAATGCATCTAAACTCTACAGGCTCCACGGTTGACAGATTTCATGCTTAGGTACTACCACCAGTGATAGGTGGCAGAGTAAATTCTAAAGAAAAATACGAAAACTTCTGTCCATTCACTAAATCTAGTCCAGACTGAAGCTCTCAGTGATATTACTGAGCAAAACAAAATATTTAGAAGGCTGACTTTATAAATGATGTTTCATTTTTAATGCTGACTTTTAACAAAATTTTTCAAGGTCATATGCATTAATCCCCAAGATGATGTATGACCCTCAGGAAATAATTGAGAAAACACAGTTTTGGAATATATCTGTTCCCACTGCATTCCTAACCATTAACTTTTAGCATCTGAAACTTTAGGAATTATTTTAAATCTTCTTTCTTCCTCATGATCACTTTGTGCCTGTGTGTGATTTGAATGTACTGCTCTGCTCCAATTCTTCCTCTTCTATTGCATTAAATCAAAATCACCAGTCCCCACCTTTTAAGGCAAGTGATGGGTGAGATGTCAGCACCACATTTCTCTTGCTTTATGCGGAGAAGTGTCAGACGCTGTCCTTATAGATGTAGCATAATCAAAGATTCGAACAGCCTTCCCAGCAGCCTGGCAAGAATTAAGTTCTTACGGGCACCGAGTCAAAAACAAGCGAGGCAGATATTGATTAGTCCGCTCGAAAATTTGAATTATCGCAACGGAAACGGGAAAGTCATTCAGCAGCCAAGTCCGTCAGCAAGCCCGTGAGCAAGCACGCGCTGCTGGGCATTAGGGGCTGTGGCTCAAGGCGCAATTAGTGCGGTACTCCTGACGACGGGAGGAGCAGACTTCCAAAGGAGTCAAGGTTACGCTCAGAAACATGGCGTTGGCGTTTTTCTTTTGAGGCCGCCAGAGGCTTTGGAAGTGGTTACGTGTGGGAATGTCACCAGGGCCAAGGGAATGGTCTCGGAGCAGGGCGATTCTCCACAGCTGGCTACGCTGCCTTTTTGCAGCTCGCTGTCCTCGTTGACAGAGCTGGAGATGAAACGATCTCGGAGACTCACATAATAGGAGGGCCTGAGGCCTCCAAATGTGTTTTTTCGGGAATCTGACTGCGGAGGCCTGTCAGACCTTACACCTCTGAGGCAGCTGTGCTGCCCTCCAGCAAAGCAAGCTGACTCCACACACACCTGCAGACAAGGGGCACACAGATATTTTTGCCTTTTCCACTAAAAATATACCCTGTGAAGAAAAGGGAAATTTTTTTTGCTAAAAATATATCCAGCATCTACACTTAACTAACAACATTTTACTTGCAAGATGTGCAATAAGTTGATGAATTTGGGTGACGCCTGTACTCGGCTTTGGTTTTTTCTGCCCATATTCTGGTGGAGTAATAAAAGGCAATGGAAGTGAATGAAGTTAGCACATCCTTTAGAGGCTCAGATGTCAAGACACGAATCGCTCTAAAGCAATGTTAATGTAGGTTTAAAAGCAAGGTCGTTTGATAAAGTTTCAGAGATCCTCAAGTTAGGCATTTTGGCTTCACTGCATGGCCCCATGGGTATGTGTGATACTTATTTGTTCCTAATGTCTTCTGTTACTTTTAAAACACAGTGATATGCCTGTAATTTTTAAGACCTGAAAAGCAAAAATTATTTCTGTCTTTTGCAGGATGGTACCTTGTTTCATCTACAGACCCAAAAGTGCGTACAAGCCGAGTCAAATGCTTACGATGGTAACCCAGCACCGTTGTTACGACCATGTACGAACTCGGACTACCAAAAGTGGTTCTTCAAAGAAAGAAGTTGATACAGATGTCATCTAGGATATAGCCGAACATGTAAATGTGCTCTTTCTAGTCAGCGGTTAGTCAGCCTTTTGAAAATCATGAGTGATATATTTTTGTATGGAAAGAACTGTAATTAGTTTACAAGCCTTGGATTTCGCTTTCTGGAGCATTAAAAGGCACTAAGCATTGAGAGCAATGTAAGTGCAGTGGTTGTATCATGCCACACGCTCCTCCTCTTTTCTCTTTATTTGGCAGCTACATAACTGCTTCTGAAGTGTCTTAGGTTCTTTTCACAAGTGACAATATATTTTTTTTTAATCTAATGTGTGAAAATAAGGCAGTCAAAATAATTGCACTAATGTTATCTGCCAATAACTTAAAATGTTTATTTTTCTACTAAACCATTCTGCAGTTGGGCCTTTTAACAGGTAGTGGTTAATAATTCTTGTTGTCTTTTAAATACCAAGGTAAATGTAGGCCAGATTCTGCCCTAAGTGACTGTCACAAAACCCTCACTGAAGACAGTGTGGATTTGCACATGAAGGCAGAGTAGGTCTGCAGGGTTTTGCACAAACAACAGTCTACATGCATACAGATTGCACATGCTTGACAATACTATACGTTAAATGTTGCGACAATTTTAGATGCTCATGGCACTTGGCAAGTTTCTAATCATGCTTAAGTCTGGTTTGGGAGTAAAATGGGGATTTTCTCATCTTTCTTAAAGAAATAAGGCAACAATATTTAAAGGTGATGCTCTGGGAAAAGCTGTTTGGATTCACATGAATCTAGCTATGTGGCTATGTGCCAGACTGCACAACTTACTTAACGTTATGTGGATTTTCAACGTGCGTAAAACTTGCAAGATCAGACCTAGCAATAATTCTTGTGACAAATTTCAAAATTACAGTTAGAGAAAATGAATCTAAGAAATTGTATCTTTCATTAAATTTTTAAATGTTTAAATGGTTCATATAAAAATGATTATATAAACAAAAATGGTTTTGCAACTAATTGATATGATATGCAGCTGATATTAATACAAAAAGAATTGTGTTTCAGATATAACTTGCATTTTGTCTGGGAACTCCTTTTCTGGTAAGTTGGCCGTATCAACACACATAGTCCTATTGAAAACATGGGGTTTAATTTGCACCGGTAGAAGATGTTTTCTGCAGTGGTGTGTGGGATCTGCCTTACCCAATCAGACAAGTAGCATGTATAGCAATGTATTTGGTCATTGACCATCATCATTACAATGTTGATGAAAAGGGTTTCAGCTCATAAGGAAAGTTTCTTTCTATATCAGCTAGAGGTATGCTTATGTGTAGAATCGTGAAAATTTCAACCTTTTTCTGTCAGAAGTCTTGGCATCTGTTTCGATTAGTTTTGGATGGATTTTGTTATTTGCCTTTGTTCATGTTTTCTATAAAAAATGTACAGCCTTTTCTTTGAATCCTCATAAGCTCATGCCATTTTGGCATACCTATTTATATGATTAGGGGGGTGGGGATTTCTGCCTGTAGGAGATGCGTACATAGGTTCTTCCAAGGTCTTTCTAAACCCATGTAGATAGAATGTTTTTGTGGGCACCTTTAAAGTTTTGTCTCTGTGGGCTGGTCTGATGAAATTGATGTTAGAATTAATAAAATATTTTGTGATTCAGTAGAGTGGGAACTGTCTTTACAACTTTTTTTTTTTTTTTCTTGTGGTCAGTGGTTTTCTTTTAGTCGTTTCTCTGATCTCTTAGGCTCTGATTCCTGCAGCACTTGGGAGAAGACAGCTTTATTTTATGGTCTCTCAAGTTCCCTTTCCTGAACTCAGTAATGCTTCTGTTCACCTCTTAGCACTTTGTGGAGCCACAAATCAAAACTGGGTGGCTGCATCAGAGAACTGTGAGAGCTCCAGCAGCACAGCAAGGATTTTCTATTCATTTCTGCTCTGCCTTCTTGACTGTTGATTGAATTACATTAGTAAGTTAATGAAGGCCCAGCTATTACAATCGTAGACAAAATTCTCATTGACCTCCATGGTCAGTGAGGTTTTCTTAGTTTTGGGACTTCCAAGATTTCATCATCAGGTGGTGTTACGCAAGTGAAACAGTAATTGGAAATGATTTTCCATATGTCTTCCCACCCTGCACTTGTGTAGAGTGTTTTGGGCTTCTAGTTACATGCAGCTGAGCAGTTTTCTCATATGCCAGCAAAAACCTGCTAGCCTGGGCTGAATATTTGCTAGGCAAACACAGGCATGTTGAGTTCAAAAGCAGGCACTGAACGTAGCAACGTCACCAGCTTGCTCCCCTTATGTTGGCCTTTTAGTCCATCTACTTACCATTTTTTCTCCTTGATACCCTTTTCTTCTTCTCAGCTTGCTGGAATTGTATTAATGTCGGGCTTCAAGTTTGGAGGGTGAAGGGCTCTATGAAGCATCTGAATGACAATACACATCTTCAAACTTCCTTTTGCAGGAGGTCAGGGCTACCTGTTGAGGAACGGACTGTGGACTTCGGGCTTCTCCTGAGTAGAGAAGGGGCTGGGTGCCCCACAGAAATGGAAAAATTGGAGGACTTCAGTCACAAATCGATACTTCATCTGGTTCTGGCCTTCTAGGGCTCTCTTTGAAAAAGCACGAGAGAGGAACAATTTCCACATGGTCCAAATCAAGAACCAGTAGGTCCCCCCCTTTCTTAGTATTAATCTTCCTTTTATACTTAGAGATGCGTGTTTCTTTTCCCCTTTGCCACTAACTGTGTGAAGCACCCATAAAACCAAAACTTGCAACTCAAGCTTATTGATAACCTTAGATTAAAATAATGGGATACCAGCAGCGCACACTGGGAAATCATCCTTCTTCCGTTTTGTACCATCACTCTGTTCAAAACAAGAAAGGACATTTTTTAAACATAGAGAGATCAACCGAAAAAATTGTCCTAAGAAGGTATCGTCCCGGTGTATGGTACACCATATAAAATTGTAGGGTAGATATAAAGAAATCTGTCTTCAGAAGGGATTTTCCTCCTTTCTCATTGCCTAGCTGTGAATACAACCGCTCCCATGTTTACTGCCCTTTTTTAGGTGTTATACTGGATCAGCGTGATTCTGCGTTCTCCCAGGTTCCTTCCCTTCCCTTTGTCTGACGTTCCTTGGATGTCCCTGGGTATGCGGCATATTTGGCATGGTTGAGGCACAAAAGATTAAGCCAGAAGTATTTCACAAAACTAAACTGTGGGTCTTTAACCTTTAATAAATTACCTGATGGTATTATCCCCAAAATGAGAATTTGGGGTTGCACGTACTGATTGAACTTGCTGATTTTTTGGAATAAAAAAAAAAAGAGTCATTAAAAAAAAATGCTTATTTCTTAGTCTTTGTATTCCTTTATTAAAGAAAAATAAATTGCAATCCAGATTGCAGTCTAATGCCTAATTCTTTATCATAGTTCCTTGAACTCATCAGGTAACTATTTTGCCGGGTTTTTTTTTTTTCTTTTATTCTTCCACCGTTCTCCTTTCATTTAAACATTGTGGGTCTTCGACATGGGCTAGAACTTACTGAATTTTCACTTCAACAGAAGACAGTATATGAACCTTCTTTCTAAGAACTAAACCACTAAAACCTCTGTATGTGCAGTCTTGACCGAACCGTTATGATGGAGGATTTTTAGAGCTTGCACAAACACCCAGGAACAACAGTCATCATGGTATACGCATCGATCAACATGAATTGGAAGCAGTATTTCTTGCTAGCTCTGCTGAAACAAAGACTCAAAACTGTGTTCAATTTTTGTTATATTTATAGGAAGTGATAAGATTTACTAGAAGGGGAAATTCATGTTGGTTGGTAACGCTGGGACTGATGGGATTGTGCTCCTGTTCCCTATGTATGAAAATGAAAACACGGGTCGTTACGCAGTGATACTGCTGGGTTGGTAATTCAAAATCTGATGTTCTTTTAATTTCATGTGGCTGTCTTAAAGCCTTTAGATTGGGAGATTAATTTGAAATTGAGCTTTGTTCTTGATACCCTGATACAAAGATGTAGCAATCAAAATGTCTAAAGAGACTACAGGGTTAGGATCATGCAGTTGTGTATACACACTTGCAACTGTGGGGTTTTTTGGCAGTGTTTGAGAATGCCATATATCCTCGTAACAAAGACAGAATTGTGACTGTGCTAGCAGGTTAACTGAGGTAGGTAGGAAAGTCCTCGGGAGGGAGAGAAGGGAGGGATAGCGGAGCTCCCCCCGTTCTGTCGGAGTGCTAGCAGTTGACTGCAACAGCAATAGCTGGGTTTGAATTAGAGCGCTGCAGTATTCTTCCACTTCCCATTTTCAGAGAAAAACAATTACGTGTGTATATGCAGTACTAAAATTACTACGCCTAGATCAACAGTTTTCAGTCTTGTTCTTCAATCCGTTACTCACTGACTTTTATATCAATAGACAAGCCTGTTTACACCAGTCCTAGTCAGCACCGACAGGAATGGCGTTGCTGTAGATGGCATGCTTCTAGAGGCTTCCAGGATTTCCAAAGGGTGTTGGAGACAAAACGGGGGTAGGACATTCTCGGTGAATTCTCCTAACTCCAAAAGCAAGAAGATGGAAGATGCAGGAGGTGAGTCACTGGCCTGATAGGTAGCGTGACATGTTTCATGGAGCATCAGACCATCTCCCAGAGTGAAAGAGGACTTTGCAGCAGATGCAATTTCTTTCTTGCAGCTGAAGAAAAAGCAGTCAAGGGAGCCATACCAGTACAGATACTTAGACCTGAAATTCATGAATTAGGTACTCTGTGATGAGCAAATGCAAAGAATATATAAAGAACAAAAATGTTAACTATGCATATGCTGTGAGAAGACTTTGTAATAACTGAGAGAAATTGGAAATGATCATTAGCAGTAAGATAGTTGACATAACTGTTTTTCCTGAAACGTAGTTGAAGGATTCACATGATTGAAATGCTGAAGTGACTGGGTAACATGCCGGGAAGAAAATGACATTTGATTTTCGAGCAAAGAGAACAGGATTTACAATTCTTGTGAACTGATATTTTAGCCAACAAGGAATAAACAGATACAGAGGGTGTCTGGTGTAGACCACCAAATAAGAATATAAAGCCTTTTTCCATATCAGATAAAGGATGTGTGCTACTTCAGAGGATTTCATCCTAGGGGATGCACTTTACCAATTTCACGGTAGCAAAACATTCTGGGGATTTCTAAGGAAAAAAAGGCAGCTGGGCAGGCAGCTGTGTCTGACACAATCTTTAATAAGCAGTTTGGTGCAATTCTCCTCCAGGGCTCCTTTTGCTTAAAATGAGCTGTTACCTGGGCATTTGTTACACGTAAACAAAGGATAGTACCTATGAAAGAAGAAATTTCTCAGTGCTGAGAATTGGAAAGAAGCAGGATTTACAAAATGTAACTGTATGTGTACATCATGTTGAAAACTTACATGTGTACAACATGAAAGTTTTTGATAGGATTGCAAATGGAATATTTAAGTGTCAGAAATAAAGTTCTTCATGAAATCTAAATTTAGCCTCAGTGCATCTATTACACTGTTGTCTTTAATTACATCATTTTCTTGCATTATGTTCCCTGGTTTTTTACAAAAGATGTGGAAACTGTCTTTTTCATGCCTCACTGAGTATACAGGAAGGATTTTGAGAGGCTTACTTTGCCTAATCCTCATTGTTCAATATATGGCCTTATTTACTTCCCCATAGTAAATCACTAGCCTGAAAAATAACGGTTATTTTCGTAGCTTTTTTTTATGGAACTTGAATGTTACAGTGTCTTAGTGCTTCCCAAATACTTACTCCTCTATCTTCACAGTATGACCATGAAGGAAGAGCACCCGTTTTACTGACAGGGAATGCAGTGACAAAAAGATTGAGGTCAGAGGTACCGCATTATTAAATCCTCTAAATTGAAGTGTAGCTTTGCTTGGTTTAGATGATATCCAGCAAGACTCCAGACGTCTGCAGTTCAGGCACAGGAGCTGGGATTTATTTGACCGAAGGTGGTTCACCTTCAAACCAGAAACGCACACACAGCTGTCGCGGCAGGGTTCCCGTTACGCGCAGAATGACGCAGAGAATGATGTACAGAAAGGATCTTCTGCTGAGTGCCCCAAAAATGAGGAAGGTATCATCAGAGACTACCTCTGAAAAGTCTGCCTTAGCTTTCTGGGCTAATAGGGGTAAATCTTGGTTTCCCGTGCCTGCTTTTGGAACTACTTTTGTACTCCGTTGTAAGTGTTAGTGCCGTGACGTAGCACTTGCTAGGCGTGTTTCTCTGACCTACCTCGCCAGCGTCCTGACTTCGCGGGCACCACCGGCGGCTGGGCTCTGCCCCCCACGAGGGGGCAAACCTCGAGCCGAATGGAACTCTGCAATAACTCTTTCCGAGCCATGTTTGGAAAGAAGCGAGGAGGTGCATTTGGGTCTTCAAGTAACAAAGGGATGTTTGCTGCTGCATCAGTAACGAAGGATGTCAAGCAGTTGCTAGTAATAGTCAAGGTATTAATTCTGTTGTACCACACAACTTGGACTCAAGCTTTCTTTCAGAAAGACTGAGATCTCAAAAACTGGGAAATTGCTTAAAAAAAAAAAAAGCTTAGAAAGCTGATGATGTTCCACAGACAGCATGAGTGCATGTGTTAATATACTGCCAATATTGTAAAATGATAACCAAAGCGATCCAAGTAGTGGTAGTTCTGCTAGCCAAGTACCGGAGAAAATCACAGAATGATACAGGATACAAGCAGCGAAGAATGATTTTCCCTGAAACCGATTTTGACAAACAAGCTTGGTATCTATCGCAAGTCGAGAGTGCTGAAACATCATTTAGCATATGAAATTCTGATTAAAGAGAACATCATACAAAATCAATATGGCACCTATTCCTGTTGGCACCCTAGCAAGATCTGTTCTTGGTGTCACGATAATCAATTTTCTAGAGGCCAGTAAGTTACTGATAAGTTCGCAGGTGACAAAAACTGCTGGACAGGTCACTAGTACAAATAAAGCACATAGTTTGATTTATCCTGATGCAAGATCAGATGCACAGGAGAAAAGAAATAAGTCACGCTTTTAGGCAGAATGCATCCAAAACAGGGTGTAGAGCATTCCGTAAAGCGGCAGCCCCACACCAGGACAACGAGCGGGCCTGTTTGCCGACAGGGATTAGCTTTCCCGACGTGCCCGGCCCTCGGAAGCGGCTGGTGCTGAGGGAGGTGCTGAGGTTGCTGCTGGTGGCCCAGCGCTGGCCAGCTGCGGAGTCAGAAGGGCCAATTCACACACACGAAGCGGAGAACGGAGAGGGAAATGCCTCCAGGAATGATCCTTGAGGTGAGGGAAAAGTCGGTCCGATTATTTTACAGAAGCGAAACGCAGTGATTAATCTTAGCCCGTGTGCATGGGATCACTGATAACTACGTCCCCTTAAGCTGATAAAGGCATGATGAGGACCAACGATAGGAAGCTGGAGTAAGACAAATTGTTCCTGAATATGAGATACACCTCTTAGCAAACTAATTAATAATTGAAATGATTTATCAAGAGATGTGGTGGACTCTTCATTACCGATGCCTTTAAGTCAACGCCGCTGGACGTCATTCCGAGGGGAAGGGCTGTAAAGCGGGGAGCGTTACGAGATTACCGGTTGAGGCCTTTGGCAAACCACGGTCACGGGTGGGCAGCGGAGAATGCGTTCCCTGGGGTGGGGGGGACACGGTGGGAGCAAGGCAGAAAGCCTTGGTGAATGGGGGGGGGGGGGTGTGGGGGGGTATATGCCCCACGTCCGTTGAGATGAGGTAACCAGCTGGGAGAACACGGGTGGAAGGGGCTCGCCTCCCCCAGGCTACCAGCAGAGTTGTGGCAACCCACGGGGAGTGGGGGGGGGGGGGCACACTCAGGAATCCCTGCTGCAACCTTAGTGTTTTTGTAGCCGCGAGCGGAGACGGGCTCCACAAACCTGCCGGTTCTGCGAGGAAACGAAAAATAGTTTAAAAAAAAAAAAATTTAAAAAAAAAATTAAATAAAATCCCGGTTTCAGCTCTTGCAAAACGTCCGTCCCCGTCCCCGTCCCCCCCCCCCCCCCCCCGCCGTGCCGCAGCGCTGCCACGGCCCGGGCCGGGGCCCGTGCGGGGCCGCGCGTGGGAGCGGGGCCGCGCGTGGGAGCGGTGTGTGTGTGAGGAAAAAGGCGGGGGGGGGTGTCGCTCGCCGGCCTGCCCCCCCCCACACACACACACCCACCCACTCCCCCCTGGCTGAGGGTGGGCCGCGGCCACAGCAACACTCCTCCCCCCCCCCACGGCCACCTGCGCTCGCGTTGAAACCGCCACCCGGGGAAGGTGGTGCCCTGGGGGAAGGAAGCTCGGCACGGCACGGCACGGCACGGCACGGCCGCCTCACACCTTGCTCTGCCCCCGGGCCGCGCACCCTGCTCGGCGGCTCTGCCCGACACCCCCCCCCGGCTCCCGGGGAATGCGGCACCGCTCCCCTCCTCCGCCTCCCCGGCTCTAGGTGGGGGGGGCTTTTTCCTCTTCGGCGTTTTCTGCCGGAGCGTCCTTTTTTTTTTTTTTTTTCTTTTCCTTTTGGAGGAGGAGGGAGGTGTTGAACGAGGGCTGCTCGGGCCCCCCCCCCCATCCTCCGCGCCTGAGGGATGCTGTCCCTCCCCGAGCGGAGACGGGGTGGGTGGGGGGGGTAAGAGCAGCCGGGGAGGCAGAGGCAGGTCCCCCCGCTGCCTTGCTCTGCCGCCGGGGAGGAGAGGAGGAGGAGGAGGAGGAGGAGGAGGAGGAGGGGGAGAGCAGCGTGTCTGTACGCGCGTGGTGGTGGTGGTGTGTGTGTGGGGGGTTATTTATTTATTTATTGCTCCTGGTGGTTGCAGCTGGCAGACCTGGGAAGGAGTAGGCGCCATTGCCAGAAGGATTATTGCCAGGGGAGAGGAGAGGAGGGGACGGGGGAGGGGGAAGAGAGAGGAGACCCCGAGGCTCCCGGGGAAGCGGAGAGAGGCGGCTCTTCTCCTCCCGCCGTGGCTTCTGCCGCCGGGGGATGCGCCCGGGCTGAGAGGGGCTCGGCTCCCTTCCGCCGCTCGGTCCGTCCCCGTCCCCCCCCCCCCTCCCCTTAGTCCTCCTCCTCCTCCTCCTCCTCCTCCTCCTCCTTTCCCCCCCCCCGCCCCCCATCCAGCAGCATGCATCCCTCTCCGCGGAGACCGGCCGCTGCCACCTCCAACCCTGCCATGCTACTGCTGCTCCTGTGCCTGGGCTGGGCGCCGCCGGGCTGGGGCTGGCCGCGGGGCAGCTCCCGGGGGGCGGCCGGGCTGCCCCCCAACGCCACCACGCCGATCTCCATCATGGGCTTGATGCCGCTCAGCCAGTCCGAGGAGGACCAGAAAAGCAAGATCGGCCGGGGGGTGCTGCCCGCCGTGCAGCTGGCCATGGATCAGATCCGCAACGAGTCCCTGCTCAACCCCTATTTCCTGGACCTGCGCCTCTACGACACGGAGGTAGGGACCGCCGCCGCCGCCCGCTCCCGGGCCGCTGCGGGTACCGGGGCGCAAGGGCAGCGCGGACGCCCGGGCCGGGGCTTGCGGCTGCCGGCGGGGCCGTCCTCCTTCGCCTCCCCGCCCGCCCGCCAGCTGTGCGGGGACCGACGGGCGGAGGGAGAGGAAGCGGAGCCGGCGGGCCGTATCCTGCGCTTCGCCCCGCCGACCCGGGAGCGGGGAGGGGGGGGAAAGCCCTTGCCCCGGCGCGGCGGGGGGTGGGCCCGGGGGTCGGCTGGGGATCCGCTGCCCTTGGCACGCACGTAGCGCCGGCGGGAGGGAAGGGCTGCCTGCCGCTGGCTCTCCCTCGCCCGGCAAAGCCGCGGCCGCATCCCTCTGCCAGCCGCTGCCCGTGCAGCAACAGATGCACGCCGGCCGCTTTAAACCCCCCCCCGCCGTCCCCCCTCCGCCCGCCAGCGGGCACACGCTGCCATCCCCATGTAGCCCATGCGGCGCCGGGACGCGGAGGACGAGCGGCCGTGGCTTGAGGAGGAGGCGGGGAGGGTCCCCGTCTGTGTGTCTCCCCCCCCCCAAACCTCTGGCGGGAGCGGCTGGGCGCCCACCCGGGGCGGGTGGGGGGGTGTGGGTGCGCGGAGGCGGTCCCCGTCAAGAGTTAAATTTGCAGTCCCTCTCCCCGCGGAGCGGCCCGGCAGCGCGGTGGGATGCCTGCGAGGTGCCCCGCTCCGGAGCGGTGGCCGGGCGTGCGGAGGTCTGGGTTGGGAGAGGAGCCCTGCGCGGAGCAGTGCCGGGAAACATCTTTCCTTGAGCTGGGAGAGAGGGAGAGAGGGAAGGGCTGTGTTAAGTTGGTTCCCACCACCCCCAACTGGATTTGGTTTTGGTCACAACTTCCATGACCGTGCGTGTGTGTGTTTGCGGAGGGTACCCGCTGGTTCAATATCGAGGCTTTCCTGAAGATGGCAGCCGTTTCTCGTGTAATGCTGGCGTCGGGGGCTCATTTCCAAGACAACCCCCGGTGAAGCAAGCGACTACTGAAAAATCTTCCTGGCTGTAATTTAAGGAAGCCCCCCCTGTCTTCTCCCCTTCGGTTCTCAGGATCCCGGGGGGGGGGGGGGGGGGGGCAAGCCGAAGGCAGCAGTGACAGGCTCCGTCCGTGTCTCCGTCCCCCAAATTATTACAAAAGCCTCTCCTTCTGGGGTGGCTGCTTTTTATTGACATTCGTTTGTCATGGGATGTTTTTTTCCAGACATCCCTGAGCAGAAATGCGTGGAGGGCAATATTGCTGAAGGTGTAATTTGGGGGGGGGGGGAGCATGCTGCCGTCGTGTTGCGTTGTGTGAACAAGACTGAGGAGATACTGAAAGGGAATACCGGCAAGATCAGCCTAGAGTAGCTGTTTGTTTCCTTAAAAAAATGAATCTCGGGGAACTCTGCAATCATAATGAAAAGAATTATGGGGGATTTTCCGAATGGCATTACCTGTTTCATAAAGTGAGGTACTTGTTAGAAAAAAATCACAGTTCTCCTAATCCTGTTTTCGTTACATTATTCTATTTCAATCCTTCCCTTGGGTGGGATTGTTACAAAAATAACACATGCATAGGAAGTAGAGAACCTTCGGCAAGATCTCTTCCTTCTTCATACAGTAACATAATAATCAATAAGGTGCTGCACTTCATTGCAGTCAAAATATTTTGAAGGTCTTAATGCAGATTTTGGGTTCTGAACTAGGTAGTTAGCATTAAAATATTCAGGGAAAAATGCCCTATTTGTTCTGGAAAGAGCATCAGTTTCTTAAAAATTGCATTTTTACTGTTTTGTACTCTAGGGACATAAAGAATCAGGGTCATGTTGCCAGCTTGCTGTGTAGCTTTGAATGCTTTTAAGCAATTAATAAATGGATGGTTATGGAATGCTAAGTCAGGCGAATGTATATATTTGGAGTACGGTTGGATCATTATTGCATGCTTAGTAGTGACAAGTAAATAACTTAGTGTTCATGAAGAGCACTAGATTGCACCAAAACGGAATGGACTAATGGCTGGAATAGCCATTAAATACATAATGGCAGTGCAAACTTTTTCGCTCGGTTCAGACATTACCTTATTCCTTCAGTGCACTTTACTGTAAGGAGAAGGGTAGATGGCTCATCATGCCCACTTGGTCCACAGCCTATTTTCTGAGGTCGCCAATAAACAGATATGCCTTGAAGGGCCTGGATCCTTATCATGGCGTAATCACAGACCAGTGAGTAGTTCTCCCTCTCAGGGCTTCGCAGGTGGTGCTCGTGACATTGTTGGCTCTTGAAAAGAGAATGTGGAGCCTTGAACACATGGGATTTTTTAATAGCTTGAGAAATAATTGTAGTATATTTATAATGCTTAGGCAATGTATGGCAGTGATTCAGAAACTCATATATTCTCCCTCATGACTTTCCAAAATCTCCCATTGTTGCAGTCTGATGGTTGTGTTGCAATTTTGCATAAAAGCTCATGAAAAATAATAATGAAAATAAACATATTGTTTTGGGGGTTTTTTTAAATTATGCATTCAGGTAGTTTTCTGTCAGGATTGAACTGAATATTTTAGTCTGCTTGATATTTCTGATTCATATAATGAAGCATTATAATGCCTTTACTTTCTGATCAGCCGTCTGAAGAATTGCAGTGTGCCTTCTAAGTTAGGCTGTTGTTTGTCAGCACTTGACTTTGAGCACGCGAGCAGCAGCTCTAGTGTTTTTCAAAGCACTTAAACTGAATTAAGCACTTAAGTACAATCCTTAGTCTATGTCTCAACCAGTTCTGATTGTGTGAAGTACATCTTTGTTACAAAATATAACCAGAGGTTACAGCTAGTACATAAAAATGCAGAGGTTTCTGTCCTGAGTATTTTTGATGGTTAAATGTGTTTGGAGTGCGATCCTGATCCAGTTCGGTGAACTCTGTTTTGCTACCCCATGGGCATGTCTTTATGTAGGCTGTCAATAAAACAAAGCTCAGGTGCACGCATTTGCAGAACTCTGGTCTAAGTTAGTGACTTTAATTTGTGCTGTTCATTTCAATGAGAGCGGGAGCAAACTCTAGATGAGACTCTCAGGCAAAATTTCGTAATTACATTATTTTAGAAACTAGAGCATTTATAAAGTGATCATCTGTAAAGAGTCTCATCCAAAATCCATTGAAATTAATGGCAGTAATTCACTGATTCCAACAGCCCTTGGACCAGGTCCTAGAAGTTAAGGGTGCTTGATAGCTTATGGCTTTGGATCAATAACCATGATATAATATTTCTTCTTTTTCTTCTCCCTGTGATTGTAACTTTAGCTGGTCGAAAATGCAAGGAAATGTTTTGCAAAATAATGAAATAAAAAGCTCTACATACGCTAGATGTAGTTCACAACTTCAAGTAAATCAGGAAGGATGATTTCTGCTTAAGCCCCCTGACACACATCTGTTACAGGAAAAAAAAAAAACCAGAATAACCCTAAAATAAAGGACTTAAACATTCTGGTAGACAATATTATCAATTTCAACAGTATTTAATTTGCATCAGGCAAAAACTGACCATGCAGAAACTAGAGGAAGAGGCATAGTGGAAGAAGAAAAGGGCTTAAATGGAAGTTGGATATGTGCCCTTCTGCATCTGGACACCTTCCCTCAAATATGGAATATATTGTCTGATTTCTTGTAGGAGCAGTGCTGCAAGCCGTGCATAGACAGGCTGAATTTGTTTTGAATCTAAACACGTATAGTCATGAAAGCTGTGTATGCAAGTTAGAATTCTGTCAGTTGTTTCTGAAGATCAAAGTGAGTCTTGACAAGCTGAAAAAAATATCTTTCAGAAGTAAGTGGGGTATATTATCACAAAGAGGGAAAAATATTCATAGTATGGGGATGAGATTATTTCATTTTCTCTAACTACTACAAATAATTTGTGGTAATCCTGATATAATCTCATCTTCGTGTAATAATACACTCTAATACCTTTAAATAGCAGGTTGGCATAGTAGGGTGAGCTCTGGAAGATGCACAAGACTCCACAAAATCTGAAGGAAAATGTGAACTTATTGACATTGCATACATATTTGCCATCTCCTATTCTGTAATTAAGCAGAAAGTGCCTTGCCTAATTTATCTGACAAGAAGTTAGAGTCTAGGTGTATTATAAGTAGACCTTCTCTTTATTTTCTTCTTTTGCTAAAAAATTATCTGTATTTTCAGTGAAACCTTCCTCCCTCAAAGTTCAAGAAAGTTGTACAGGCCGTGCACCAGTCTGGGGCCCTGCACCAGTTATTCTAGGTTAAAAAAGACCTCGAGCCTCCAAATAAAGATGCCTTTTCCAGAAGGTCCTGCCATGCATGGTGTCAACCAAGTCGACTCGTATCTTGTTCCCGCAAGTGGAAGTAAGAGTCATATTTACTTTTACTAAGGATGGGGCCCATATTCTGGAAACAGGAGAGCAGGTTTGTGTCTCTGGTGCAGAACAAGGCGTCTATCGAGGAGCGTGGAGCTCAGTGTTCAGTAGCACCTGATGGTCCTCAGAGTGGGACAAACAGCTACCGGTTGCCATCTGACAAACTCTGCCCTAACAGAATTGAGCAAGGGCATCCCCCCAGAAAGAAGTGCATACGATGTGATGGTTAGGCCCTTCGTCTTAGGAGGCATAGATTCACGTCACCCCGACAGCAGCTGGATTTGCACGGGGACGTATGGTGAACCAAAGCCTGGTCGGGACTCTGAGGGTGAGCCCTGACATGCTTGTGAGTGCTCTTGAGTACTAAATTGTCTGGAGCCTTATTTTCATTTTTAAAGTAGTGCTCAGAATGGGACAGATAAGGTGTGGTCGTGGTCCTCTCAGAGTAGCAGCAGCTGAGTTCACAGGAGATGTCAGAGTCTAAAAGAGGGTCCGCTTTACAGCAGATTGAGCTGGCAGACATTTGTTCTTGTATCGTCAGATGAGCTTGTGTCTGGCATATGTGGAAGTAGTTGGGTAATTTCTTACCTTTAAATATTACCAAGTACTTGTGCTGTCTGATATATGCAAAGAGTGTAGCATTAAAATGCAATACGCTGCGTGTATGGATGATGATCACTGTCTACTCTGCTGGCGGCGTTCTGCTTGGAAGGGACACATTTCTTTAAATAGTCAGTGTCCCCTTTGACTTTCGCGTAATATGGCTCCATTTGCCACATAACCTCTTTTTGCTTTAGAGTTTTGTAAACTTGGAGGGAATAATCTAAAAGTTAAGTGTTTATGTTAATTCTATGCTGGCTTCTCTGCTGATGCTAAGATGTGGGTGGGGAGAGGAGAGAAATCATGTATTCACTGCACCCACTCCTCTGGGTGCAGATCCCAGACCTGCAGAATGTATATCCTCTAAATATCTCTGCAAAGAGATTAGAGCCAATGTATCATTTTCTGGCATATGTCTTGCAATTCAATGTATAACTTATCCTATGCATGCTGCAAAACACACTGTTATGGAATCTTTTGATTCAAATGCCAAACACGCTCCATCAGCAGGGAAAAATTATTTTGTGAATAAATCCAGGAAGGAGTTTCCATTTACATTTGAAGAAAGAGGGGGGAGGCCCTATCTTCTGATATGGTTATCAACCAGAGTGAATTACTCAAGTTTGTGGAAAAGATGGGGTGTAATATCCTGGTGATAACTGTGAAGAAAATATTTGCAATAGGAGAAAGGAGAGGAAGGATCTAGAAGAGAGAGATTTAATGACGGCATTCACACAAACAATTGTCAATGTAATATTTAGATTGTTTTAATTAAATACACGTAACTATTTGGGATGACAACATAAACAGCATCGCATGTCAAGGCTACAAAACACCGTCTCACGTTAATGACCTGAGCATGATGAGGCATGCGTGTCTCAAGCTTTGTTCTCTGCTTTCAATTTCATTGCTTTATGGACATTTTCATGGCATGTGGTGGAAGAACAATGCATTTGAGCAAACTGCAGAAGCTGGGAGCCAAACAGCTCCTTCATGAAACTCAAGTGGAGGCCATTGCTCTCACAGAAAAGGCGATACTTGTCCTTAGGAAGGGTTGAACCATCGCATACGGAGGTCTGGCTTAGGGAATCAAGGGGTGGAAGTCAAGAGAGGAAAACTCTCCGTGATCCTTTTTGGCTCAAATAATTTTTGGAGCAGCTGGGGCTAGCAGAGAGGTACATTGAGACCAGTCAGCACGGGTGTGACTCAGTCCTGTGGAGGTGTGTGTTGATATGCAGCAGCCCCATATATCCCAGGAGCTCTATTTCAGACCGTGGGATTCCAAACTGAGAGGGTACAGTGTACCTACGTCACATGTTTTTGAGTTTATTTTTCTACTAGGAATCCTGGAACTAAATCAGTGACAGAGCCTGAAGCTTTTTAGGAGCCAGATGCACTGTTCTCTGATTTGTGGGTCTAGCTGAGCTAGAAATGAGATTTGCAGTACTTTTGTGGTCCCCTGGCTCCAGCATTAATGGAACAGTAGCCTAACTCCTGAAGGAAACTGGTTCAAGCACAGCATCACTCCGACTTAAGGAAGGCAGTGCCCCTAAGAATAGCTGGAATGTATTTTCAGTCGTGCTGTGTCACCCCTTGCCATGCCACTGATGCTTATGGGATGTCTTCTTTGCAAGACAAAGATTCCTCTGTTTGCAGAGGATTTTGCCGTGGGTAAGATCTGCTGGATTTGGCGGCTGCTTGATAACTGCCTGCTGAGTGGAAACAGGACATACTGACTGGCAAACACTTTTTTTTTTTCCTTGTGATGGAATAACCATGTAATCTCATTGCCAAGTCAGTGAGTGATGTCCAATTTGCATGCCATTAGTTTTTCATTATCTTTGGCCTTTAGGTCTGACAATTTTATCCATAGTATTTTCCAAATAAGTATTCTTAAATGTGAAAATGAAAGCTAACATTAAAGGCAAATATCTACCTTGTCTCTGAAAATAATAGTCACAAAGAACCAAGAATATAAAGGCTAACTCAGCAGGGCTGTCCAAATTGTTCCTGAAGCTCCTGAGAGATGGAGGCCCAGATAATGGACTAATTACTTTAAAGTGAACATCAGGAGTTTGAGGGATAGGATTAGAAAACTTAGGTTTCCTGCTATGGCCATGGTACTTCTCTTAAATAATTAACAAGTTCTAAGATGAGAGGACCATTAGGATTATCCAGCTCTTACAATATAGGCCATATATTTCACTTGGGGATTTCTGCCTGCTCCACTGTGAACTAGAATATGTACTTTAGAAAGCCCTCCGATCTTGCCTTCTGGATCCCCCCAAATCCTCCTCCCTGGAAAACTTTTCTCTGTGATTTGCTTGAAATCCCTTTAAAAGTCCCTTGCTATTTCCAGCTTAAACTCTGCTGACCCTGTAACCGCTGATGCTGTGAGAGCACCAGCTCTCAGCTTTTGCATATGCCGCTTTCCCTGCAATGCCTTCCCAGTTGCAGAACTGGGAAGTCACCAGCGAGGTGGGCTGTGCAGGGTGACCAAGGCTTTCTGACTTTTTTTATGGCTATCCAGGGGAATCCAGCCTTGTATCAAGGGGTCTGATGGATTAGATCCTGCTGGAATCGAAAGTCTTCTTCCCTTTTAAAGATTGTCCCGGACCAGAAGTGAAAGCCTTACTAGCTTGCTTCTTGGCAAGCTGGGTCTTCTGGATTCATGTGCTCCTTCACCGAGTAGCTGGTTCTGCAGAATATTTGTTGATATTTGTCTGAACCCCAGTTTCTTCTCTACATCCACCTTTTTTGTCAGACCATTTTGCCACAATCCCCATTTGAGGAGCTCATCCTGTCTGCCCGGTTAAGTTATTTCCAGAACCTCAGTTTTTTTGATAAAGAATCACTACCATATATCTTTAAAGGAATATATGTGTTCAATCTTTTGTTTCCTTAAAGTAGTTATGTATTTTAATTTACCGTTTACCTATGGTAGGCCTCAGCTTCTGCTGCAGCCTCACTGAACTACAGAATTATGTGAAGATTCATACACACAATAGGTGTCTAAGTAACCATTTTACATCCAAAACCTCCAGGGAGAAGTAGTAAGAGGCCCCTTTTGGGATGTTAATTAACTTCCTTTCCACTGTTTACTGCTCCTGCTTTCACAGGGAATGTAGTGTTTTTCTAGCAAAGAACACGTATCTTTCTTTACAATTTTTACACTATATGAAGTGACAGTTTTTGACAGATTAACACTTAGCGTAGTACAAAATATAACATATAACATTTTTCAAGCATTGTGATTATCAGAAACGCACTCTCTTGTATCTTAACAGCATCATATAGAGATATTTTAGTATACACATAGAGTATACAAATCTTAAACTCTGCATTTCTGTGGGGTCTTTCATATAATTTTAAAGTTCTGTAAAAGCACCCTGGGTTTTGCTTTCCCCTCTCCCCTGTGAATTCGGAGGGGCCTAAGTATTAGTAATTTACAGGAGGTAGACCGAGACAGAGAGCCAACTTTCTCTTTTTGTCCCTTCCACTTTCTCCCTTTCTAAAATTTGCAAGCAGGACCAAATTCCATGTTGTTGGTGAGAACCTAATCTGGAGGGATGTGCTAGTGGCAGGAAGACTTTATGCAATGTAGTAAAAGAAATTAAATAGCAATAGCTACCACTACGTAGAGAACGTGATACAAAAAGTTTTGCATTCCAGATCTTTAAACTTAGCCAAGCTTCCCTCTGCTCCTCATTTCTTGCTGTGAAGAATGCTAATGGTATCAGCTCCAGATTGCTGCTGCTTTTTTTTTAAAAAAAGAAGAGTTTCAAGTTAGGTCCCTGAACCGAAGATTTGCTTTCCAAAAGCACCGAGTGATTTGCATTTTCTGTCAACATCAGTGGGAATTGCTGAATGCTCAGCACTTTAGAAAGCCAGCCCACCTATGAAAATGCAACGTGCTTCTATGAGGAGGAGACCTAGAATTGCCACTTTTAATTAAGAACAAAGGCATTCATAGTTACTTGCTTTAAAGTTTCAAATTGCCTGGTGGAATAAAATGCTGATTTTGTTCAGCCTTTGGGATACAGATCCTTTCAGGATTGGTGTCAGTATTATCAGAATTAAATACCCTTTAGGATTAGATTATTGCATCTCAGAGATCTTGTAGTTGAGAAATATGCAAGGTACAGGTATTTTAAAAAACCAGTCATTTGAAAAATAGTCATTTTGTAATTAACACATATCTGGAAATGGTATGTTTGACCTTGGCAAAAATAACAGCTTGTACGATGTAAACAAAAGGAGTGACACAGTGGGAGTATTATGTCCCTAGGGCCTTGTTACTCAAGGCAGGTCTATACGGCTGGCACAATTATGTCACTGGTGGGTATCAGGAGGTGTTTTCTTAATGTCAGCAGGAGCCCTTAGTGCAGTTACAGCAGCAAACACCTCTTTCTAACTGATCTAATAAAGGTTATTTCATTTAAAGGGGATAGTTTACTGAAGGGTAGAAAGTGTGTTTTCCTTGACCAATGAGTTCAAAAGTTTGGTATTATTAGAAATCATTTTTTCATCCATTATAGAGCAAGTTACAGATTAAGCCGCCTCTGAACATTAAACTAGATAGACTGAGCTGCTGCTTCCCCCCCCAGCTTTTTATGCATTCCTGTGGCTTTCTTCTGAATCTTTTACAGTTTGTCATCTTCATTCTCAAAGTGCTGCCACTAGAATTTGATCTATTACTTCAGGAATAATCTCACTGATGCTGTATATACTAGTAATTTTATCTCTTTTCTTCAAGCCTTCTGCTCAGAATGGAGGAAATGAATTTGATCTTTGTGCTGCAATGCCAGGGAAGAGAGAAAGGAAGCAGAGATGAGATTTTCAGGCTACATATGAGGAGTGAGACACTAGGATTTGCAGCAAAAATAAATTTTCATTTGCCTTCTCCAGATGAATCTCACTAGCTACAAGCAGGTCTGGTTAGTCTTGATAGGGCAGTTGGAAGTAGATGGCCTGGTCATTTGGGTGATGCAGTGGGAGGTAAATAATTTTAGCTCAACAGCCAGCTACTTAAAAAGCTGGGACACGTTAGAACAGATGATAGTGTCTCAATATTGAAGCTGCTCTTGGCATACGTGGAGGCTTGGTCTTGATGTAAGAACTGGAGTTGCCATCCAAAATAGATCATAATGGTTTCCAATGCATTACCAAGGTTTCTTAGGATGTGCGAGTACTCTGTACTCTAGTTAAACTGAGCGATTAAGCAGCAAGAGCAGAGACACGTGGGACAAGAGAGGTGAATGATAACCTACTTTGAAAAAACTAACATTTGAGGCTGGTATTAGAACATCCTATAAATGTTAATGGGTGTTACTCAAGCGGGAGGAAATTTTGTGTGGGAGGTGTGGGGTGACATATAGCTTAAATATATAGCCAGCCTTTAACACAGTTAGTACAGTCTATAATCAACTTTTTACATGAACTAATAACTCTTTAAGTGATTTATGGTTCAGAAATACTGATCAGGGGATTGAGAACTCAATTTAAAATGCCATAAAGGCAGAGGATAAAGTGGTAAGAAGGGCAACACAAAAGATTTCTCCTTTTGCCTTTGGAAACTACTGCCTATAGGCAATATATTTATGCCAGGTGTTTTGTTTTTTTTTTCCTTTTTTAAAGTTCTCAGGCACTGTGCTCCTACCAGGGAGCACAATTTCCTCCTACAGTTTCCCTCTCTGAAAATTACTCAGTTTGTGCAGATCTCACAAAGGAGATGCCAGCAGTGAGTCATCTGGTCACCATCTCTGTCCTAAGGCTTTCAGCTAGCTCTTGCAAAAGCTATAGTGATCCTTACCGTGCTGAAGAACAATTATTTACCTTTGGTAAAGCCTCCCAAAATAGTAGGGAAGGCAGGGTTTAAAATGAAATGGCCTTCATTTTCTGACACTGAAATCAAGTTTCAAAATTAGTACTATTTCAAGTAATTGTGGAAATTCAGCTTCACATTTGAGAAATGTATATACGATGCAGTGAGTAGAATGATCAGATTAAGATTTCACAATTGTTATGCTTTGGTAGTAAATTCTGAGGGTATTGAGTAAACTCAGTTGAAAGACTTTATCTTCAGATGTGTGACAGGGGCGTAACAATGTACTTCTGTAGGTATTAAGCCTCAGGAGATGTTATGCTAAATGGGAAAATTGTACCTGTATGATTAATCACATGTGTGGCAAACATGGCTAGTTTCTTCATCAAAATGAAAATGTATGGGCATGTTTTGACACAAGTATTACAGGATTAATTAACAATAAAAATACTATGTAAGAAACAATCATCTGTTTAGATAGTTAAATGTTTCTGTCAGGAAGCAGACTTGAAGGAAGCAAGTAACATGAGGCTGCACTAGTACATGATCTTGTTTGTTGCTTTGCCAGGCATGGGTTAAATGCAGTAATGCAGAAGAGACCCAGAGGCAGCACAAGGAGAAAAAAAGACTGGTCTAGGTTGAAGCCAGTCACGTATCTATAGAAGGAAGTGATGCTCCCTGAAATGTATGTCCTTAAAATCTATGTCCATCCATATGGTGCTGAAAATTATTTCATAGCCTCTGATACACCATTTCTTTCTCGTGAATTTAAAGCCATTGGTTGGGCAACGGAGGTTGAATGAGGTGTGGTGGCAGATTTGTTTTTTGAACACAGAAGAGGATATTGCATATTCAAACCACATCTTTTTGTTACCTAAGTATGAGCTAACGCTATGACTTGTGGAGCCCCGTGTTCCCGCTTGGTGAAAAGATTTAGGCATAGGAAGAAGAGCAGTTCAGGGCACCTTAGCTGCTGAGGTTTGGCAGCATGAATACCTCCTGCTTTCCTCCCCTCCTCTCCCTTAGTGTAGTCAATGCTGAAATAATGCTGGTAAAGAAGGCTGGTCCAAGGACTATTCACCAACAAAATCCTGTTTAAGCCTCTAAGAAAGGTATTAAATGGGATTTAAGCAACATCTTGGCCTACACTGGCCCTCTGCTCAGGGAAGAATTTCATCCTGAGTTTAAAAAATGTTTAAAAAATATGTTTTCAATAATCACATTATAGAATCGTAAGACTAAGCAACAGAAAGTACCTATTAATTCATTGTGTTAAATTGTTGCTATGCTGGACTGTGCTACCAGAGTGTGCTTCCTACTTAGCGTTGTGCCCAGCTAATGTGCTAAATTTCTCAGTCTAGGGAATTCGCGTAATAAATTTTGACCCTGCTGCATTTGACTCGAGCATAGCCTTGTACAGGAAGAAAAACAGTATCTCCTTCCCCACACGAAGGGCTCCGTACAGCCTTCTGCTTTTTGCCTAGAGGCAATGGTGACAAAGAAAAGCAAGGGTTATGCAGCAGGTATTTCTATTCCACCTCGTGTTTGTGTCCAAGAATGCATGGAGAGGGATAATAATTGATTGGGCTCTTTTCTTGCCCACCCAGTTGCACAAGTGACTTGGCAGAAGAGTCACTGTGGAGAGTTAGTAATAAATTGAGCGTATCTCCTGCTTGGGGCTATTTGCTCTGCCCAAGGCAGACATTTATTTCTTCTTTATTAAATATTATTTTGCTCTTTTTACTTTTATTTATCTATTTACTTCCATGCCCTCATGTCATGCAATATATAGTTTGTAATTATAAATTAGTATGTTTATAATTAGACTTTGTTTGAGATTTTCTGTAGAAGCCTTCTAGTTGCCTGTCAGTTTCAGAATAATTTATTGACCTGGAACACTGTGTTTTGAAAATTAAAATTGAAAAAAACACCCTTACTTTCTGCAGCAAACTAATACTTAGTTTTGAAATGTCAACTATTCACAAAATAAATTGCCAAGCTCTGAACATATAATTTCAAATTTGATTTATACCAAATTAAACTTCTGCCTGTGAGCCCTTCCATTTGTTTTCCTTTCAGATTATTGAGTCATGAAAACCTTTGAGGTTTTGGGTTTCCATCCCAGCTTGGCACAGGGCATTTCTTTTGAAATCTTGAATTTCCACAAGATGGCAAAACAATTTGCTATTCAGCTGCATGTGTAACGAGACTGCGCTGAAAATCGGAGCTTTTTTCTTCTTGGACAAACAAGTCTCTCCCAGGCCAGATGTTCTTCCTCTCCGTCCATGGGCTTGGCTCTTGCATTTCCCTCCCTTGCCCACGACAGCATCCTGGTAGGTGTGGGGGGGCTTTTTGTGCGTGGGGAGAGCTGGCCGCTTGAATGGAGGGAAGGGATCACCCAGGTGGGTGCTCACAGGGGAGCAGAGTGGGATTGCTGCTGTGAAGGGGGCACGGAGGAATGTGCTTGCCTGAGAGGGGAGGTAGGCTGCGAGGGCTGGGGAACAGAGGTGCAGGTTCTTCTCTGGTGTGGTGGTCCCGTATATATTTCCTTCTCACCCTGGTGAGTTTTGATTATCCTGCAGCAAAGGTGATTTTCTCCAGCTTTACTATTTTCTCTGCATTTCTGCCTGCACAGCATCCATTCCATTCCGTAGCCTGGCACATTACTTGGAAAACTGCAAATAGTGTGATGAAATGACTTGGCTAGCTACGGCAATATGTGAAATGCCTGTCAAAGGCTATGTGACTGTATATGGGAGGAACAGGCCTGACTTCTCTATATGCTCACAATTAGCATTGATTTTAAGGGAAGCATGGGGTTTCTGAGAAAAGCAGAATCAAGCAGAGGATATACAGCTTTGAGCTGATGCAGCTTTTGCCCTAGAAGTATATAAAATATTATCAATACTCAAGACTGCCTATTCTCTGTTTGGTCTGTATGAAGCCAATTGAAAATGTGATCTGTGCAAGATAAACCAAACGGAAGCAATCTTCTGACCCAACCGGGTACAGATTGCTGCAAATACAAGTTCAGCATGCAACCGCTTCGATCAGTCCCTAGAATATCTATTTTCAAAGGAATCATACTAGTTTGTTTATTGATTTGTCACCTATGGATGAATATTTCTGCTACAGAAATGTTTAAAATGACACGTTTAAAATTAGACTTGGCAGAGCAATTTGCCTAGAGATTATTCTTGTGAAGTATTGATTCACAGCACTGCTGTGAGCTGGATTACTGTCCAAATTGGAAAAGCCAGTCGAAGAGAGGTCTTTATCCTTTAATAACAATTAGCTCCTTTCTTAGAGGGACACAGCTGACTGAAGCAAAGGAAAGCTGCAAAATGTCGGGCAACCAGGGAATCTAAGGCCTGCTCTTCAGGGATGTGGGCTGCAGGGGAAGGGAAGGAAAAAAGAGAAAAGCACCAAGAAAGATGGTTTTCTGGAACTGGAAACTAGACACGCTGGTGCTGTTTGTGTTACTAATAATCAGGTGCTCTGAGGAACGGGATCGCACTCGCCTCTCCCTTCTTGGGCTTTCACCTGCCAGCTGCCTAATTGAGCGGAGAAACCTGACGGCAGGCGTGTTGCCCGCTGTCCATTTAGCCTTGAAACATTTATACAAGCATTCGTGGATGTTGAAGAACTATGAACTCCAGGTATCATTCTACGACACGCAGGTAAATGGACGTAGGTGTAGAGCTATGTAATGTTTGAGCCTCCTCTGTGAGCACGTTTTTGAAAGCTTGCAGCTGAATCCCTTCCTG
This sequence comes from Harpia harpyja, assembly GCF_026419915.1. Taxonomy (NCBI): domain Eukaryota; kingdom Metazoa; phylum Chordata; class Aves; order Accipitriformes; family Accipitridae; genus Harpia; species Harpia harpyja. The sequence continues at coordinate 8,784,111 of NC_068944.1, forward strand.
GCGAAACCGGCTCCGCTGAAATACAGCAAATGTGGCTGTCCAGAAAAGTTTGGGCTGTTGGGTGGATGCCTGATTGTGACGGGGATCTTGCAGTGCAATCGTGCCCTGCTGGTGCTAGAAGCAGGAATAAAGAGTGTGCCAGTTAGGAGAGATGGCGAACACCTATGGCTCTTCAGGTGTTTCTGAGGTACCCAGAAAGCATTCCCCAAATCTATGGCTTGCTGAGTTGCTCTGTTCTTCTGCACTCTCTTCTGCATCTTGCTCTTCCTGCTTGCTTGCTCGTTTGGGAAAAATTAAGGGCTGATACAAGAGGTGAGGATTCTGAGGAGATAGATATAAAGAGTATTGAGATGGTATCTGCCATCATTATACTTTCGAATTTGAGAAAAGCTGTGGTTTTTACGTTTTCTTCTAGGACTGAGATACGTCTTTATCTTCTGTGCAGAAATTAAATGGAGACAATTAATTTCTAAGGCCTGTCTTTTAGGCTGGCCAAAACAACTGTGACAAAATTAAGAGGAGAGACTCACATATCAGGGTGGTCTGGGACTGTAAACCTGTTCCTAAGGAGATTTTCGCTGATTTGAACTTCTGTCTCCTGCATCGGAGGCGTGTTGTGGAGCAGATGCCCTCAGACTCATCCACACTTACGTGCATATGTGCATACAGGCTCCATATAAAGTAGTAAACTGCTTACTATTTTGAAGTTGCAAAGTGGTGCATCTAAACGTATTTGCTTATCTATAAACCTTTAAACATGGACTATACTGTTATGATTAAGTTATTAAAATTTGACATTATTATACCAATAACAGTTGCACTGCATTACATAATGGGAAGAAGGTATTATATGTCTTTTTGAAACTCTAGAAAATTATCCAAGGGAGAAATTCTAATGTAATTTTAATTGTGCATTTGGTTCATAAGCACTTATGTGTAATTCTTGAAGTACTTAACATATAACAAACATGATCCCATATGCTATAAAGTTTCTTGAGGATAGCTTCTATGTTTAATAATGTAACACAAATGTATCAACTACATATACTCACTAAGAACATGTCTGTCTTATAAATTACTTTTAATACAATTCACTCATTTATTCGTTTATAAGTTCCTACTGGAAATGTAATTGTAGATAAGCAGTCCTGAGAAATGTGTACATCTTAGTTTCTCACGTAAAAGGATGGAGATGTGCAGTAACATTTCACCTTAAATAACTGGAAAGTATGTAGATGTGAGTTTAAGTGGGCAGCAATTAAAACCTGCTGGATTTGCTCAGATTCAGTGCTTTTAATCTTGTTTCATTTGGTCTGGGGGGGGTGTAGGTGGATGTTTATTTGTTAATTGTGTTTGCATACTTTCCAGTTCTAGGAGCGACTCCAAACTATTTTTGCCCACGTACATGTTCAATGGATTTGAATTGCTAAACTTCAGCTCTGTTGCACTGACCTCTGCAATTTGAATTGAAATATTGAAGTAATCTGTAATTATCTTTTTGAAACATGGAAAAAGACATGTCATGATGACTTGTAAGAGATTAGCAAAATGTGGGGCATTGAGATTTCTGATTTTTCTTCCTGGTTCTGAGAGTAGAGCGCACAGTCGCGAGTTTTAAGTACTGATTACAGACAAGCTACAGAGGTCCTTGGATTTAATCATTTCTCAGGGACAGTGTGGGTGCGAGAGATCTGTTTATTAATGATGTGAGCCCAGATCTGCCATATGTGACCTTATACAACCTTTCGATTAACTTTCTTTTAAGTAGAAAATACAGATGCTTGGCTCTTTGGATGTGACATCTCTCAGGAGTGGGACAGATAATTGACTTTTTGGCATAGTTAACTAGGAAGAGAGAAGAGAGAAGTTACATCCAAAAATATTTGCGCTGCTTTTGCTGAAATAAGAAATGGAAAGAAATCAAGTCACCCAATATATGACGTTGCACAGGGCTTGAACAGAGTTGTAGCTTCTTTCATGAGCACAAGGGAGCAAGGTCACACTCTGTCCTGTGCCCTTGGGGTTTTGAATCCACATGCTCTGCCTCCCGTGAGAGAGCACTGCCCTACTGCATGGTAGGGTGTTCTGGGGAGGGTTCTCAGTCTTTTGCTTTGCTACTGCTCTATTTAAACTAATTAAGCTGTCACTACTCCAGAATGCGAATGGTAACTACGAGGCAAAGGGAGCACTCTTGCAAGAACTGTCTGAGTTCTTTGTGTTAAATGAAGTTGTTTCAGCAGGAGCCTTTGGGAAAACTTTCTTCAGCACAGTACTTTGTAATTTGGTGGCTTTGGCACTGAGCTGAGAACTGAATGCTTTCTTTGACGGATTTCTTTCAGGTCTGCTATGATTTAACATGCGTTTCCTAATTACCCTGTTGTCAATTGCTTGGAAGTGGGAATCCCTTAAACACTCATGATGTAGCACTTCCACGTTAAAAAACGCTTAAATATTCACTGAGAATGAAGAGCAAGCGAGTGAGAATGATCTTCTAGTTTGGTAGATGGCTGCTTATCCCTCAAATGGTACATCTATGTCTGCAATGTTTATTTATTTATACCAGAAGGACAGAGTTAACAGGACGGATACGTCCCTCTTTTCCAGCTACCCCAAGAAAGGGCATCTTGGAGAGGGGTGTGATGTGTTTCCCCCCTCTAACTGAAGCAGGGCTGAACTTGGGTTGTAGGGAGAGCCCTCATCCTTGAAGTGTTGGACAAAGGGTGTGGGAAGGCAGAAAAACTGCTCCTGCAGGTTTGTGAATCCGACCATGGAGCAGCTTTTTAGTATAGTAGGAGAAATTATGCCCTTGAGATTTTTACCCATGGGGGTGGGCAGCCAGGTATAATTGAGCTGTCTGTGTATCACTTTATTTCTGTCTTTCACCATATGGCTGACATCTGGAGGCTCTCCTTCTACGCCATCCTCAGGGTCACCAGGCTGGTGGATTCTTACAGGCTTAGGCAAATCTAAAAATAGTTTTACTGGTGGATAAAGAACAATATTTTGGTCCTTCAAAGTTACTGTTATTCCTCTGTTCTTACGTAGTTTTCTGTGAGTTAGTGGCCAATACAAGGACTGTGAAGCGAGTGCTTTGATTAGCGATGATGTTAACAGGAAACATTCACATGCTGTAACTGGGACATGGCTTGAGTATACAAATAGACTTAACTCTACCACTGGGATTTTCTGAGTAGTGCTGATTTGCACTCAGATTGCTTGTTGACACTTGGCTGAGTCTATCCTAATGTGTATCATCTCTGACGGGGGTGATACAACATGTCCCAGTCTGACTTGAAGGCTGGTTGTCTTTTCTTTGGTAATAAACTGGTTCCTTTGTAATGGAATGACACAGTAACATGATAGCTGTGTGTCAGCTTATTTAAGGCAGACCTTTATGTGCTTATTAAAAAAAAAAACCCAAACAGCAATGGAACAGTCACTGAAAGTGACATTGATAAGCAAATTATTTCTACAGTGCAAATTTCAAGGCATGCTTGTTTTCTTATCCTACCTAAATAAGAAAAAAATTTCTGCTTCAGGCTCAAGATGCAGTAAACTGAAGCATAGCTGAATCAATTGTTTTGATTGTATGTGTACAGGAATTTCTGCTTAAAAGCAAGTAAAAAAATAGACATCTTGCAATGGCATTAACACACAACATCACTTATTGATTAGAGTATTATTTCATAAACAAGAAAAAATACCTATTTGTTTTCATGTGTGCAACTCATTGCATATGATCTGTAACTCCAGCTTGTACGTTCATGTCTTCTGAGATGCTCTATGAAACCATATGCCAGGACAGGCATAGGAAACAAAAGCATCATGTCATTCATGTTTGGTAAAGACTTGACATTTTGGAAACTTGTGAGTTGGTGTCCTAAAAAGTTATTAGAGGACCATGTGTTTCGTAAGTCAGTTCTTGACATCTAACATTCACATGAGCAAGGTATTGTATTTTGCCTCTTAGAGAATACAGTTTCTCAATACAGTATCGTAGGCATGAAAATTGTGAACCATAAAATACTTGTCAAACGCTAATTTTAGCTTTCCTAAACTGCCGTATCGCTATCCCTATTATTAGAACTGTCTAACTGAAAACAAGAAGAAAAGGTGTTCTGTTATCTATGGTTTTTCCCCCCCAAAAAGTCTCTATTGTGATTCCTGGCAATAGCTCTTTGTTTTCTAAATCCTATATTTAAGAAAAAGAGTAAGTAGACGAGCCTGGCTAAATTCCTTATAAGCTATTCTTGTGAACTGCCACGAAAGGTATCCAGTTTCAGTTTTATTCTAATGTTTCACTTTGCAGTGCAGCAGAAGTTCAGAGATGTACGAAGGGTACACAACAGTTGCCTTACGTTAACCCTTTCTAAGGGTTATTTGAGCTAATTCTCATACAGCAAAAAGAAATGTGGTCTTTCCTACCTTTTGGCCCCAAAGGACTTAGTCTTTATTCATTGATGTAATTCTAACTTTTAACTCTGTCTTCTTAGTGTCACCATTTATTTCAGGCCTTTGCAGTTGCTCAGTTTAATGCTCCTTATATATATGGATGGTGTACAAGCAGACATCTGATGTGAGAAAAACGATTTGGGCTTGGCATTTTTTGTTTTCCTGTTACTGCTTCTGAGCCATAAGGAATCTGAGCAGAGGAGTTGGTTGATGGATCCAGTGAGGGCTGACAACCCAGGAGAGGGGTTTGGTGCTGTCAAGCCGGGGGTGTTTCCAGACATGTCCAGGGCAGAAGAGCTCTCTGCTAGGACTGGGCTTCATCTGACCTGGGTTTGGGGGTCTGGGCTGGGGATATCTCCCTTCAGCTAGTGTGGCGATGTTTCCTGTGCAGTCAAGGAGTAGGCACTTCTATGTGGAAAAATTCATCTGACCTATTTTAGGTGACTATTTTAAGATAAAAAGAATTGTATCCTAGAGAAAGCTTATTTCTCTCTGTGAAGTATAAAGGGAGCCTCAGCTGGCTAGTATAGATATAGACGTCTCCTATGTGGAGACCTGTATTGCGTCAGCTAGAGCCTACCCTAGATGTCTCTGGGAATTTTAATGTAAAAAGCTGTAGTAACAATGCGTTTCCATCACCTCCGGCTTTCAGCGGGATTTCAGCAGGCGGTCCAGAGAACTCACTTCCCACCACCCTCACTTCATCTTTATCAGTTACAAAAAATCTTTCTTTGGTCTCTCACATCTAGCCAGAAAACCTGGAAACCAGGTCGGCAAAGCCGTATTGTGTGCTGGGAACCGGGGTGGTAGCAGCACTGCTGTCAGGAGTGAGGACCGGGAAGCTCTGGACTGTGAAATCACATTACTATCACGAAGCCTTAATTTCAAAAGCCAAAGGAAGGATAGTTTAGATAGTCTTGACATAATTTTTGAAATTACATGCGCTTACATTTTCCTTTCAGAATTAATTTCAATTGAGATGGCAGAGACTTTTGAACTATATTAAACAAACTATATTTGAACAAAATAATAAAAAAAAAAGACAAAATTTAAATTACTGTTTTTATGAAGATTAAACATTTCAGTCAACACAAAATGGATTATTTCCAAAATTCTCTTTCATGGAGAAATTCAATGTTTGGGATTTTCTGTTCCTAATAAAATGAAAACCCCTTGCAAAATTATTCACAAAATCACTTGCTCCTGTTCGGCACCTGCCTGCTCATGTCTCCTCATGGATGTTTTTCTTGTGTGAAATTCTACACAGATACTATATTATGTAATCTTTATTGTAAAAGTTTCATAAAATGCCTCTTTTTGGATTCTAAAATGAAAAATGGAGATCCGTCAGAATAATCAGATTCTGGAAATATTAGTCCATTTAAGTACACTTTGTTTAGGGCAACTTCAGTGCAAGTTCTTATACTGGTGTGTTGTGTTTGAATGAATCCAGTCTCTCGTGAATACTATTGCTCTTGGAGCAGTTTACATCATTTTGGTTTGTGACTTGTGCAGTCAGCCTCTAAAGAAATACCACCAGTGTTGTCTTCATTCTGCTGTCATTCCTAAACACATCTTGCAATTTTCTTAGCTTTCACTGTAAAGCAGTGATAAAACAATGCAGGGACCTGTTTTGCTGCTGAAGACAAGGAATTAAAAAAAAAAAATATTGTTAAGTTCTAGATCATTTGCAGCTAGGCTGAAGTGTGGCAGCCTCACAAAGTACTCTGAGAATGGTGAACTGCTGGACAACTAATACAGTGTCCAGAGATGTAAACCAGGGTTTATTTCAAAGTAGGTGAGAGGTGGTCAGACGACTTGACAGATTTGAGTAGTTCCACTGAAAGATTAAAAATTTTGGTTTTGCATCACAATTAAAATTTATTCATTTTTTTGCATAGGCAATCTTTTAAAATAAAAATGTCTTTCACTTTCGGGTGCCATCTATCCATTTCAGATACCAACAGATACCATACCATTAGAAGCATTTTCTTGTTTGACACTGAGGCACAGTAAATATTTGAAACATACAGAAGGAATCTGGAATAAAAAAAGGAATGAAGCGCCGTTTTCTGAGGCTGTTCACAACCAGTTCTTCTGGTTATTCTCCAGATTTTCTGTATGTTCATCATAGTCTGCGTACTCAGTCCTGCTGTCCATGTCCTCCATCCGTGGCTCATATCCTCGATTCCCGCTGCAGGGGTCTTCTTGCTCGCAGTTAGCATATGCATTATCTGCGCTCACATCCTTACTGCTCCAGAGCTCTTTTCTCCTGCCCATGACCACTGACTCTGAGTGCTCCGTGCTTTCTCATCTGCCCACAGCAAGTGGGAGAGGCAGGGATCCAAGAGAGAGGAGTCATCAACAGGAGGCTGATGAAATGTTGTGAAGAGGAAGTAGGCGTTTCACAGGGTTTTAAAAAGAGAAGGAACGGGAAAAAGTGTCACCCCAATATCTTATGAGCAATTTCCAAGCACAGGGATCCTTTAGGAGCGCATGGCTGGGTACCATCTAAACCACAAGAAACTTAAAGACCCAATTGTTGTGAACAGACTGATGTATTTGAAGAAGTGGGGTTTGAAGCTGTAGTGAGGGATGTTAACTCCAGAGGGGTTTAGCAACAGGAGGAAGAGAGAAATGCGGTTTTATTCACATTTTTGTTTGGATTTGACTTCTTGGTGCTGAGTGGTTCCAGTATTGCTATGGTACTTTACTGAGTGTATTTCATAGATTGCAGGCTGGAATGGAAAATTTTCTGAAAATGATGTTAAATGCATCATTTAAGGAAAATCATGAGGTTTTTCTCAGTTTGGTGATTAAATGGTGTCCTCTTAAATGTTTGTTCATTCTTACTATTGTCATGGTTTAAGCCCAGCCGGCAACGAAGCACCACGAGGCTGCTCGCTCGCTCCTCCCCCACGGTGGGATGGGGAGGAGAAAATATAAAGAAACGCTCGTGGGTTGAGACAAGGACAGGGAGGGATCACTCACCACTTATGGTCACGGGCAAAAGACAGGCTCAACTTGGGGGAAAAACAATTTCATTTACTACCAATCAAATCAAAACAAGATAATGAGAAGTAAAACCAAATCTTAAAACACCTTCCCCCCACCCCCCCCCTTCTTCCCAGGCTTAACTTTACTCCCGGTTTTCTCTCCCTCCTCCCCCCCAGCAGCACAGGGGGACGGGGAATGGGGGTTGGGGTCAGTTCCTCACACGTTGTCTCTGCCGCTCCTTCCTCCTCAGGGGGAGGACTCCTCACTCTTCCCCTGCTCCAGCGTGGGGTCCCTCCCACGGGAGACAGTCCTCCACGAACTTCTCCAATGTGAGTCTTTCCCACGGGCTGCAGTCCTTCACGAACTGCTCCAGCGTGGGTCCTTTCCCCGGGCTGCAGTGCTTCAGTCACAGACTGCTCCAGCCACCCCTGTAGCCCCCTCCCCGCTACCAAAACCCCACCACACAAACCCCAAACAACTATGAAGGCAGGGACATTGAGTTGCATTCACCATTTTGTTCCAATGATGTTCCAATTCTGAACCAACACTAACAGAAATAAGAATTCCTCAACACATAAGAAAACTCACATGAAGATCTGACAGGTAGCTGGAATTGGTTTATAATATTTATGTGATACCTATTAAATTATTAAAACTGTACTGATACAAGCAATCCTGTAGGTACTTGTATTACAATGGGAAAAATACTCTTGATCTGATTCTCATTTACACAAAGGACTGTTTTCCTGAATCCTGACAAGGTACAGGTGCCTTAAAAAGGTCTGATCTTTAAGTCTACATAGACAGAAACCACAGCCACAGCCAGAAGAATAAGCTTCAATGTAAACTTCTCTCCACAAGACTTGAAAAACAGTATTAATAAAGTAGGACATTTAACCTGTGGGATGGGTGGAAATGCAATGATAAGATACAAAAGTCAG